>NC_092711.1:139398466-139706476 GCF_047496885.1 Scyliorhinus torazame | reverse complement strand
ATGTCCCACCTCCCCATACACCTCCATAGTCACTCACATCCTTCCTGTCCCACCTCCCCATCCAGCCCCATGGTCACTCACATCCTCCCCTGTCCCACCTCCCCGTACAGCCCCATAGTCACTCACATCCTCCCTGCCCCACCTCCCCATTCCACCCCAAAATCACTCACATCCTCCCTGTCCCACCTCCCCATCCAGCCCCAGAACCACTCACATCCACCCCTGTCCCACCTCGCCAAACAGCCCGATAGTCACTCACATCCTCCCCTATCCCACCACCCCATCCAGCCCCATAGCCACTCATATCCTCCCCTGTCCCACCACCCCATCCCGCCCCATAGCCACTCAGATCCTCCATGTCCCACCTCCCCGTACACCTCCATAGTCACTCACATCCTCCCCTGTTCCACCTCCCCATACACCTCCATAGTCACTCACATCCTCCCCTGTCCCACCTCCCCATTCAGCCCCATAGTCACTCACATCCTCCCCTGTCCCACCTCCCCATCCAGCCCCATAGTCACTCACATCCTCCCCTGTCCCACCTCCCCATACAGCCCCATAGTCCCTCACATCCTCCCTGTCCCACCTCCCCATCCAGCCCCATAGTCACTCACATCCTCCCCTGTCCCACCTCTCCATGCAGCCCCATAGTCACTCACACACTCCCCTGTCCCTCCTCCCCATCCAGCCCCATAGTCACTCACATCCTCCCCTGTCCCACCTCCCCGTACAGCCCCATAGTCACTCACATCCTCCCCTGTCCCACCTCCCCGTACAGCCCCATAGTCACTCACATCCTCCGTGTCCCACCTCCCCGTACAGCCCCATAGCCACTCACATCTTCCCCTGTCCCACCTCCCCATCCAGCCCCATAGTCACTCACATCCTCCCCTGTCCCACCTCCCAGTCCAGCCCCATAGTCACTCACATCCTCCCTGTCCCACCTCCCCATTCCACCCCATAGTCACTCACATCCTGCCCTGTCCCACCTCCCCATCAAGCCCCATAGTCACTCACATCCTCCCTGTCCCACCTCCCCATCCAGCCCCATAGCCACTCACATCCTCCCCTGTCCCACCTCCCCATACAGCCGACATGAGAAGTACCATACCCTCGAAACATCGTTCAATGGGGCGGTATGGTGGTCCAGCATTTAGCACCGCTGCCTCACAGCACCGATGACCCGTGTTGGATCCCGGCCCCGGGTCACTATCCATGTGGAGTTTGAACATTCTCCCCGTGTCTCACCCCTACATCCCAAAAAGATGTGCAGGGGAGGTGGATTGGCCATGCTAAATTGCTCCTTAATTGGAAAAAAAAAGTATTTTGTTCTCTATATTTATTTTTTCAACAAGAAACAAAGACAAACTTATTTAACTTCCATCTACATCTGGCACCGTAGGAGGTTGCTAAAACACTGCCCTCTGGAGGTGATCGCCCAGCACAAATGCAGCTTTTATGTTTCTTGACTTAAATTCGCAAGAAAATGTCCTGAAAAGGGCCATAGAAATTTGAAAATTATCTTTCCCGCTGCGGGCGAGTCCACTCTGACCTCTTTATGTACTAAGGGTTCTTCAAATCCCCGCGCCACTAACTTCACCTTGATCTTCTAAGATCCAGCAGAGGGCAGTAGAGCGGAGCTGCTGATTGGCTGTTGCGGGGGACATTTGCATACGTCCGGTGCGGTCACTCTAACTTGAAGATGGTTTGTGGAGGAGCTGTTGTCAAGTGACACTTAAACCCGAAACACTTCTTCAGTGTTTCCCTCCCTTTCCCCTCCTCTAACCCCCAAAATAACAAGCACTGGAAAGATCAAGAGGAAGCCTCGAGGGCAGGTAGAAGTAGAAACAAGTTGAACCGTGACGTCACAGCCTGCAGGTAAGGGATTGGCTGGTGGCTGGTAAGTAGTTTTTCTTTTATTTTCCCTCAGGTGTTATCGTGCAGGGCACAGAGGTTGCTGAGTGAGTGCTTGCGGAGAAGGGGAGTGAATAACAGGTAAGATCTTTCTTTCTTTTTCTTTTTTTTATCTAGTGGGGATGGCAGGGAAGGTAGTGCAATGTTCCTCCTGCAGAATGTTTGAGTTGAGGGACGCCGTCAGCGTCCCTGCTGATTTCATCTGTGGGAAGTGCACCCATCTCCAGCTCCTCAGAAACCGTATTAGGGAACTGGAGCTGGATGAACTTCGGATCATTCGGGAGGCAGAGGTGGTCATAGATAGAAGCTTCGAGGATGTAGTTACTCCGAAGAATAAAGATAGGTGGGTGATGGTGAGAGGGGCTGGGAGGAAGCAGTCAGTACAGGGAACCCGTGGTCGTTCCCCTTAGTAACAAGAATACCGCTTTGGATATTGTTGGGGGGGGGGGGGTAAGCCATGGGGTACAGGTCGCTGGCACAGAGTCTGTCCCTGTTGCTCAGAAGGGCAGGGGGGAGAGGAGTAGAACATTAGTCATTGGAGACTCCATAGTTAGGGGGACAGATAGGAGATTCTGTGGTAACGAGAGAGACTCGCGGTTGGTGTGTTGCCTCCCAGGTGCCAGGGTCTGTGATGTCTCGGATCGTGTTTTCGGGATCCTTAAGGGGGAGGGGGAGCAGCCCCAAGTCGTGGTCCACATAGGTACCACGACATAGGTAGGGATAGGGATGTAGGGCAGGAATTCAGGGAGTTAGGGTGGAAACTTAGATCTAGGACAAACAGAGTTATTATCTCTGGGTTGTTACCCGTGCCACGTGCTAGCGAGATGAGGAATAGGGAGAGAGAGGAGTTGAACACGTGGCTACAGGTATGGTTTCAGATTTCTGGATAATTGGGGCTCATTCTGGGGTCGGTGGGACCTCTACAAACGGGATGGTCTACACCTGGACCAGAGGGGTACCAATATCCTGGGGGGGAAATTTGAAAATGCTCTTTGGGAGCGTTTAAATTAGTTCAGCAGGGGCTTGGGAACCTGAATTGTAGCTCAGTATACAGGAGGTTGGGAGTAGTGACGTCATGAGTAAGTGTACCGGTAGACAGGAAGGTGGTTTAAAGTGTGTCTTCTTCAATGCCAGGAGCATCCGGAATAAGGTGGGTGAACTTGCGGCATGGGTTGGTACATGGGACTTCGATGTTGTGGCTATTTTGGAGACATGGATAGAGCAGGGACAGGAATGGTTGTTGCAGGTGCTGGGGTTTAGATATTTCAGTGCGCTCAGGGAAGGTGGTAAAAGAGGGGGAGGGGTGGCATTGTTAGTCAAGGACAGTATTACGGTGGCAGAAAGGACATTTGATGAGGACTCGTCTACTGAGGTAGTATGGGCTGAGGTTAGAAACAGCAAAGGAGAGGAGAGGTCACCCTGTTAGGGGTTTTCTATAGGCCTCCGAAAAGTTCCAGAGATGTAGAGGAAAGGATTGCAAAGATGCTTCTGGATAGGAGCGAAAGCAACAGGGTAGTTGTTATGGGGGACTTTAACTTTCCAAATATTGACTGGAAGCGCTATAGTTCGAGTACTTTAGATGGGTCCGTTTTTGTCCAATGTATGCAGGAGGGTTTCCTGACACAGTATGTAGATAGGCCAACGAGAGGCAAGGCCATTTTGTATTTGGTATTGGGTAATGAAGTAGGAAAGGTGTTAGATTTGGAGGTAGGTGAGCACTTTGGTGATAGTGACCACAATTCGATTGCGTTTACTTTAGTGATGGAAAGGGATAGGTATATACCGCTGGGCAAAAGTTATATCTGGGGAAAGGCAATTATGATGTGATGAGGCAAGACTTAGGATGCATCGGATGGAGAGGAAAACTGCAGGGGATAGGCACAATGGAAATGTGGAGCTTGTTCAAGGAACAGCTACTGCGTGTCCTTGATAAGTATGTACCTGTCAGGCAGGGAGGAAGTGGTCGAGCAAGGGAACCGTGGTTGACTAAAGCAGCCGAAACACTTGTCAAGAGGAAGAAGGAGACTTATGTAAAGATGAGACATGAAGGTTCAGTTAGGGCGCTCGAGAGTTACAAGTTAGCTAGGAAGGACCTAAAGAGAGAGCTAAGAAGAGCCAGGAGGGGACATGAGAAGTCTTTGGCAGGTAGGATCAAGGATAACCCTAAAGCTTTCTATAGATATGTCAGGAATAAAATAATGACGGGTAAGAGTAGGGCCAGTCAAGGACAGTAGCGGGAGGTTGTGCGTGGAGTCCGAGGAGATAGGAGAGGTGCTAAATGAATATTTTTCGTCAGTATTCACACATGAAAAAGATAATGTTGTCGAGAAGAATACTGAGATTCAGGCTACTAGACTAGAAGGGCTTGAAGTTCATAAAGAGGTGTTAGCAATTCTGGAAAGTGTGAAAATAGATAAGTCCCCTGGGCCGGATGGGATTTATCCTAGGATTTTCTGGGAAGCTAGGGAGGAGATTGCTGAGCCTTTGGCTTTGATCTTTAAGTCATCTTTGTCTACAGGAATAGTGCCAGAAGACTGGAGGATAGCAAATGTTGTCCCCTTGTTCAAGAAGGGAAGTAGAGACAACCCCGGTAACTATAGACCAGTGAGCCTTACTTCTGTTGTGGGCAAAATCTTGGAAAGGTTTATAAGCGATAGGATGTATAATCATCTGGAAAGGAATAATTTGATTAGAGATAGTCAACATGGTTTTGTGAAGGGTAGGTCGTGCCTCACAAACCTTATTGAGTTCTTTGAGAAGGTGACCAAACAGGTGGATGAGGGTAAAGCAGTTGATGTGGTGTATATGGATTTCAGTAAAGCATTTAATAAGGTTCCCCACGGTAGGCTACTGAAGAAAATACAGAGGCATGGGATTCAGGGTGATTTAGCAGTTTGGATCAGAAATTGGCTAGCTGGAAGAAGACAAAGGGTGGTGGTTGATGGGAAATGTTCAGACTGGAGTCCAGTTACTAGTGGTGTACCACAAGGATCTGTTTTGGGGCCACTGCTGTTTGTAATTTTTATAAATGACCTGGAGGAGGGCGTAGAAGGATGGGTGAGTAAATTTGCAGATGACACTAAAGTCGGTGGAGTTGTGGACAGTGCGGAAGGATGTTACAAGTTACAGAGGGACATAGATAAGCTGCAGCGCTGGGCTGAGAGGTGGCAAATGGAGTTTAATGCAGAAAAGTGTGAGGTGATTCATTTTGGAAGGAATAACAGGAAGACAGAGTACTGGGCTAATGGTAAGATTCTTGGGCGTGTGGATGAGCAGTGAGATCTTGGTGTCCATGTACATAGATCCCTGAAAGTTGCCACCCAGGTTGAGAGGGTTGTTAAGAAGGCTTACGGTATGTTAGCTTTTATTGGCAGAGGGATTGAGTTTCGGAGCCATGAGGTCATGTTGCAGCTGTACAAAACTCTGGTGCGGCCGCATTTGGAGTATTGTGTGCAATTCTGGTCGCCGCATTATAGGAAGGATGTGGAAGCATTGGAAAGGGTGCAGAGGAGATTTACCAGAATGTTGCCTGGTATGGAAGGAAGATCTTATGAGGAAAGGCTGAGGGACTTGAGGCTGTTTTCGTTAGAGAGAAGAAGGTTAAGAGGTGACTTAATTGAGGCATACAAGATGATCAGAGGATTGGATCGGGTGGACAGTGAGAGCCTTTTTCCTCGGATGGTGATGTCTAGCACGAGGGGACATAGCTTTAAATTGAGGGGAGATAGATATAGGACAGATGTCAGAGGTAGGTTCTTTACTCAGAGAGTAGTAAGGGCGTGGAATGCCCTGCCTGCAACAGTAGTGGACTCGCCAACACTAAGGGCATTCAAATGGTCATTGGATAGACATATGGACGATAAGGGAATAGTGTAGATGGGCTTTAGAGTGGTTTCACAGGTCGGCACAACATCGAGGGCCGAAGGGCCTGTACTGCGCTGTAATGTTCTATGTTCTATCTGGTTGGAGCTTTTCTGTGCAGATCCATTGATGTGATGTTGCTGGCTGACCCCTATCTGGGACCTCTGAACACACGCCAAACTCTGTCCAACTGCCTAACTCTTTCTATTTAGCCTCCCGTATGCCTTTATCCCCTCATTTGTCGACAGCTACAAAACCCTCTCGGTCACGGGGACTTCAGCATCGCCCCCAAACATATCCTTGGTATAAAACCGACAATTCCCTGCCTGAAATGTTCCAGTTATTGAAATTACATTGAATGGACGTCAAAGAAACAGACCAGAAACAGCTCCCTGAGGTTCTGAGGAGTCCCCAGTGGTCAGTCAGACTGAACTAAACACGGGTGGTATAAAACAAACAATACTCACCCCGGTATCTGCTGTCCACGGGGACTTTCCTTTAATCAGAGCCGTCAGTGGATTCCTGTTCCTGACACCAGGTTGTTGTGGGACAAATGTCACTCGGAGTCTAGAGTTGGGTAAAGTTTAGGAATCTTTATTACAAACATGCAGGGAATGCTTCAGCGAACCTAAGCATCTCAAGGAGTAGTTACAATAACACACGTTTATACACAGTACAGTTACAGCTGTTTTATCTGTAAGTTAGTGGGAAAGTACAGGACGTCAAGGAAACAACTCGAAAACAGCTCACTTATTGGCTATAGTGACTTCATCTCTCACAAAACACATCTCGGAAAACAATAGCCAGACCAGTAATCCAGAGACCCGGGGTAATGCAATAGGGATCCAGGTTCGGAAGATGGTGGAATTTAAATTAATTAAAAATCTGGAATTAAAGTCATCGATGATCATGAAAGCATCTCCGTGTTGCCAAGGGTGACCTGATGGAAGTCTTTAAGATTAGGAAGGGGTTAGGGGAACACAAGGGCCCAGGTTCGATCCCGGCTCTGGGTCACTGTCCGTGTGGAGTTTGCACATTCTCCCCGCGTCTGCGTGGGTTTCGCCCCCACAACCCAAAGATGTGCTGGGTAGATGGATTGGCCACGCTAAATTGCCCCTTAATTGGAAAAAATGAATTGGGTACTCTAAATTTTTTATTTTTTAAAGATTATGAAGGGGTTTAATAATCCAATAGGGATTTCATGTGAAAAAAATGGACTCATAAGTGATAGACAGCAAGGTTTGGGGAAGGGGAGGTCGTGCCTCACTAACTTGATCGATTTGTTTTGAGGAGGTGACAAAGATGATTGATGAGGGGAGGTCGGTGGATGTTGTTTACATGGACTTAGTAATGCCTTTGACAAGGTGCCTCATGGCAGACTGGTACAAAAGGTGAAGTCACACGGGATCAGAGGTGAGGTGGTAAGATGGATATAGAGCTGGCTCAGTCACAAGGCAAAGGGTAGCAGTGGAAGGGTGTTTTTCTGAATGGAAGGTTGTGACTAGTGGTGTTCCACAGGGATCTGTGCTGGGCCTCTGTTGTTTGCAGTATACATAAACAATTTGTAGGAAAATGTAGCCGGTCTGATTAGTAAGTTTGCGGATGACACCGAGGTTGGTGGAGGGGCAGATAGTGTTGAGGATTGTCAGAGGATACAGCAGGACACAGATAGGTTAGAGACTTGGGCAGAGAAATGGCAAATGGAGTTTAATCTGGACAAATGTGAGGTAATTTATTTTGGTAGGTCTAACATAGAGGGGAAATATACCGTAAATGGCAAAAACACTTCGGAATATAGAAAGTCAGAGAGATCTGGGCGTGTAGGTCCACAAATCTTTGAAAGTGGCAACACAAGTGGACAAGGTAGTCAAGAAGGCATACAGAATGCTTGCCTTCATTGGACGGGGCATCGAGTATAAAAACTGGCAATTCCAGAGAAAGGAATAGGAGATGCTGATGGGGGGAGATGAAGAGGGATGAGTGGAGGCTCATGTGGAGCATTAGCATGACTACAGCTGTATAGAACCTTGGTAAGGCCACACTTGGAATATTGCTCACAATTCTGGTCGCCACACTACCAGAAGAATGTGGAGGCTTTGGAGAGGGTGCAGAGGAGGTTTACCAAGATGTTGCCTGGTCTGGAGAGCGTTAGCTATGTGGAGAGGCTGAATAGACTCGGACTGTTTTCATTCAAAAGGTGGAGGTTGAGGGGTGACCTGATCGAGGTCTACAAGATGATGAGGGGCATGGATAGAGTGGATGGGCAGGCACTCTTTCCCAGGGTGGAGGGGTCAGTCACTAGGGGGCATAGGTTTAAGATCTGTGGGGTGCAGTTTGGAGGAGATGTGAGAGGCAGGTTTTTTACGCAGAGGGTGGCGAGTGCCTGGAACGCGTTGCCAGGGGAGGTTGTGGAAGTAGATAAATTAACGCCATTCCAAAGGCATCTTGACAAATACATGGATAGGATGGGTATAGAGGGATTCGGCACAAGGAAGTGCTGAGGATTTTGGCAAAGGTTGGTATCATGACCGGTACAGGTTTGGAGGGCTGAAGGGCCTGTTCCTGTGATGTATTGTTCTTTGAAACCTCTTTACCCAGTGAGTGGTGTCAATGTGGAACTTGATACCACAGAGAGTGGTTGAGGTGAACAGCATGAATACATTGAAGGGGAAGCTAGATACAGACATGAGGGAGAAAGGAATAGAAGGAGATGCTGATGGGGGAGATGAAGAGGGCTGGGTGGAGGCTCATGTGGAGCATAAATACTGACAGAGACCAATTGAGCTGACTGGCCTGGCCCTGTGCTGTAGACTCAATGGAACAGAGACAAATGTATTTATTTTAGATCCAACTGTAGTGGGGGGAAAGACTATTTACTGCCTGGATAAAATAAATGTACTTCATCAGCTTTTGTGGATCATTTCAGTGGAAATGTGCTCCCCCAGGCTCAAAGAGCATTAGCCCACTGCAAGCAAAGTCGTGAGACCGACCAGTCCAGCAGAAAGAAACCCTCCGACCCTCCCACTTCACCAAGTATCAGAATGAACATGGTTCAGTCCTGGATGTGATTAACAGCAGAATCCAATCCCTGTGATCACTTGTGAACTCGCTGGTGTCTCAGCAGATGGGATAACTGAGTGAATCCCTTCCCACACACGGAACAGGTAAACGGCCTCTCCCCAGTGTGAACCGGCTGGTGTCTCTGCAGGCTGGATGAATAATTGAACCCCTTCCCACACACAGAGCAGGTGAACGGCCTCTCCCCAGTGTGAACTCGCTGATGTACCCTCAATGTGGATGTCGTTTTAAACCTCTTTGTGCAGAGAGAGCAGCTGAACGGTCTCTCCTCAGTGTGAATGCGTTGGTGGGACATCAGTTCTTGAGAGCTTTTGAAGCCACTACCACACTCTGAACATTTAAAGGGCCTCTCATTGGTGTGAGTGACATTGTGTCTCAGCAGGCTGGATAAATGTGCGAGTTGCTGCCCACACACCTTGCAGGTAAATGGCCTCTCCCCAGTGTGAACACGCTGGTGCATTCGCAGTGTGGAAGATCTTCTAAACCTCTTTGTGCAGTGAGAGCAGCTGAACGGTCTCTCGTCAGTGTGAATGCGCTGGTGGACCATCAGCTCCCGAGAGCTTTTGAAGCCACTCTCACACTCAGAGCAATTAAAGGGTCTCTCATTAGTGTGAGTGATTTTGTGTCTCTGCAAACTGGATAAATGAGCGAATTGGTGCCCACACATGGTGCAGGTGAATGGCCTCTCCCCAGTGTGAACTCGCTGGTGCGTTAACAGTTGAGATGAATTACTGAAGCCCTTCCCACACGTGGAGCAGGTAAAAGGTCCATCCCCTGTGTGAACTCGTTGGTGTGTCCGTAGATTGGGTAACTGAGTGAATCCCTTCCCACACTCAGTGCAGGTGAATGGCCTCTTCTTCGCGTGAACTCGCTGGTGTGTCCGCAGGGTGGATGAATCACTGAATCCCTTCCCACACACACAACAGCTGAACGGCCGCTCCCCAGTGTGACTGCGTCGATGAGTTTCCAGCACAGACGGCACTTTGAATCCCTTCCCACAGTCCCCACATTTCCACCGTTTCTCCATGTTGTGGGTGTGCTTGTCTCTCCAGGTTAGACAATCAGTTGAAACCTCGGCGACACACAGAACACGTGTACGGTCTCTCCTCGCTGTGAATGGTTTGATGTTTTTTCAGGCTGTGTAACTGGTTAAAGCTCTTTCCACAGTCAGGGCACTGGAACACTCTCACTCGGGTATGTCTGTGTCTAGGTGCTTTTCCAATCACCCTGGATTCAAAGGCCGATAATATTCAAGTGCCGATGAATTGAGTGAGGATGTCAGATGTTGCCGTAATAGTTTGCTCGAGATTTCTGTCTGCAAATCCTCACCTTCTGATACGCTGTAAAGGGAAATTATAAAATTCATCACTGTCAGTGCAGGATAGAAATTCAGAACAGACAATTCTAGTTTCTCTGGAACATTCTTTTCTGTCTCATTTGCCAAAAGCTGTAAATCTCCATCCCACACACTCTCCCTCCATTCTCACTCTGCTGTATGTAAATATTCACCCTCCCAATTCTCCTGAAGGTGTTGATTCAGGCTGATTTACAGATCCAAGATACTTCAAATTCCTTTTCTAAAAATAAATTTAGAGTACCAATCCTATTTTTCCAATTAAGGGGCAATTTAGCGTGGCCAATTCACTTACCTGCACATCTTTGGGTTGTGGGGGTGAAATCCACGCAGACACGGGGAGAAAGTGCAAATTCCATATGGGCAGTGACCCGGAGCTTCAAATTCCTAGGTGTGCATATCACTAACAATCTATCCTGGTCCACCCACGTCGACGCTACGACCAAGAAACACAACAGCGTCTATACTTCCTCAGGAAATTAAGGATTTTTGGAATGTCCACATTGGCTCTCACCAATTTTTACGAATGCACCATAGAAAGCATCCTATCTGGCTGTATCACAGCCTGGTATGGCAACTGCTCAACCCAAGACCGTAAGAAACTATAGAGTTGTGAACACAGCCCAGTCCATTACACAAAACCACCTCCCATCCGTTGACTCTGTCTACACCTCTCGCTGCCTTGGGAAAGCGGGCAGCATAATCAAAGACCCATCCACCTTGGTTATTCGCTCTTCCATCGGGCAAAAGGTACAAAAGTCTGAGAACACAACAGATTCAAAAACAGCTTCTTCTCTGCTGTTATCTGACTTCTGAATGATCCTCTTATGGACTGATCTCTTCACACATCTTCTCTACTGAGTAGTACTACACTCTGTATCCTTCACCTGATGTCTGTCTCTACATATATTTATGTATGTCCTATGTCTTCTTACGTATGGAACAATCTGTCTGGACTGTATTCAGAACAACACTTTTGACTGTACCTTAGTATACGTGACAATAAATCAAATCCAATCCAACTGCTTCCTGTCCTGGACACTGAGACTGAAAATCTTCATGCAGACTGCCAGATATATGTCTACATTACTGCACTGAGAATGTGTGGATTCATTTGGTTTCCCTTCAGTTGCTGCAAGTCACCAATGACTTCCCAGAATGAGGAAAGAAATGGAAAGGGGGAAACATTGATTTCCTCCCAGATGTTGCAGAGGAGGAGGTTTTAGTACAACTTCCGGATTGTGACGTCACAATGGAGTCCTGCCTGGATCAGCCAATAGGAATCGTAGTGACGTCTCCGGGTTCCAGTGCGCAGCCTCGGCGCGGACACGGGAGCCCCGCCCCCACCCATTGTTCCCCGTCCACCTCCTCGAGACAAGGTTATCAGGCAACCGGCTGACGGCTCCGGCCAGAGCGAGAAGCCGCTCAGTGACCGCCCACTTGCCCGGGTCTGCGCATGTGCGGGTGAGAGCCCGCCCCCTGACCTTGCAGCTGAGGTGTTGACCAATGGAAAGAGTTGGAAACCGGAAGGACTCTGGTCCTCCAACCAATCAGCGCGCGGGCTTTGTGTGGGTGAAGATTGAGCTTCACACAGACTGAAACTTCCTCCTGTGTCTCCAACATCTGTGAGTAAAACACTTTCTTTTCTCCCCCTTTCCATTTCTTTTCTTATTCTCACCTTCAATTGGTCACTTGCAGCAACTGAAGGGAAAGGAAGTGAATCCAGGGAGGGTGCAGACTATGCAAAGCTTGGCCCAGGTCTCTCTCTCTTAAAGCCATTGACACCCTTTGCTCCCTCAGCTTGACACATTTATTTGTCTGGCTAAAAGGATGGTCTCTTTCCCAATGTTCACAATTAAGGGGCTGGTTACCCCAGGGGATGGCTGAAATTTAAGGGACAGTAAATTAATATCAGACAGAGAATATATTTACGGATGAGTTCGACAGATTTCTGATTGAAGAGTTGAGTCGAGGGTTATAAAGAACCGGCAGGAAAATGGAGAGACAGCTGAGATGAGGAGGGATTTATTCACTCAAGGATGTGGTGAAGCTTTGGAATTCTCTCCCCCAGAGACCGTGGACCTCAGTCATCAAGTATTTTCAAGACAGAGATTGATAGGTTCCTAGATATTGAAGATACCGAGGGATATGGGGGATAGTGTGGGAAAATGGTGCTGAGGTAGATCAGCCAATGATCCCATTGAATGGTTGAGCAGGCTCAATGGGCCGAATGGCTGACTGCAGAATCTAGTGTTATGATCTCTGTGTCCTGCACAGGAAGTGGTGACCATTGGTCTGTCAATCAGCACCTTCAGGAGAATTGGGAGGGTGAATATTAGATACAGCAGAGTGAGAATGGAGGGAGAGTGTGTGGGATGGAGATTTACAGCATTTGGGGAATGAGAGAGGAAAAAATGTTCCGTAGAAACTAGAATTGTCAGTTCTGAATTTCTATCCTGTACTGACAGTGATGTCTTTTGCAAATTGTTTTTACATGATTTTAAAAGAGGAGGAATAACAGACAGAAATCTCAAACATCACGTCTCGATCTGACTGAGTCACTCAATTACTTGGGACCTGAATATCATCAACCTTTGAATCTAGAAGGAGAAATGTTTGCCTGATTTGTCAGCTACATCAGTGTGACTGGAAAAGCACTGAGACACACACACCCGAGTGAGAGTGTTCCAGAGCACTGACTGTGGCAAGAGCTTTAACCAGTTCCACAGCCTGAAAAAACATTGCGCCATTCACAGTGTGTGTGGACAAGGCATCAACTGTTCCAACAACCTGGAAATACACAAAGACACCAGCAGCATGGAGAAATCGTGGAAATGTGGGGACTGTGGCAAGGGATTCAGATCCCCATCTTCGCTGGAAGCTCACCGGCGCATTCACACTGGGGTGAGGCCATTCACCTGCTCTCGGTGTGGGAAGGGATTCACTCAGTTATTCATCCTACAGAGGCACCAGCGAATTCACACTGGGGAGAGGCCATTCACCTGCTCTCAGTGTGGGAAGGGATTCATTCGATTGGACAACCTGCAGTCACATCAGCGTGTTCACACTGGGGAGAGACCGTTCACCTGCTCTCAGTGTGGGAAGGGATTCACTCAGTTATCTCACCTGCGGATACACCAGAGAGTTCACACCGGGGAGAAGCCGTTCACCTGCTCTCAGTGTGGGAAGGGATTCATTCGGTCAGACAACCTGCAGTCACACCAGCGAGTTCACACAAGGGAGAGACCGTTCACCTGCTCCGAGTGTGGTAAGGGATTCATTCACTTATCCAACCTGCAGAAACATCAACGGGTTCACACTGGGGAGAGGCCGTTCACCTGCTCTCAGTGTGGGAAGGGATTCACTCACTTATCCTATCTGCAGAAACACCAGCGAGTTCACACTGGGGAGAAGCCGTTCATCTGCTCTCAGTGTGGGAAGGGATTCAGTGATTCATCCACCCTGCTGACACACCAGCAAATTCACACTGGGGAGAGGCCGTTCACCTGCCCTCAGTGTGGGAAGGGATTCACTCAGTTATCCGATCTGCGGAAACATCAGCGGATTCACACTGGTGGGGAGCCATTCACCTGCTCTCAGTGTGGGAAGGGATTCGGTCGGTTAGACAACCTGCAGAGACACCAACGAGTTCACTCTGGGGAGAGGCCATTCACCTGCCCTCAGTGTGAGAAGGGATTCACTCAGTTATCCGATCTACGGAAACACCAGCGAGTTCACACTGGGGAGAGACCGTTCATCTGCTCTCAGTGTGGAAAGGGGTTCAGTGTTTCTTCCACCCTGCGGGTACACCAGCGAATTCACACTGGGGAGAGGCCTTTCAGCTCCTCTCAGTGTGGGAAGGGAATTTTGTAACTCATCGCACCTGCTGATACACCAGTGCGTCTACAAGTGATGACAGGGGTTGGATTCTGCTGTCATTGCAGCTGTTAATCACATTCAGGACTGAAACATGTTCATTCTGACAATTGGTCAATGGGGAGGGTCGGAGGTTTTTTTTCTGCTGGACTGGCCAGGCTCATGACTTTACCTTCAGTGAGCTGATGCTCCTTGAGCCTTGTTGCGAATACCTGGTTTCAAATTTCACACGGTCAAGGTTGACAGAGTGAAAAGGTGTTTGGGAATTAAAATATATTTGGTACTGTAAGAGGGAAAATAATGGATTTGGTTTAATTAAAAATGATCTATTGGAGCAGCCAACAATCATAGTTTATTCAGGGATCTTCGGGGGTTTTGGAAACTATACAGCGCATTAGAAAGGTTCAGTAAAATTCCACACTCAGGGTAAAGACACCACCCAGCTAACATGCTGATCTGGCAAAGACACAGACTGCGAGCCGGATGCTTACGTGACCCATATCTTGAATGCCTGGTGACCTCGGTAATACTTCAACGGTGTACGGTAGCAGACAAAACTCGCAGTGCAAGGCCGGGCCTGGCAGCAACTAGCACCAGGGAAGAGATTCAGAGGAGCCACAGATAGATAAGAGTGCCAGATAATCCTTGTGGTAGCAGACACCCTGCCCTGTGAACATCTGCAAATTGTTTAATGTAAAATCTAAAACAGTCAATATTGGAATGTAAATTATGCTTTGCCTATGTGACCTACAGTGTATAAATATTGCATGATTCTTTAGCTGGGTAGAGTCTGCTTCAGAGGCTTTCTGTGAAACTGTGCTCTCTTAATGCTTTGGCAAATAAACAATTGTGATGAGATTATTTTGTACAATAATCTGCTCCTTAACGGCCCTTTGAAAGATATTATTGAATCTGCTTTCAGGCAGATCAGAACAACTCGTTGTGTCAAAAAATAAAATAAAATCTCATCTCCCCCTCTGGCTCCTTTGCCAATTACCCCAGCGGGATTCACTTTCTGTTAAAGAGCCTGTCAACCCCTCACCCACTTTCCCTGAAGTGCATCAATCTATTCAGAAAACATCCAGCAAAATCAAATATCTTTACTGATAAAAGTTTATGAATGGAACAGGTTTTTAAAAAAAACAGAAAATGACTTGAGGATCAAAGACAACCAGAGTAAAAGGATGTTCATAATGTTCTGGACCCAAATGGTTTATCTTTAATTCATCTGGAGCCTGTTCCCTGCCCTCTTTGTGGAACACCTCCACTCAGTCCACAAGCATGACCCTGACCTTCCGCTTGCTGCCATTAGAATTCACCACCTTGCTCTCAGAATGCTAAAGATTCACAACCCTCTGTGTAAAGAAACGTCCCCTCTTGAGACCGGTCCTAAGTGGCTTCCCCCTTATTTTGAAATTGTGCCCCCTATTTCTAGACTCCCCAACCTGCATCTAATAATAATCTTTATTAGCGTCACAAGTAGGCTTACATTAACGCTGCAATGAAGTTACTGTGAAAATCCCCCAGTCGCCACATTCCGGAGCCTGTCCGGGTCACAGAGGGAGAATTCAGAATGTCCAATTCACCCAACAGCACGTCTTTCGGGACTTGTGGGAGGAAACCGGAGCGCCCGGAGGAAACCCACGCAGACACGGGGAGAACGTGCAGACTCCGCACGGTCAGTTACCCAAGTGGGAATCAAACCTGGGACCCTGGCGCTGTGAACCCCCCTGTCTATTCCTTTCAGTATTTTGTAGGTTTCAATGAGGCCCACTTTCCCCAATCTCTCTTCATAGGACAGTCCCACCATCCCTGGAACAAGTCTGGTGAAATGTTACTGCACACCCTTCATGGCAATAATATCCTTTCTGAGAAAATGGAGTAAAACTGCTCACAGTACTCCAGCTGTGGTCTAACCAAGGTTCCATACTATTGAAGCCAGTCTTCACTACTCCTGTACTCAAATCCTCTTGTGATAAAGGCCAACATCCCATTAGCCTCCCTAATAACTTGCTGCGCCTGTATGTTAACCTTCAGTGACTTATTGACAGGACACCCGGGTCCCTTTGTACATCTACACTTTCTAATCTCTGACCAGTTCAAAAATACTCTGCTCATCGGTTCCTCCTACCAAAGTGATAACCTCACATTTTTCCACATTATATTCCACCTGCCCTGTCCTTGCCCACTCACTAAGTCTGTCCAAATCCTCCTGTAGCCGTTTTTCATCTTCCTCACAACACACATTCCCACCCAGCTTTGTGTTACCTGTGGACTTGGAAATATGCATACATTAAGACACAAATAGTATTTGATTAGGCAGGGTAAATTTGACTTTAATTAACTGATACAATTCCACAAAAATCACAAGCATTTTCCCCCTCAGCAGATATGGCACTAATTCCAGTTACAGAAGCAGAAGGAGACCGTTTGTCCCATTGAGTCTGCACCGACCCTCTGAAAGAGTACCTCACCTAGGCCCACATCTCCACCATCCCCGTAACCCAGTAACCCTACCTATACCTTTGGCACACTTAAGGGGCAATTTAGCATGGCCAATCCATTAACCTGCACCGTGAGGGGAAACCGGAGCACCTGGAGGAAACCCACGCAGACACGGGGAGAACATGCAAACTTAATCCAAGGCCGGAATCAAACCCGGGTCCCTGGTGCTGTGAGCAGCAGTACTAACCACTGTGCTACCATGTCAACTGAGTCCAACAACTCTGTATTTCCTAAAGGCGGGAAGGAGACAAAGAAAGTGTTCTACTCATCAATGTTGGAGACAGGAGGAAGTTTTAGTCGCTGTGAAGCTCAATCTTCATTCACACAAGCTTGCCACCCCCACATTGATTCTGTATACCCCCCCCCCCCCCCCCCCCCCCCCCCGCTGCCTCAGGAAGGCAGACAGCATTATCAGAGACCCCTCCCACCCAGGCCCCCCCCCCCGCTGCCTCAGGAAGGCAGACAGCATTATCAGAGACCCCTCCCACCCAGGCATTGCCTTCTTCCAGACCCATCAGGCAGAAGGTCTGAAGATCCGCACATTGAGACATAGAATCGTAGAATTTACAGTGCAGAAGTAGGCCATTCAGCCCATCAAGTCTGCACCGGCTCTTGGAAAGAGCACCCTACCCAAGCCCACACCGCCACCCTATCCCCATAACCCAGTAACCCCACCCGACACTAAGGGCAATTTTGGATCTAAGGGCAATTTTGGACACTAAGGGCAATTTAGCATGGCCAATCCACCTAACCTTCCCATCTTTGGACTGTGGGAGGAAACCAGAGCACCCGGAGGAAACCCACGCAGACACGAGGAGAACATACAGACTCCGCACAGACAGTGACCCAGGCAGGGAATCGAACCTGGGACCCTGGAGCTGTGAAGCAATTGTGCTAACCACTATGCTACCGTGCAGCCCCTGACATAGGAACAGCTTCTTCCCCACAGCTACAAGACTCCTCGACGACTCCCCCTCGGACTGATCTGTTACCTGTATGATGCCCTATGCTGCTCTTGCTCATGTATTTGTTTTGTTTGGCCCTTGTTCCGCACTGTAACCAATCACTGTTTGTCCATGTACCATTTGTCAAAGTTCTCTGTTGATTATTCTTGTGTCTACTATGTACGTACTGTGTACGTTCCCTCAGTCGCAGAAAAATACTTTTCGCTGTACTTCGGTACAATAAATCAAATCATTCACACAAATCTGGCACTCTGATTGGATGACGGACCAGAGTTGTTCCTGTCTTCCCGGTAGTTCTCAGTCACCCACAAGAAGACAATGAGGGGCTGGGACACGAGTCCATGTGGGGTTGGGAGAGACTGACCACCAGACACTCTGAGCTGTTGTCAAATCCGCAGTATTTTGTTTCTGTAACCAGGGATATTCTTCCCAATGGGACAGTGCGCTGGGAACTCCCCGCTGTGTCATTGTGACGTCACAATGGAGCCCTGCCTGAATCAGCCAAGAGGAATCACTGCTCCGCGATGATGTCGCCGGGTTCCAGCGCACAGGCCCGACGTGTGGACACGGGAGCCCCGCCCCCACCCATTGTTTTCCCCGCCCTTTGAGAGAAGATTTCCAGGCAATGTTGGGTTGTGGGGTTGAGACCCACGTAGATACGGGAGAATGTGCAAACTGCACATGGACAGTTGCCTGGATGAGTGCAGCTCCAACAACACTCGAGAAGCTTGACACCATCCAGGACAAAGCAGCCAGGTTGATTGCTCCTGTCATGTGAGAGTACCTTTTAGAAATGGGTGTTTATAAATGTGTGTGTATATAAATATCTGTAGTGAGTGTACCTTTAAGAAATGGGTGTTTACTACTGCAGTGATGTCAGAGAGTGGGTGGAGCTGGGCTGTCTGTCAGCTTTTTACTTTCGTTTTAGGCTGTTTGCTGCAGGGGTTGTTTTAGTTTCGTTTTCAGTGTTGGAGCTGAAGCCAGACAGAGCAGGTGTACTGTTGATCTCTCTGCCATGAAAAGACTGTCTCTTGATCATTTGGCGAATTCAGGATTATAAATGTTCTCAGCAGTGAATGTAAACCTAATGTGCTTCTGTTAAAAGGCGTTTCTTTTGTCTTCTGGATGTTGTTTGGGAAGTTATTAAGAATTACTTAGTGTTGTATTCTTTGGGGGTTGTATTTGAATTAATGGTTGCTAAGATGTTCGCTGTATGTTTTAAAAAGGTTAACTTGAGTTCATAGAATAAACATTGTTTTGCTTTAAAAAATACTTTTCCATTTCTGCTGTACCACACCTGTAGAGTGGGCCGTGTGCTCCCCATACCACAATCTAGTAAAAGTTGTGGGTCAGGTGAATTCCATGAGACACTTTGGGGTTCTCTAAACCCTGGTCTATAACACTACTCCTTCCACAAACATGCAAACCCTCCACCTCCGACGGACAATGGCAGCCGTGTGCACCATCTACAAGATGCACCGCAGTAACTCGCCAGGTTCCAGAGACAGCACCTTCCAAACCCAGGACCACTACCATCTAGAAGGACAAGAGCAACAGATACCTGGGAACCTCACCACTTGGAGGTTCCCCTCCCAGTCACTCACCACCCTGACTCAGAAATATATCGCCGCTCCTTCACTGTCACTGGGGCAACATTCTGGAACCCCCTCCCGAACAGCACAGTGGGTGTACCTACACCAGAAGGACTGCAGAGGTCCAAGAAGGCAACTCACCACCACCTTCTGAAGGGCAACTAGGGATGGACAATAAATGCTGGCCGGACCAGTGACGTCCACATCCCGTAAATTAATTTTTAAAAAACTGTCCAGAGTCCTCTGGCCAGAGGTGAGCTACTTGCTGATCTCCCCCGCCACCCCCCCCCCCCCCACCCCCCGGAAGGCTGTGCGTGTGCGGGGGAGAGCTTGCCCTTTGACCACCATGCTGAGGTGTTGACCGATGGGAAGATTTGGGGGACCGGAACGTCTCTGGTCCTCCATCCAATCAGCGCGCGGGCTTTGTGTGAATGAAAATTGAGCTTCACACAGGCTGAAACTCCCTCCTGTCTCCAACATCTGTGAGTAAAACACTCTTCTCCCCCTTTCCATTTCTTTTCTCATTCTGACCTTCAATTGGTCACTTGCAGCAACTGAAGGGAAAGGAAGTGAATCCAGGGAGGGTGCAGACTCTGCAAAGCTTGGCCCAGGTCTCTCTCTCTCTCAAAGACATTGACATCCTTTGCTCCCTCAGCTTGACACATTTATTTGTCTGGCTAAATGGATGGTCTCGGAGCAGCACGGTGGCACAGTGGTTAGCACTATTGCCTCACGGCGCCGAGGTCCCAGGTTCGATCCCGGCTCTGGGTCACTGTCCGTGTGGAGTTTGCACATTCTCCCCGTGTTCGTGTGGGTTTCGTCCCCACAACCCAAAGATGTACAGGTTAGGTGGATTGGCCACGCTAAATTGCCCCTTAATTGGGAAAAAGAAATAATTGGGTACTCCAAATTTATTGGAAAAAAAGGATGGTCTCTTTCCCAATGTTCACAATTGAAGGCCTGGTTTCCCCTGGAGATGGCTGACATTTAAGGGGGCAGTAAATTAGTATAGGCCAAAGATATGCCTGGTATTGTTATAGATTAGATATATTATTGATGGTTGTGTAATGAAGTACATTTACTATTATTTCTAGTTTTGTCATATAGTACTGTAGCTACTTTATATATTTCCAGCCATGCAGTCATGACAACAGCGAAGTAGTCTGTTCAGTAACTCAAATTCATGCTGAAGATCAATTCAGTCAGTCCCATTTTTGATCTGATTTAGATTTACTGAGGTACAGTGAGAATTATTGCCTAGGCAGATCATTCCATACATGAAAAACATAGGACATATGATAAATACACAATGTAAATACATAGATATGAAATGAAAATCACTTATTGTCACAAGTAGGCTTCAAATGAAGTTACTGTGAAAAGCCCCTAGTTGCCACATTCCAGCGCCTGTTCGGGGAGGCTGGTACGGGAATTGAACCGTGCTGCTGGCCTGCCTTGGTCTGCTTTCAAGGCCAGCTCTTTAGCCCTGTGCTAAACCAGCCCCGATATAGACATCGGGTGAAGCATACGGAGTGTAGTGCTACACAGTAGAGAAGATGCATGGAGAGGTTAGTTCAGTCCATATAAGAGGGACATTCTAGGGACATTCAGGAGTCTGGTGTTACAGCGGGGAAGAAGCTGTTTTTGAATCTGTTAGCGCGTGTTCTCAGACTTTTGTATCTTCTGCCCGATTGAAGAGAGAATAACCCGGGTGGGAGGGTCTTTGATTATGCTACCAGCTTTCCAAAGCAGCGGGAGGTGTAGATGGAGTCAATGAATGGAAGGTAGGTTCGTGTTATGGACTGAGCGGTGTTCACGACTCTGAAGTTTCTTGCGGTCTTGGGCCGAGCAGTTGCCATACCAGGCTGTGATGCAGCCAGATAGGTTGCTTTCTACGGTGCATCTGTAAAAATTGGTAAGAGTCAATGTGGACATGCCGAATTTCCTGAGTTTTCTGAGGAAGTATAGACACTGTTGTGCTTTCTTGGTCGTAGCGTCGATGTGGGTGGACCAGGACAGAATGCTGGTGATGTGCACACCTAGGAATTTGAAGCTGTCAAACAGCTCCACCTCATCACCATTGATGCAGACAGGGGTGTGTACGATACTTCGCTTCCTGAAGTCAATGACCAGCTCCTTAGTTTTGCTGGCATTGAGGGAGAGATTGTTGTCGCTACACCACTCCACTAGATTCTCTATCTCCCTCCTGTATTCGGACTCGTCGTTGTTTGAGATCCGATCAACTATGGTCATGTTATCAGCAAACATGTAAATGGAGCTGGAGCCACGTTTTGCCACAGAGTCGTGTGTGTATAGGGAATACAGTAGCCTTGCAGAGCCCCGGTATTGAGGACTGTGATGAATGATATCTGTATACACATGCACTTTTAATGCGTAGGCCCCTTTAAGACCGGGTTTGGAACTCTGGGAGACTCCGCCTCCGGCTCCGCCCCCAGGGAACTGTATTTAAGGTTATGTTCAGTAGGCAGCGTGCAGTGAGCACACTTCTCGGCAGCTGTCTGGTTCTCTGGTAATTAAAGCCTTTAAATTATCAAATTCCTCTCCTGAGTTGTAATTGAGGGTATCTCAATTTAATAACCAGACTACATCAAGATGGACAGCGGTCTAAAGCCGGAGAAGCTCAATTTGGACGCTCGGTCGCCGGAGGCCACTGAAATTTTAAATACTGGCTCCGGTGCTTTGAGGCCTATCTGAATTCCTCAGAGACTGAAGTTGACGGACCTCGCAAGCTGAGCTTACTACATGCCCGGCTGGGCCACCGACTATCCTCCGTGATCGAGAAAGCTACGACGTACGAAACGGCAGTCGAAATCCTACGAAAGCGCTTCATAGAGCCGATAAACGAGGTACACGCCAGACATTTGCTCTTGACCTGCCGCCAGCGCTCTGGGGAAACGCGAGATGAATACTTGGCGAGATTCACCGCGCTCGCCAGGAACTGCGACCATAAAGATGTGACGGCAGAAGTCCACATGAACTTATATATTCGTGATGCTTTTGTGTCCGGTATCCGATCCACGTACAACCGGCAGCGGCTCCAAGAAGACGGAGCGAAGGACCTCCAAGGCACAGTAACGCTCGCCTCTTCCCTGGAAGCGGCCCACCATAAGCTCCGCACGTACTCCGCGGACCTTGCGAACCCCTCTTGATCCCCTCCAGACTTGGCCACGCTTCAGGCCTGCGCCGCGCGGCGACCCGCTTACACCGGGGGGCCCCCATGCTATTTCTGTGGGCAAGGCCAGCACTCATGCCAGCGTTGCCTGGTCCGCTCCGCTATCTGCAACGAATGCGGAAAGGGGCACTTCGCGAAGGTTTGCCTGGCTGGGCCCAAAGGCCAAAAACAAGTCTCATTTGGGCCCAGAAATTGAACTCCTGGGACCACAGGCCCCGCAACACGGCCACGCGGCGGCCGGACACACCTACGTCCGACGCGTCATCAGCCTCGTGCGAGTCATGGGGGCGGCCAGCTAGGCGGCGGCCATCTTGCGAGTCCGATTCAACCGAGGACTCTGACTGCCCGCAACTTGGAGTGATCACGCTCGATTAATCTTGGCCGAAGTACCTGCAAAACTCAATGATGCAGGTTCAAATCAACGGCCACGACACTCCCTGCCTTTTTGACTCTGGGAGCAGGGAGAGTTTTATCCATCCAAACACGGTAAGACGCTGCTCCCTGCTATCCCGCCTCCCAAACTACTGCCCTCGTTTCTGGGTCTCATTCGGTCCAAATCACGGGGTATTGTGTCGCGAACCTCGCTATTCAATGATGTGTTGGGTGTTCTGGATCACATGCAGGTCACCAACACTTGAAATAGTGCAACACTATTTTATTGAATCATTAACTGTTTAAACACTCTCAGACTGTGGGTTAATACGATACTAGCTTTAACTAAAGACCTTTGCCTTGTCCGAACCAGTCGATGCACTCAGCACATGGTGAATGTCTGTGTTGCAGGCTGTGAGCTCTGTCCTCCTAGCTAGCTGCTACTAGCGGGAACTCTGATGCCCTCTGTCTTTATAGTGCATGTGCTCTCACTGGTGATTGGCTGCGGTATTGTGTGTGTTGATTGGTCCCACTGTGTGTCCATCAGTGTGTGTCTGCACCATGATATACTGGTGTATATTATGACATCCCCCTTTTTATTAAAAACGTACCTGCGTGGCAATAAATAGTGCATAGTGAATGTTCCTGACTACGTGTGTGCGAAATATTTACAGACTATGTACATAAAACTAAGCTATTTACATGGGAAGGTGCCTGGTGCAGAAAAACAGTGTCACAAGAATAACAAGATGAACACTATATACAAACCACTTGAACGATTAAACGGAAGAACAGAACAAATCAGAAAGTCCATAAGTCCACAAAGTTCACAAATTAAGTCTCTAAGGTGGGTGCCGAATTCTGGTTGACCGCCTCAAGGGTGGGTCGGGAGCCGCCGGCTGAGGAGCGGGCTGGACTTTCCTGAGGGTGAAATGCTCTCAGTTCAGGTATTATTCTTGTGAATCTTTGTTGCATCTTCTCCGGTGTCTCTGTTTCCCTTTTCTAAATGGAGTTGACAGTGCTCCCTTGTTCTGAACAACCTCCCTGCTTTTCAATTCCACCCCTCTAGAATGGAACCCTATATATGGGCCCCACACTTTAGGGAAGTCGTGACGTTCCTAGAGAGGGTTGTTTCAATACCGGACCAGAAATCCCAACTTTTGTGAGGATACCGGACGAGAATCCCATACAACTTTTCTTTTTGTAAAGCTGTGAGGAAAGGACACTTCACCCCAGGAGTGACGACTCTGACCAACAAGCATCTTTTTTGTTAAAACAAACTTTAATTCAAACACAGAATTAACCACATTGACATCAAAGAAATAGCTTTACAATTAACAAATAGTTCTTAAAGAAAAGGAAAAACTTTAACTCACTATCTACACCTGCCACTATATATATTCCAACAGAGCTACCCAATGCAGTTCAAAATTCACTTGTAAATAAAGTTCGCAATCTGGGTAACTTGCTGTTCTCTGTGCAGACCTTTGGAGAGAGACCCTTTCAGGACAACCTGAAAATCCTTCTGTCTTGTCAGATTCAAACCCTATGGCAAAACTACAAAGATTACAAGCAGACCCAGCTCCTCCCATTAATTACAATATCTGTACCTCACTTAGATGTCCCATGACCTGCTTAGCTAGGACTAAACACCACTCCCTCATAAATTATCTACACTCCAGGGAATATCCTTTCTATCAACAATATTCCATTAGCCATCTGTATGTAAACAACTAAATGGTTAGAATCAATGATTACCTCACCTTTATGACTCCTTATCACATCTTTAGCAGACATACTATCTGTATGTATTTTAACAACAAGGTTTTTAACAACAAATTATAAAATACAACAATTTCCTACATTCATCACAGGATGCAGAGGCGATTTACGAGACTGGCACTGTATTTTTTTTAATGTTTCAAAGGGATGTGGGTGTCACTAGCTAAGCCAACATCTATTGCCCATCCCTAATTGCCCTTGAGAAGGTGGAGGTGAGCTGACTTCTTGAAACCGCTGCAGTCCCTGAGGTGTAGGTACACCCATTGTGCTGTTAGGGAGAAATATCCAGGATTTTTAGCCAGCAACAGTGAAATATTTCCAAGTCAGGATTGAGTAGCTTGGAAGGGAACCTCCCTCCAGGTGGTGGTGTTCTCAGATATCTATTGCTCTCATCCTTCCGAGATGATAAAGGTCAATGAGTTTGGAAGTTGCTGCCTAAGAGACAGTTCTTTAAGTACATCTTGTAAGTGGTATAGACGCTGCTGCTACTGTGCATCTATGATGGAGGATTGAATGCTTGTGGAAGGGGGAGCAATCAAGTGGGGCTACTTTGAGCTGTGTAGCATTAAGCTTCTTGAGTGTTATTGGAGCTGCACTCATCCAGGCAAGTGGAGAATATCCCATCACACTCCTGACTTGCTCCTTGTAGAATCATAGAATTTACAGTGCAGAAGGAGGCCATTTGGCCCATCGAGTCTGCAACAGCTCTTGGAAAGAGCACCCGACCCAAGGTCCACATCTCCACCCTATCCCCATTACCCAGTAACCCCACCCAACAGGGCAATTTTGGACACTGAGGACAATTTAGCATGGCCAATGCACCTAACCTGCACATCTTTGGACTGTGGGAGAAAACCGGAGCACCCGGAGGAAACCCACGCAGACACGGGGAGAACGTGCAGACTCCGCACAGACAGTGACCCAAGCCGGGAATCGAACCTGGGACCCTGGAGCTGTGAAACGATTGTGCGAACCACAATGCTACCGTGCTGCTGGTGGACAAGCTTTCGGGAGTCAGGAGGTGAGTTACTTGCCACAGGATTCCCAGCCTACGGCTAGTCCAGTTCAGTTTCTGCTCAATGGTGACCTCCAGGATCTCGATAGTCAGGGATTCAGCGATGGTAATTGAATGTCAAGGGGCGATAGTTAGATCCTCTCCTGTTAGAAGTGCCTGGTACTTGTGTGGTGCAAATGTTTTTGCTGTATTTATACATGGGCTGCCTCCGTATCTGAAGAGTCGTAATTGGCGCTGAACATTTGTCCACCAGAACAAATGTGCTATTATTGTTGTGGGATGTGGGCATCACTGGCTGGGCCAGTATTTATTGCCAACCCTAATTTCCCATGAACCGAGTGGCTTGCTCAGCCATCTCTGAGGATCTGAAGTCACAAGTCGGCCAGACCAGGTCAGCATGGCAGATTTCCTTCTCTAAAGGACATCAGTGAATCAGATGGATTTTGCAACAATCGGCAATGCTTTCATGGTCATCGACTTAAATTCCAGATTTGTTGTGACTTCAAATTTCACCATCTGCGGAACCTGGATCCCTATTGCATTACCCCGGGTCTCTGAATTACTGGTCTGGCTATTGTTTTCCGAGATGTGTTTTGTGAGAGATGAAGTCACTATAGCCAATAAGTGTGAGCTGTTTTCGAGTTGTTTCCTTGACGTCCTGTACTTTCCCACTAACCTGCAGACAAAACAGCTGCAACTGTACTGTGTATAAACGTGTGTTATAGTAACTACTCCTAGAGATGCTTAGGTTCGCTGAAGCATTCCCTGCATGTTTGTAATAAAGATTCCCAAACTTTACCCAACTCTGGACTCCGAGTGACATTTGTCCCACAACAGTCTGGTGTCAGGAACAGGATCCACTGAGGGGCAGCACAGTGGCAAGCACTACTGCCTCACGACGCGGAGGACCCAAGTTCAATCCCAGCCCCGAGTCACTGTCAGTTTTGAGTTTGCACATTGTCTTACCCTCACAACACAAAGATGAGCAGGGTTGGTGGCTAAATTACCCCTAAATTGTAAAAAAAAATTTTAAAAGGAACAGGAATCCACTGACGGCTCTGATTAAAGGAAAGTCCCCGTGGACAGCAGATACCGGGGTGAGTATTGTTTGTTTTATACCACCCGTGTTTAGTTCAGTCTGACTGACCACTGGGGACACCTCAGAACCTCAGGGAGCTGTTTCTGGTCTGTTTCTTTGACGTCCATTCAATGCAATTTCAATAACTGGAACATTTCAGGCAGGGAATTGTTGGTTTTACACCAAGGATATGTTTGGGGGCGATGCTGAAGTCCCCGTGACCGAGAGGGTTTTGTAGCTGTCGAAAAATGAGGGGATAAAGCCGTACGGGAGGTGAAACAGAAAGAGTTAGGCAGTTGGACAGAGTTTGGCGTGTGTTCAGAGGTCCCAGATAGGGGTCAGCCAGCAACATCACATCGATGGATCTGCACAGAAAAGGTCCAACCGGATGGCGCTTATAAGATCAAGGTGAGGTTAGTGGCTCAGTAATTTGAAGAACCCTTAGGAGATAAAAAGGTCTCCCCGTTTTGCGTGCGATTCGACCCCACAACCCAAAGATGTGCAGGGTAGGTGGATTAGCCACGGTAAATCGCCCCTTAATTGAAAAAAATGAATTGGGTACTCGAAAAATTTTTTAAAAGGTCAGAGTGGACTCACCCACAGTGGAAAAGGTCATTTTGAACTTTCTTTGGCCTTTCTCACGACATTTTTTCCGGAATGTAAGTCAAGAAACATAAAATTTGCTTTTGTGTTGAGGGTCACCTCTAGGGGGCAGTGTTTCTACAACCTCCTAAGATGGTGCCAGACGTAGAAGGAAAACATTACAAAAATACAAAATGGAGGAATGTGTGCTGAAATTTCCATCTATGTGTGAGCTGAAGATTATAGAATGGTTGTTTTTAGTGATGCCTCTCACTGGCAGGAGCCTGTCTCAGTGTCTGTACACTGAGTGATGTTTAAACATCTCTTTCAGCAGAAGAACAGACACACATTTCTCCTTCTAAATTCAAAGGCCAATGACATTCAGCTCCCGATAATCGAGTGACTCTGTCAGATCTTGACGTGAAGTTTGGCTTGAGATTTTGGTCTGTAAATCCTCTCCTTTTGATATCCTGTAAAAAAACAATTTACAAAGGACATCACTGTCAGTACAGGATAGAAATTCAGAACAGACAATTCTAGTTTCTATGGAACTTTCCTCTCTTATTCCCGAAAAGCTGTAATTCTCCACCCCAACACTCTCACTCTCCCTCCATTCTCACTCTGCTGTATCTAACATTCACCCTCCCAATTCTCCTGAAGGTGCTGATTCAGGCTGATTGACAGATCCATGCTCACTGCTCCCTTAATAATAGTCGCTTATTGTCACAAGTAGGCTTCAATGAAGTTACTGTGAAAAGCCCCTAGTCGCCACATTCAGACACCTGTTCGGGGAGGCTGGTACTGGAATTGAACCCGCACTGCTGGCCTTGTTCTGCATTACAAGCCAGCTGTTTAGCCCACTGTGCTAAACCAGCCCTTCCTGTCCTAGACACACAGACCTGAAAATCTTCATGCAGACTGCTGGTCTAAATGCATATAGATGTCTGTACATTTATTGAATTAGTATTACTTGAATAAAGGGAAAGATAAAGTCACCATAGCCCCACATGACCAAGGCTGCTTTCCCCTTTGGCAGGAAGAACTGGTGGTGGTTTAACCTGAGCATCACCACACCTCAGGGGAGGGGCAAGGTTAGGGAGGACGGGCCTTCATGGATAACTTGAATAGAGGAAAGAATATTTCTTAGTAACAAGAAGAGTTTGTTCTAAATTTAGACAACGAGTGATCATGACCGGGAAGCCACTGCTTATGAGGGTGGTGGTGGAAGTGGAGATGATCAATAATTTCTAAATAAAATAGGATTTGAAGGAAATAAATGTACAGGGGAACAGGGAGATAGAGGAGGAATGGGACTGACTGGATTGCTCGACAAAGAGTCGACATGGACTTGAGTTAATGAATGGACTCCTTCTGTGCTACAATGACTCTATGTCTGAAATATATAATGTAGCTACAGGACTATATTACAAAACTAGAAATAATAAAATATTACTTCAATATAAAATAATATATTTAATACATATATCTAATCTGTACCACATAACAACACTGAACATATCTCTGTCTGATATTATTTTCCTGACCCCTTAAATGTCAGCCATTTCCTGGGGAAACCAGCCCTTTAATTATGAACATTGGGAAGGAGACCATCCTTTTAGCCAGACAAATAAATGTGTCAAGCTGAGGGAGTGAAGATTATCAGAATGAACATGGTTCAATCCTGGATATCATTAACAGCAACAATAGCAGCAGACTCTGACCCATGTAATCACTTGTGAATTCGCTGGTGTGTTTGCAGGTTGGACAACTGATTGAATCCCTTCCCACACTCCGAGCAGGTGAACGGCCTCTCGCCAGTGTGAACTCGTTGGTGCCTCTGCAGGTGTGATGAATGAGTGAATCCTTTCCCACACACTGAGCAGGTGAACGGTCGCTCCCCAGTGTGAACCCGCTGGTGTGTCAGGAAGTTGAATGAATTGGAGAATCCCTTCCCACACTGAGAGCAGATGAACGGTCTCTCCCCAGTGTGAACTCGCTGATGTGTCCGCAGGGTGGATGAATCACTGAATCCCTTCCCACACTCAGTGCAGGAGAATGGCCTCTCCCCGGTGTGAACTCGCTGATGTGACTGCAGATTGGAAGACGTTTTAAACCTCTTTGCACAGTGGGAGCAACTGAACGGTCTCTCCTCAGTGTGAATGTGTAGATGAGCCATTAGTTCCCGAGAGCTTTTGAAATCCCTCCCACAGTCAGAGCATTTAAAGGGTCTCTCATTGGTGTGAGTGACGTGGTGGGTCAGCAAGTTGGCTGACTGAGTGAATCGTTTCCCACACACGGAGCAGATGAATGGCCTCTCCCCGGTGTGAATTGGCTGGTGTCTCTGCAGGCCTGATAATCGAGTGAATCCCTTCCCACACACGGAGCAGGTGAATGGTCTCTCCCCGGTGTGAACCCGCTGGTGTAGCAGCAGGTTGGATGACTGAATGAAATTCTTCCCACACACAGAGCATTTGAACGGCTTCTCACCTGTGTGAACTCGCTGATGCATCAGCAGGGTAGATGACTGAGCAAATCCCTTACCACACTGCGAGCAGGTGAACGGCCTCTCCCCAGAGTGAATTCGCTGGTGTCTCAGCAGGTTGGATGAATCACTGAATCCTTTCCCACACTGAGAGCAGGTGAACGGTCTCTCCCCAGTGTGAACTCGCTGGTGTGTCTGCAGCTGCCATGAATCACTAAACCCTTTCTCGCACTTGTAGGGTATTTCCCCGGTCTGATCAGGATGATGAGCTTCCAGTTCAGACAGGCACCTGAATCCGTTCCCACAATCCCCATATCCCCATAGTTTCTCCATGGTGCAGGTATCCTTGTGTCTTTCCAGGTTCAATGATGTGTTGAAACTTCACCCGCACACAAAACACATGAAGTATTTCTGCCCGCTGTGAATGGTGTGATGATTTTCAGGCTGTGTAACTGGTTAAAGCTCTTTCCAGTCAGTGCTCTGGAACACTGTCACTCGGGTGTGTGTGTCTCGGTGCTTTTCCAGTCACACTGATCCTTAAAATGTTTTTGTGCCGACAGATTGGGCAAACATTTCTCCTTCTAGATTCAAAGGCCGATGATATTCAGGTCCCAAGGTATCGAGTGACTCTGTCAGATCAAGACGTGATGTTCAGTTTGTTTTCAGTTTACAAATTCTCACATTCTGGGAAAGGAGTTTACAAAAATCACAGTCAGTACAGGATAGAAATTCAGAACACACAATTCTAGTTTCTATGGAACATTCTTAATTCTCATTCCCCAAAGGTCATCCATGACTCTCTCTCCCTCCATCCTCACTCTGCTGTTCCAAACATATACCCTCCCAATTCTCCTGATGGAGCGATTCATGATGATCAACACGTTAATCCTTCATTTCAAGGACACAAAGAGCTGAAAATATTTGTCCAGGCTGCTTGTAACTTGGTCTGGCCTACATATGACTCCAGACCCACAGCAATGTGGTCAACTCTTTACTCCCCCCTTATGGGCAATAAATGCTGGCACAGCCAGCGATGCCCATGTTCCATCAACAAATTTTAAAAAGCATTTAACTGTAAATATGTGTACTGAAAATCAGTGATAGACTATGTCTATGAAATAGACTGGGAGGAGGATGTGAAGAATATTTTGAAAGAGAGCAGTCATAACATGGAACTCTGCCTATCAGATTGGTGGTAGGAGACAAATGATTTCAATGTGAAATTGGATGTGTTCTTAAAGGAAATAAACTTACTGATGAACAGGGATATAGAAGGGATACTGAGAAATTGATCCAGAGAGTCGGTGCAGTCTCCAATTGCCAAATCGACTCTTCCCCTGCTGTAATGGCCCACTAACGTTAAATATAGCACGGGGCAGCACGGTAGCATTGTGGATAGCACAATTGCTTCACAGCTCCAGGGTCCCAGGTTCGATACCGGCTTGAGTCACTGTCTGTGCGGAGTCTGCACATCCTCCCCGTGTGCGTGTGGGTTTCCTCCGGGTGCTCCGGTTTCCTCCCACAGTCCAAAGATGTGTAGGTTGGGTGGATTGGCCATGATAAATTGCCGTTAGTGTCCAAAATTGCCCTTGGTGTTGGGTGGGGTTAGTGGGTTATGGGGATCGGGTGGAGGTGTTGACCTTGGGTAGGGTGCTCTTTCCAAGAGCCGGTGCAGACTCGATGGGCCGAATGGCCTCCTTCTGCACTGTAAATTCTATGATATTCTATGAATACATATAGACCTACAATAAAAAAACTTAAAACATTAATAAATGTACTTTATTACAGAACAATAAATACATATCTAATCTATACCATAGAACAACATTGTCTCTGTCTGATAGTAATTGATTGTTCCCTTAAATGTCAGCCATCTCCTGGGGAAACCAGCCCTTTAATTGGGAACATTGGGAAAGAGACCATCCTTTCAGCCAAACAAATAAATGTGTCAAGTTGAGGGAACAAAGGATGTCAATGTCTTTGAGAGAGAGAGAGAGACCTGGGCCAAGCTTTGCAGAGTCTGCACCCTCCCTGGATTCACTTCCTGTCCCTTCAGTTGCTGCAAGTGACCAATTGAAGGTGGGAATGAGAAAAGAAATGGAAAGGAGAGAAAAGAAAGTGTTTGACTCACAGATGTTGGAGACAGGAGGGAGTTTCAGTCTGTGTGAAGCTCGCCCTCGCAAAGGGTGAGATTGGCTGGGGAAGCGGGGAGTCCTTCCGGTTTCCAATTCCTCTCATTGGTTAACACCACAGTGGAAAGGTCAGGGGGGGAGTGGGCTCCCCACGCACATGCGCACCTGGCGCTCACCCCTTGCACATGCGCAGTCCCGGGCGCGGGAGGGGAAAGATCACCGAGCGGCTTCTGGCTCTGGCCGGAGCTGTGAGCGGATTGTCTGGAAACCTTGTCTCGAGGGGGGGGGGGGGGGAGGGGAAACAAAGCGGGGCCGGGGCTCCCGTGTCCGCGCGCCAGGTCTGCACACTGCAGGGCGACGTCACCGCGGAGCAGGATGGTTCCTATTGGTTGTTTCGGCCGGGCACCTTTGTGACGACACAGTGACTCAGAGAGGCGTTCCCAGCGCACTGTTCGGAGCAATATCACTGGTTACAGAGACAAAGCAGTGCGGATTGGACAAGAGATGGAGGTCTGACCCCACCCAGCACCTGGCTCAGGGTCGCCTCATTGTCTACATTATGGGGGCTACCCAATGGGGACTCCTGGAGGACCGGAAGGGCGTTGGTCCTCCTGCGAATCAGAGCTCAGGTTTTGTGGCAATGGCGACAGCGAACTTCCTCTGTTGTGTGAATGAAGATTGAGCTTCACACAGACTAAAACGTCTCCTTGTCTCCAACATCTGTGAGTAAAAAACACTTTCCTTTCTCCCCCTTTCCATTTAGTTTCTCATTCTGACCTTCAGTTGGTGACTTGCAGCAACTGAAGGGAAAGGAAGTGAATCCAGTCCGTGTATTACACATTTTTAGTCCAGTAATATGGACAGGTATCTGTCTGGCAGCCTGCAGTAAGATTTTCAGGTCTGTGTGTCCAGGACAGGAAGCAGTGAGCAGAGATCTGTCAATCAGCCTGAATCAGCACCTTCAGGAGAATTGGGACGGTGAATGTTTGATGCAGCAGAGTGAGAATGGAGGGAGAGTGTGTGGGATGGAGACTTACAGCTTTGGGGAGAATGAGAGAGGAAAGAAACTAGAATTTTCTGTTCTGAATTTCTATCCTGTACTGACAGTGATAATTTTTGCAAACTCCTTTTATAGGATATCAGAAGGAGAGGATTTACAGACACACATCTCAAACCAAACGTCACATCAAAAATTGAATGACTGTCAGATTATCAGAACCTCAGAAGGTCTATTCTGTCTGCTTCAAATTATATTAAGCATCAACGTGGAGGAAAAGCATCAAGACAAACAGACAATCGAGTGGGAATGTTCCAGTGCACTGACTGTGGAAAAAGCTTTAAGTAGTCACCCTGGCTGAAAAAAACTAATACCATCCACAGCGGGGAAAGAACATAAATTTGTGGACGAAACTTCATCTGATCGTCGATCCTGTGGAGAAATATGGATACCAACACCATGGAGAAACCGTGCAAATGTGGGGACTGTGGGAAAGAATTTCAGAACCAATCTGCACTGGAAACTCATCGACGAAGTCACACTGGGGAGAAGCCATTCACCTGCTCAGAGTGTGGGAAAGGTTTCAGTCATTCATCCCACCTCGGGGCACATCAGGTCGTTCACAACAGGGAGAGACCATTCACGTGCACTGAGTGTGGGAAGGGATTCACTCATTCTTCCCATCTGGTGGCACACCAGCGGATTCACACTAGGGAGAGGCCATTCACCTGCCCTGAGTGTGGGAAGGGATTCACTCAGTCATCCCATCTAGTGTCACACCAGATAGTTCATAATGGGGAGAGGCCGTTCACCTGCTCTCAGTGTGGGAAGGGATTCACTCAGTCATCTGACCTTGTGGCACATCAGATAGTTCATAATGGGGAGAGGCCATTCACCTGCTCTGAGTGTGGGAAGGGATTCACTCAGACATCTGACCTAGTGGCACACCAACAGGTTCACAGAAGTGAGAGGCCGTTCACCTGTCCTGAGTGTGGGAAGGGATTCATGCAGTCGACTGATCTCATAGCTCACCAGCTAGGTCACGGCAGGGAGCGGCCGTTCACCTGCTCGGAGTGTGGGAAGGGATTCACTCAATCATCCCATCTAGTGGCACACCAGCAAGTTCACACTGGGGAGAGGCCATTCACCTGTCCCGAGTGTGGGAAGGGATTCATGCAGTCATCCGACCTCGTAGCTCACCAGGTAGGTCACACCAGAGAAAGGCCATTCTCCTGTCCTGAGTGTGGGAAGGGATTCATGCAGTCATCCGACCTCCTAGCTCACCAGGTAGGTCACACCAGAGAAAGGCCATTCTCCTGTCCTGAGTGTGGGAAGGGATTCATGCAGTCATCCGATCTTGTAGCACACCAGGAAATTCACACCAGGGAGAAACCGATCACCTGCACTGAGTGTGGGAAAGGATTCAGTCAGTCATCCGACCTCGTAGCTCACCAGGTAGTTCACACCAGGGAGAGGCCGTTCACCTGCTTGGAGTGTGGGAAGGGATTCAGTCAGTCATCCGACCTCGTAGCTCACCAAATAGTTCACACCAGGGAGAGGCCGTTCACCTGCTTGGAGTGTGGGAAGGGATTCACTCAATCGTCCCACCTCGTGACACACCAGCAGGTTCACAGCAAGGAGCGGCCATTCACCTGCCCCGAGTGTGGGAAGGGATTCACACTATCATCCCACCTTGTTGCACACCAGCAGGTTCACAGCAAGGAGCGGCCATTCACCTGCTCCGAGTGTGGGAAGGGATTCACTCAATCATCCCACCTCATGACACACCAGCAGGTTCACACTGGGGAGAAGCCATTCACCTGCTCTGAATGTGGGAAGGGATTCAGTCATTCATCTCACCTTGTAGCACACCAGGTAGTTCACAGCCGGGAGAGGCCTTTCACCTGCTCTGTGTGTGGGAAGGGATTCACTCAACCATCGCACCTAGTGACACACCAGCTAATTCATACGAGAGAGAGGCCGTTCACCTGCACTCAGTGTGGGAAGCGATTCAGTCAGTCATCCCACCTCAGGGCACACCAGATAGTTCACACCAGGGAGAAGCCCTTCACCTGTTCTGAGTGTGGGAAGGGATTCATTCAATCATCGCACCTAATGGCACACCAGATAGTTCACACCAGGGAGAGGCCGTTCATCTGCTCGGAGTGTGGGAAGGGATTCACTCAATCATCCCACCTCGTGACACACCAACAGGTTCACAGCAGGGAGCGGCCATTCACCTGCTCTGAGTGTGGGAAGGGATTCACTCAGTCAGCCCATCTAATGGCACACCAGATAGTTCACACCAGGGAGAGGCCGTTCACCTGCACTGAGTGTGGGAAGGGATTCACTCAGTCATTCTACCTGCTGATGCACCAACGCGTTCACACTGGGAAATTCTATTCACCAGTTCTGAATGTGGCGAGTGAGGCACTCAGTCGTCCCATCTGCAGAAACCCCAGCGAGTTTACACTGGTGAGAGGCCATTCATTTGCTCCATGTGTGGGGATGGATTCACTCCTACATTTGCTCTTTCATCCCACCTGCAGGTACACCAGCGAGTTCACACCGGGGAGTGGCTATTCACCTGCTTTTGGCCTGGGAAGAGATTCACTCAGTCTTCCAAACACTGGACAAACCAGTGAGATCACAGCAGGGAGAGACCATTCATCTCCTTTGAGAGTGGGAAGGGATTCACTCAGTTGATCAACCTGCTGTGACACCAGCAGGTTCACCCTGAAGTGGTCTGTTAACCTGCTCCATGTGTGGGAAAGAATTCACTGTCATGCAATCTGTGGCCACACTGTGTTGACACCAAGGAGAGGCCAATCACCTGATCTGAGTGCAGGAAAAGTATCCACCAATCATTCATCCTATTGACACACCAACAGCTTCACACCGATTAGAGACCTTAGATGCTCCGACTGACAGTGTTAACTCTCTCAATCGCAGTTTAATATATACATATTTTGTTTTAGTTACAGAGCCCCTCCTAAATTGTTCGTTTGTTTTAATCAAGAAGAGTATAAAGAATCACTTATTGATAAAGACTGGAGTGGGGTCAGGAGGTATATACCTGTAATGTTTCACCCGTGAATAAATCTGTCCCAAGTACAGATCAGCTGCAGTTTCTTCCTTCACCATGAGGCTGTCAGGATTATAACATGGAAACCGAGAATGCTTGTCTAAATGGTGAAGGTTGGAAAACAACATTTCAGACAGAATCTCAAAATCCCAGTAGTTTTTGTGAGAAATGACTGAAGCAAGTGGAAATTGTCAGGGTCTGATTACCCGCTGCTGTTCTCGGAGTCTGAGCCATACAACCAGTGGAAGAATGAAGTGGAGATGTGGACAAGGGTTACGTCTCCACCAAGGAGGAAACAAGGTCTGGCCTCGGCATTCTCACTTCCTAACAAAAGGAAAATCAGAAACAAAGTATTTTGGGAGCTGGGTGCCCGTCAGTGGGGCCCTGATTAAGTTTTGAATCTTCTATTCGGGTTCATTGAAGAGATTGACAATTAAGATGATCTATTGCAGGGCTTCCCAAACTTCCATCCACGGAACCCCTTTGACCTCCCAAGAGTACTGACAAAACCCCTGAGAAACATTCTTACTGTGTTGAAGAGTTAAACCACAAAAAAAATTGTTTTCGCACAATATGTACAAATATAGAAAAAAAAAATTCATAGAAGTTCTTTCTATCTCTTATATGTATACATTTTATTTTATTCCTATTAAAAAAGGTATCTTTTGCCATTTTTAACGCTTCCTACTCCTTTGGTTCAACTGGAGAGTCTTGCTGGAGTCCTGGGTTCTCATATTGGACACACACACTCATTTCTCATTTACACTCACTCCTCTCACACACACTCCTCTCTGACATACACTCACTTTCATCTCTCTCACAAACTCCTCTCACAGACTCGTCTCTCTCATACAAACACACATCTCTGTCACACACACACACCTCTCACATACACTCACTTTCATCACCCACTCCCTCGAGGCACCACTCCCTCTCTCAGGTCCAGCTCCCTCTTGCAGGCCCCACTCTCGCCATCGCTCCACTATCCGTGCTCACCCTGATCTCGAAATATTAACTTGGTGCTGTTTCCTGTGCATCCAATCAGAGGCAGCAGTCTGGAGAAGACAGCCTCAGATTGACGAGCGAGAAACAGCATGAAACGCAAGCTGCATAAATCAGCCTGGCCTGCCGCGGAACCCTGGAAGCCAGTTTAGGATCCTTTGGCAGGTTTTGAATCAGGTTGAAAGCATCTTTAGCAGTTCTGGCGAACGCAACAAAAGGACAGGATTGGAATAGCGCTAATGAGTGAATGAACCCCAGGAATGACCGGGTGTCAAGAGTGTCATTCTGAGTACAGAGTGTTCTTGCAAGTATTTCTCCTATGTAATTGTTTTACTGGTGTCTGATGAGGACTGAGCATGTTCTGGCTTTGGGCAGGCTTATTCAGTCTGTAAGAGGTGACATGTAAGCAAGACCTGTTTTACGACTGCTCCTGTTTTCATTCTTATTACTGTCTTCATGTTATTACTGTCTGCTGAGTTACTGTCATTGTTAAACTTCATTATTTACTGATATAAAGAAGTTCCTTTTAAACAACACATTCGACTAGCTTATTTCTTGGCTCAAGTTACCACACTGGGGAACAATTAACCTGTTTCCGGTCTGACTCAAAATATCATCGAGATAAACTTCTCAAAGCAGAAAATCAGGCAGCGAAATTCTCTGGTCCCCCAGCCGCGTGTTTCATGGTCGCATGTCGTTCGCTGGTGACGGGTTTCTATCTTCCCGCTGCTTGCCAATGGGATTTCCCATTGAAACCACCCCATGCCGCCGCAAAGCCCTGCTGGGAATGTGCTGCCAGCTGGCACAGTGAATCCCGACGACCGGACAATTGGGCCAAGATCTTCGAAATGACACAGGGAATTCTGAGGCTGAAGGTGGTGATCACGCTGAAGAAATTGGACCAGTCACAAGGAGCTTTATGGGCCAGTGTGTGTTTGTCATTGACTCATTCAACTGTGCTGTGTTAGACAGTGGCTGCACCTCACCAGTCGCTGACTCATTCAACTGTGCTGTGTTAGACAGTGGCTGCACCTCACCAGTCGCTGACTCATTCAACTGTGCTGTGTTAGACAGTGACTGAACCTCACCAGTCACTGACTCATTCAACTGTGCTGTGTTAGACAGTGGCTGCACCTCACCAGTCGCTGACTCATTCAACTGTGCTGTGTTCGACAGTGGCTGCACCTCACCAGTCGCTGACTCATTCAACTGTGCTGTGTTAGACAGTGGCTGCACCTCACCAGTCGCTGACTCATTCAACTGTGCTGTGTTAGACAGTGACTGAACCTCACCAGTCACTGACTCATTCAACTATGCTGTGTTAGACAGTGGCTGCACCTCACCAGTCGCTGACTCATTCAACTTTGCTGTGTTAGACAGTGGCTGCACCTCACCAGTCGCTGACTCATTCAACTGTGCTGTGTTAGACAGTGACTGAACCTCAGCAGTCACTGACTCATTCAACTGTGCTGTGTTAGACGGTGGCTGCATCTCAACAGAATGGGGATCAGACTGGTGAAAATGCTACGCAGATTCCCCTTGGAGTGAAGATCGATACTGGGTTGGGAAGTATTAAAGCTCTCCTTGTTTTGCTTTGGTGATGTCAACACATTGAAGTCACTCAGAAAGAGTGGTGATTCCATGCAAAATAGCTGGAGGCAGCCAATTTATGGGGACTGGTGTCGTCTCCAGTGAGATATCCTCACTGCTGAGCAAACCTTCCATAAAAAGGCACAAATACAGCTGGACATGGAGCAGGGTAAAGTAATTGTTTTTGGAAAGTCAGTGGATGTGCAGGACATTACCGTAACCCCTAAACAATCTCTGATGTTTCTGATCAGTGTTTGACAAGGATTAATGGCGTTGGGTGGTAAGAATCAGAGAGAAAGCAAGAAAACGGTTTTAAAGTTACAGACAATTTGCTCACCCTTTTTATCAAAGATTAAATATCCTGCCTCAAGATGCGGGGATAGTTGATGAAGAGTTTACGAGGCTCAGAAGAGATTAGTGGAAAGTGTGAAATGTGTAAAAAGTATCAGAGGATGCCGTCACATCCCATTGTAAACCTTCCCTCAGCACGTAACTTTGAGGAGGGAGTTGTCGTGGATCTAAAGGTGTGGGACACAAAGACAGAAATATTTTCACTCTACACTTTATAGACATGGTAACCTGATTTAGTCTTTCTCCAATAATTCGTGGCAAGGGCAAAAGGGTGATTCTAGACCAAGTTGTGGAGAAATGGACAGGGACTGGACCTGGGGCACCAACTAAGTTTCTGACTGATGACGGAGGGGAATTTGCGGGTGAGGAGTTTCGAGACGCGTGTGAAAACATGAACACCGCAGCTGAACGTCCTTTCAGCTACCGGGCAGCACAAGTGGCTAGCACTGTGGCTTCAAAGCGCCAGGGTCCCACGTTCAATTCCCCGCTGGGTCACTGTCCTTGCGGAGTCTGCACGTTCTCCCCGTGTCTGCGTGGGTTTCCTCCGGGTGCTCCAGTTTCCTCCCACAGTCCAAAGACGTGCAGGTTTGGTGGATTGGCCGTGATAAATTGCCCTTAGTGACCAAAGATTAGGAGGGGTGATTGGGTTACGAGGATAGGGTGGAAGTGAGGGCTTAAGTGGGTCGGTGCAGACTCGATGGGCCGAATGGCCTCCTTCTGCACTGTATGTTCTACGGACTCTGTGAAAGGAATCACACGGTCATCGATGAAATGCTGCAGGAAATCTGAGCTGATCAGTCAAACTGCAAGTCAATTGGTCTCTGGGAAAAATCCCAAAAGACCCTGTGTGCCGGGCGACAGCCCTCGTGCTTTCGAAGGGACAACAATTAGTTCCATTTTTAGTCATCAATTATCAGATTGTTTCACAAAAGGAGATGTTTGAACGAAGAAACTATTGGGGATCCGAGAAGAGGGAAGTCTTATAATGTAATGATTTGTGCAAACCAAGGAAAATCATGTTTTTAATCTTCTTCGATTTGTTTTGAAATACTATTTATGTGAATTGTTCGGAACCATTAATGTTTAAAGAGAAATTCGAACACCGAGTAATGAACTGGAATAATGTCACAAGATTCCACATTTTTAACCAAAATCAAACTTTTCTGTTTATTTAAAACAAAAGAAAATTGGAAATCTAGCACAAGAAACTTATCACAACAGGATAGAAATATTTGTGCTGTAAACTCAGTTCTACTTTTTTTTTTAAAGAATATTTTATTGAAAATTTTTGGTCAACCATCACAGTACATTGTGTATTCTTTACACAATAATATAACAGTATAAATAACAATGACCTGTTTTATAAACAAAGAATAAATAATATATAACAAAAACTAAAACTAAATGGCAACTGCCTTGTCTCAGATAAACACTCTCCAAAAATATGGTTTAACAATCCAATATGCAATTATTTATAGCAACGACCTATACATATTATACATATATATTAACAACCCTGAGAGTCCTTCTGGTTCCTCCCCCAACCCCCCCCCCCTCCCCCCTGGGCTGCTGCTGCTGCCTTCTTCTTTTCCATTCCCTCTATCTTTCTGTGAGGTATTCGACGAACGGTTGCCACCGCCTGGTGAGCCCTTGAGCCGATCCCCTTAGGATGAACTTAATCCGCTCTAGCTTTATAAACCCTGCCATGTCATTTATCCAGGTCTCCACCCCCGGGGGCTTGGCTTCCTTCCACATCAACAGTATCCTGCGCCGGGCTACGAGGGACGCAAAGGCCAAAACATGGGCCTCTCTCGCCTCCTGCACTCCCGGCTCTTGTGCAACCCCAAATATAGCCAACCCCCAGCTTGGTTCAACCTGGACCCCCACTACTTTCGAAAGCACCTTTGTCACCCCCACCCAGAACCCCTGTAGTGCCGGACATGACCAGAACATGTGGGTGTGATTCGCTGGGCTTCTCGAGCATCTCGCACACCTATCCTCTATCCCAAAAAATGTACTGAGCCGTGCTCCAGTCATATGCGCCCAGTGTAACACCTTAAATTGAATCAGGCTTAGCCTGGCACACGAGGACGATGAGTTTACCCTACTTAGGGCATCCGCCCACAGCCCCTCCTCAATCTCCTCCCCCAGCTCTTCTTCCCATTTCCCTTTCAGCTCAACTACCATAATCTCCCCCTCGTCCCTCATTTCCCTATATATATCTGACACCTTACCGTCCCCCACCCATGTCTTTGAGATTACTCTGTCCTGCACCTCATGCGTCGGGAGCTGCGGGAATTCCCTCACCTGCTGCCTCGCAAAAGCCCTCAGTTGCATATACCGGAATGCATTCCCTTGGGACAACCCATATTTCTCGGTCAGCGCTCCCAGACTTGCAAACTTCCAATCCACAAACAGATCTTTCAGTTGCGTTACTCCTGCTCTTTGCCATATTCCAAATCCCCCATCCATTCTCCCCGGGGCAAACCTATGGTTGTTTCTTATCGGGGACCCCACCAAGGCTCCCGTCTTTCCCCTATGCCGTCTCCACTGTCCCCAAATTTTCAAAGTCGCCACCACCACCGGGCTTGTGGTGTATTTCTTCGGTGAGAACGGCAATGGGGCCGTCACCATAGCTTGTAGGCTAGTCCCCCTACAGGACGCCCTCTCCAATCTCTTCCACGCCGCTCCCTCCTCTTCCCCCATCCACTTACTCACCATTGAGATATTGGCGGCTCAGTAGTACTCACTTAGGCTCGGTAGTGCCAGCCCCCCCCTATCCCTACTACGCTGTAAGAATCCCTTCCTCACTCTCGGGGTCTTCCCGGCCCACACAAAACTCATGATACTCTTTTTGATCCTTTTGAAAAAAGCCTTCGTGATCACCACCGGGAGGCACTGAACCACAAAGAGGAATCTCGGGAGGACTACCATTTTAACTGCCTGCACCCTCCCTGCCAGTGACAGGGATACCATGTCCCATCTCTTGAAGTCCTCCTCCATTTGTTCCACCAATCGCGTTAAATTTAACCTATGCAATGTACCCCAATTCTTGGCTATCTGGATCCCCAAGTAACGAAAGTCCCTTGTTACCTTCCTCAGCGGAAAGTCCTCTATTTCTCTGCTCTGCTCCCCTGGATGCACCACAAACAACTCACTTTTCCCCATGTTCAGTTTATATCCTGAGAATTCTCCAAACTCCCGAAGTGTCCGCATTATCTCTGGCATCCCCTCCGCCGGGTCCGCTACATATAACAACAAATCATCCGCATACAGAGATACCCGGTGTTCTTCTCCTCCTCTAAGTACTCCCCTCCACTTCTTGGAACCCCTCAATGCTATTGCCAGGGGCTCAATCGCCAGTGCAAACAGTAATGGGGACAGAGGGCATCCCTGCCTTGTCCCTCTATGGAGCCGAAAGTATGCAGATCCCCGTCCATTCGTGACCACACTCGCCACTGGGGCCCTATACAACAGCTGCACCCATCCAACATACTCATCTCCAAAACCAAATCTCCTCAGCACCTCCCACAGATAATCCCACTCCACTCTATCAAATGCTTTCTCGGCATCCATCGCCACCACTATCTCCGCTTCCCCCTCTGGTGGGGGCATCATCATTACCCCTAGCAGCCTCCGTATATTCGTATTCAGCTGTCTCCCCTTCACAAACCCAGTTTGGTCCTCATGGACCACCCTCGGGACACAATCCTCTATCCTCATTGCCATTACCTTGGCCAGAATCTTAGCGTCTACATTTAGGAGGGAAATAGGTCTATAGGACCCGCATTGCAGCGGGTCCTTTTCCTTCTTTAGGAGAAGCGATATCGTTGCCTCAGGCATAGTCGGGGGCAGCTGTCCCCTTTCCTTTGCCTCATTAAAGGTCCTCATCAGTAGCGGGGCGAGCAAGTCCACATATTTCCTGTAAAATTCAACTGGGAATCCATCCGGTCCCGGAGCCTTCCCCGCCTGCATGCTCCTAATTCCTTTCACTACTTCCTCTATTTCAATCTGTGCTCCCAGTCCCACCCTTTCCTGCTCCTCCACCTTGGGAAATTCCAGCCGGTCCAGAAAGCCCATCATTCTCTCCCTCCCATCCGGGGGTTGAGCTTCGTATAATTTTTTATAAAGTGCCTTGAACACTCCATTCACTCTCTCCGCTCCCCGCTCCATCTCTCCTTCCTCATCCCTCACTCCCCCTATTTCCCTCGCTGCTCCCCTTTTCCTCAATTGGTGGGCCAGCAACCTGCTCGCCTTCTCCCCATATTCGTACTGTACACCCTGTGCCTTCCTCCACTGTGCCTCTGCAGTACCCGTTGTCAGCAAGTCAAATTCTACGTTTAGCCTTTGCCTTTCCCTGTACAGTCCCTCCTCCGGTGCCTCCGCATATTGCCTGTCCACCCTCAGAAGGTCTTGCAGCAACCGCTCCCGTTCCCTACTCTCCTGCTTTCCTTTATGTGCCCTTATTGATATCAGCTCCCCTCTAACCACTGCCTTCAGCGCCTCCCAGACCACTCCCACCTGGACCTCCCCATTGTCATTGAGTTCCAAGTACTTTTCAATGCACCCCCTCACCCTTAGACACACCCCCTCATCTGCCATTAGTCCCATGTCCATTCTCAGTTCTACTTTTTAACTTTACCCCCTTGTATGTAACAATATCTTTAAACTTCATTCATTTCTGTTCCCAGGACCATCCCAAAGGTATGTGAAAACTCTCCAGAATTCACTTCAATTCTCCTCAGTATCCCAGCTATTCCCCAAGCTCCAAGATTTTATGGGGATCCTTCCATTAGCTTTCGACTGAACAACCCTCCAACTTTCCTTTCAGACCTCAAAATTGTTGACTCCTCAGTCGAAGTGTGAGTTTCACTCCCTTCCTCCTGAGGGATTTAAACATTAGGAACACCCCTGATTCCTCTTTGCCCTCTAGGTTCCTGCTCCCACAGCCGGTTCGCAGCTCCTGCTCCCACAGCTGGTTCACAGCTCCTGCTCCCACAGCTGGTTCACAGCTCCTGCTCCCACAGCTGGTTCACAGCTCCTGCTCCCACAGCTGGTTCACAGCTCCTGCTCCCACAGCTGGTTCACAGCTCCTGCTCCCACAGCTGGTTCACAGCTCCTGCTCCCACAGCTGGTTCACAGCTCCTGCTCCCACAGCTGGTTCACAGCTCCTGCTCCCACAGCTGGTTCACAGCTCCTGCTCCCACAGCTGGTTCACAGCTCCTGCTCCCACAGCTGGTTCGCAGCTCCTGCTCCCACAGCTGGTTCGCAGCTCCTGCTCCCACAGCTGGTTCGCAGCTCCTGCTCCCACAGCTGGTTCACAGCTCCTGCTCCCACAGCTGGTTCGCAGCTCCTGCTCCCACAGCTGGTTCACAGCTCCTGCTCCCACAGCTGGTTCACAGCTCCTGCTCCCACAGCTGGTTCACAGCTCCAGCTCCCACAGCCGGTTCACAGCTCCTGCTCCCACAGCTGGTTCACAGCTCCTGCTCCCACAGCTGGTTCACAGCTCCTGCTCCCACAGCTGGCTGCTTCCAAGCTAACTGCAGACTGCCTGCTTTCTGTGAGAAACACCCAGAATTCCAAACAAGGATCCACTCTGAATGACTTATCCCCACGGTAACACAGACTCGTTGGGATGTCCAACAGATGTTCAAATTAATCGACTTTCCGCTTCAAACCCAAACCTTTCGACCCTGAGGTCTGCACAGAGACAGGACAGTAATTGTCAGACCCGATGTCTCCAGGTCTCCAGCTAAAGGAGCCCAGCTGCCCTTTTACAGAACTTACCCTTCCAGCTTTGACTTCTTCAGTCAACATGGGCCACACTTTGTGATTGCGAATTCCCGGAGGGTGTTTTTATCTGAACCAGAACCCAGGGTTTCCATTAATCTTACATTTAAAAAATTCAATTCCCAAACTATAAGTTATATTTCTAAAACATGAATTCAGAAACTAGATATTCTCAACATATTCCCCAGGAAGAAATGAAAATGTATCACCCTCGTAATATCCCATTCGGAATATTACCAGTTACAACGTGCTGTAGATCTTACCAACAGCCGTGATTTTATTGAGTGGTGGAGCAGGCTCGAAGGGCCGAATGGCCGACTCCTACTCCGATGTTTCCCAGTGTTTACATATCGGATAACCTGGAAAATCCATAATAATCCCTCCATTGTCCCCTTCACATTCACCAGTCTATCTTGCTGACAGCACACTGCTGAATTCCATGTCCAGGAATCACCGTCCACTGAAGATGGAAACATTGCTGCTGCTGTGTGTTCTGAAAGTTTTCTTCTTCCAATAATTAATGTCTAAAGTTCCCTCTGCGAGAGGAGAGTCCTCGTTGCTGCTCAGATGGGAGGTTTCAAGTTCAGTTTTGAAAACAGTCTGTTCAGAGTTCACCTTTTGAACTTTATTTTCTTCCATGTGTGTAGTTTCCCCATTGTTTCGATCCAAAGGGAATGTCCCGGTCAATCCCACATTTAAACTCTCTTCTTCTGGCTCAGTTGTAGGCGGAGCCTCATTTTCCAGTTCATTTCCCAGACTCCAACATTTTGGATTGTCTTTTGGAGCCAGCAAGTTCAAAATGGCTTCTTTTTACGTCAATGGTCAAACTCATCTTCAGCCAATTTTAAGAATGTCATTCAAATGTTTGTTAATGTTCAGGAAAAAACAATTCTGATATTCCTGTTTGGAGCAAATGGGATCTTGGGCTTCAGAAATCGAGGGATTGAGAACAAAAGCAGGAAGGTTCTGCTGAACCTTTCTAAAGCTCTGGTTAGGTCACAACTAGAATATTGAGTCCAGTTCTGGATCCCTCCCAGACAGCACTGTGGGTGTTACCGGGGTGTCACCGACACCACACAGACTGCAGCAGTTCAAAAAGGTGCCTCACCCACCACCTTCCAAAGCGGCAATTAGGGACGGACAACAAATGCTGGGGGGAGGTACACAGTGAGTGGTAATGACCTGGGACTCGCTGCCCGTGAGGATGGTGGAAGCAGACACCCTGAACAATTTCAAAATGAAATTTGGATGGGCACTTGAGGGAAATGGGACTGACCGGTTTGCTCCACAGAGAGCCAGCATGGGATCAATGGGCTGAATGGCCTCCTTCCCTTCCCGAATGGCCCTGTGGTCTGAAGAGAACAATTTCAGCTGCTCCGGTCTCTCCAACTAACTGAAGTCCCTCATCCCTGGTGCCGTTCTCGTAAATCTCCTCAGCCCCCTCACTGAGTCCAGCAGAGAGAAACCCTCTGACCCTCCCACTTCACCAAGTGTCAGAATGGACATGGTTCAGTCCTGGGTGTGAGTAACAGCAGCAATAACAGCAGAGCCCAACCCCTGTCATCACTTGTGAACTCGCTGGTAGCTGCGCAGGGTGGATAACAGGGAAAAACCTTCCAACACACACAGCAGATGAACGGCCTGATATTTACTGATTTATTGATTCACTGATTTATTGATTCACTGATTTATTGATTCACTGATTTATTGTTTTAATGATTTATTGGTGCCTTTAAGAATTGATGCAGTACATTTCTTAATTCAGTGCAGACAGTGAATGGAATATCCACCAGGCTAATGTGGAAAAATAGTAATTGTTTCAGATAATAAATAAGAATTGCGATGCAGGAAGCTAACATTGTTTCATGAAAAGTTGTATCAAAGCCCCTTGTAATTAATAAACCATTGTTCCTCAACACAATCTGGAATGAACAGCCTTCGCAACAGCAACATTTAGTAACAAAAATGTATCACAGCCTTAACAGCAACATTTAGTAATAAAAATGTATCAAAGCCTCAGCAACATTTAGTAATAAAAATGTATCAAAGCCTTAGCAACAGCAAGGTTGTGGCGGGGGCACGTAGACATTTAATTAATATGATGGACATTAGTAAATCTTAAGAATTGACCAATGCTTGGATAACAAATCATTTTCTAAGTGATAGACAGTTATTTGAATAAATCAGGAAGCTTCAGCTGAGAAGTAGAAACCAATGAGAGTAAATGAGGGATTAGACCATTAATCAGGATTTTGTTAAGAATAAGGCTTCATGATTAAAGCTTTGTTCTGAACTTGTGCTTGAAGAAATTCTGAACCACCTATGGATTTTATAATATTTTCTTGTGTTTTCGTTTAACTCTCTTTATTATGTTTTGATGTATTATTGGGTCTAAGTTTTGATTTAGTTTTTTAATTTAAGAAAATCAAGGTGAATGATTAGCAAATAAAGTTGTATTTTTAGACACCTCAAAGCAACTGGACCTGTGAATCTTACGTGAAGATTAAATAAGAGATCGTATCACAGCCTCTTCCCAATGTGAACCTGCTGGTGTTTGAGCAGGTAGGTTGACCGAGTGAATCCCTTTCCACACTCTGAGCAGGTGAACGGCTTCTCCTTACTGTGAGTGCGTTGATGTGTCAGCCGGGTGGATGAATCGCTGAATCTCTTCCCACACACTGAGCAGGTGAATGGTCTCTCCCCAGTGTGAACTCGCTGGTGTGTCACCAGGTTGGATGACTTGGAGAATCTTTCCCCACAGTCCGAGCAGGTGAACGGCCTCTCCCCGGTGTGGACTCGCAGGTGTACCCGCAAGTTGGATAACTCACTGAATCCCTTCCCACACTGGGAGCAGGTGAAGGGCCTCTCCCCAGTGTGGACTCGCTGGTGTGTCTGCAGGTTGGACAACTGAGTGAATCCTGTCCCACACACAGAGCAGGTGAAGGGCCTCTCCCCGGTGTGGACTCGCTGGTGTCTCCGCAGGTTATACAACTGAAGGAATCCCTTCCCACACTCAGAGCAGGGAAACGGCCTCTTGCCAGTGTGGTCGCGCTGGTGTGTCTGCAGGTTAGATGCCCGAGTGAATCCCTTCCCACATTGAGAACAGGTGAACGGCTTCTCCTTGATATGAGTTCGCTGGTGTGTCCGCAGGCTGGATGAGTGCTTGAATCCCTTTCCACACCGAGAGCAGGTGAACGGCCTCTCCCCAGTGTGAACTCGCTGGTGTGCCCGCAGGTTGGATAACCGAATGAATCCCATCTCACACTGAGAGCAGGTGAACGGCCTCTCCCCAGTGTGACTGCGTCGATGAGCTTCCAGTCGTGATGGGGCTCTGAATCCCTTCCCACAGTCTCCACCTTTCCACGGTTTCTTCATGGTGTGGGTGTCCTTGTGTCTCTCCAGGTTCACCGCCCAGTTGAGGCCTCGTCCACACACAGAACACGTGTACGGTCTCTCCCCGCTGTGAATGGTGTGATGTTTTTTCAGGCTGTGCAACTGGTTAAAGCTCTTTCCACAGTCAGTGCTCTGGAACACTCTCACTCGGGTGTGTGTGTCTCGGTGCTTTTCCAGTCACACTGATGTTTAAAGCTTTCTGAAGCAGACAGAACAGACAAACATTTCTCCTTCTAGATTTAAAGGCCGATGATATTCCAGTCCCGATGAATTGAGCGACGCTGTCGGATGTTGACATGAAGTTTGCTTTGAGATTTCTGTCTGTAAATTCTCACCTTCTGAGATCCTGTAAAAGGAGTTTACAAAATCATCACTGTCAGTACAGGATAGAAATTCAGAACAGACAATTCTAGTTTCTGTGAACATTCGATCCTCTCTCCTTCCCAAAAGTCACCCAACACTTAATCCACCCAATATATACCCTCCCAATTCTTGTTAAGGTACGATTTAATTTGACCAACAGATCCATGGTCACTGTTTCATGTCCGAGACAGAAAGACCTTAAAATCTTTGTCCAGGCTGCTTGTATTCTCCATTTGTATCAATAGCAAAGTCGCCATAGTCCCAGATGACCATAGGCTGCTTTCCCCTTTGCGGGGGAGAGCTGCCTGGTGGTGATTTAATCTGACCATCACCACACCTCAGGTGAGGGTATGTTGAGAAAGTGGGCCTTCATCAATAACCTCAGCCAGTACGGGAATTGAACCCACGCTGTTGGCGTCGCTCTGCATCTCGAACCAACTGTCCAGTCATCTGAGCTAAAGCGGGCCCAGTGTATATAACTGAACTGATAATGAGCAATATACTGAACCCTATGTGGGAGGAGGATGTGAGAAATCTGGAACTGACAGACAATCTAAATGATGTATGGGAAGGCAAATTATTTCAAAGTGAAATTGGAGGGAAATAACCTGAGGGAAATAAACTTTCAGGGGAACAGCGATATGGAGAGGGGAGGGTGTGTTGCAGTGTTTTTTTTTTAATGTTTTGAATTAAGGGGTAATTTAGCGTGGCAAGTCCTACCCTGCACATTTTTGGGTTGTGGGGGTGAAACCCACACAGACACGGGGAGAATGTGCAAACTCCACACGGACAGTGACCCTGGGCCGGGATCGAACCTGGGTCTTCGGCACAGTGCTAGCCACTGCGCATGGTGCAGTGGTATTATCACTGGCTCAGTAATCCAGAGATCCAGGATAATGTTCTGGGGATAAAAGCAAATTACTGCAGATGCTGGAATCTGAAACAAAAACAGAAAATACTGGCCAATCGCAGCAGGTCTGACAGCATCTGTGGGGAGAGAAGGGAGCTAACGTTTCGAGTCTGGATGACTCTTTGTCACAGCAGATGCTTTGTAAATGCTCTGGGGACCAGGGTTCGAATCCCACCACAGCAGATGGTGCAATTTGAATTCAGTAAAAGTCTGGAATTAACAGTCTGATGATGACCATGGAACCATTGCCGCTTGTCGTAAAAACCCAACTGGTTCGCTCATGTCAGTCAGGGAAGGAAATCTGCCGTCCTTACCTGGCCCGGCCTACATGTGACCCCAGATCCACAGCAATACATTGAAACATGCATAGAAAATAGAAGCAGGAGGAGGCCATTCGGCCCTTCAAGCCTGCTCCGCCATTCCTTTTTTAAAAAGTATATTTTATTCAGACATTTTCATTCAAAAGAAGAAAAATCACACAGCATTATAGATAACCAACACCCATTCCCCTCCCACTGCTCCCCACTATCACCCCCTTCCTGGAATATGCAGAATCAATCATACAGGGGCTGGTTTAGCACAGTGGGCTAAACAGCTGGCTTGTAATGCAGAACAAGGCCAGCAGTGTGGGTTCAATTCCCGTACCAGCCTCCCCGAACAGGTGCCAGAATGTGGCAACTAGGGGCTTTTCACAGTAACTTCACTGAAGCCTACTTGTGACAATAAGCGATTATTATTATATAAATACTAATAAATACGACCTCCAGCCAGCAGGTGGCAGTAAAGAACAACTACATGGCACTGTTACGTGGAGAGTCTCGAGATAGTCGCTGTAGTGGATAGTCACATTTGCAATAGCTCACAGATAATTTAATAATAGTAATATAGTAGTTGGTAGATTTTGATAGTTTTCTTATTGTTATCTGACCAACATTATTGTTTAACAATAAACATTCAACTAGTCACAAACTAGACGTTCTGTGGTGCACTAATTCCCTGCGGCCAAGAACCAGAACGTAACACTTCCCCTATCCTGCCTTCCCCATTTGAACCCCCTTCCTTCCACCACACCCCATTTTGCTGACCCCCCCAATCCTCCTTAAAGAAGTCAATGAGCGGCTTCCATCTCCGAGCGAACCCATCAACCGACCCCCTTAGGATTAACTTGACCTTCTCCAGCCTCAGGAACTTTGCCAGGTCACTCACCCACACCCCCGCTTTCGGAGGCTCCGAGTCTCTCCACCCAAGTAAGATCCGTCTCTGGGCTCTCAGGGAGGCAAAGGCCAAGACATCGGCCTCTCTCTCGCCCCCTGGCCTCCCGCCACCTTGAATATCGCTCCCTCTGGACTCGGGGCCACCTTCACCCCCCAGCCCCTCGGACATTATGTCCACAAACCCCTGCCAGAACCCCTTCAGCTTTGGGCAAGCCCAAAACATGTGGACCTGAATCGCGGCCCTCCCCGCGCACTGCCCTCACCAGCAGAGGCCCGAGGTACCCCCCCGAAACCATTTATAGAACTTCACCGGAGACTTGTCCGGCCCCGGGGTCTTCCCTGCCAGCATCGCTCCCATATTCTCCATCACCTCCCTCAGTCTGACTGAAGCCTCCAATCCCTGCACCAACCCCTCGTGCACCCTGGGAAATTCCAGCCCATCCAGGAAGCGCCGCATCTACCTTCTCCCCTCCTACGGCCAGGGGCTCCGACTCATATAATCTCCTATAAAACGCCTCAAACATGCCATTCACCCCCTCTGGGTTAAACACCATCGTACCCATCTCGTCCTTCACTCTGCCAATCCCCCTCGGCGCCTCTTGCTTCCTCAACTGGTGGGCCCTCATCCTATGGGCCCTCATCCGACTTGCCTTCTCACCATATTCATGTACTGTCCGTGGTCAGAGACAATCGGCGAATACTCCGAGTCGTCCACCCCCGGCAGCAACGCCTTGTCCATCACAAGAAAGTCAATCCCGGGGTACTCCCGGTGCACACGGGAGAAATATGAAAACTCCTTCACCCTCGGCCTCCCAAACCTCCACGGGTCCACCCCACCCCGATGTGCTCCACGGACCCCTCCAGCTCCTTCCCCACTACCGGCACCTTCACCGACCTTGGGATCAACCGTTCCAAACCCGGCTCAATAACAGTGTTAAAATCCCCCCCCACTCCCCTACCCCCATGGTCAGCCAGTGAGAATCTTCCCCAGCACCCCCCTCATGAAATCTACATCATCCCAATTTGGGGCACAAACGTTTACCAGGATCACCGGCATCCCCTCCAGCTTCCCACTCACCATTATGAGCCCACCCCCTCCCCTGAATCTGCCACAATGTTCCCCACCTCGAACGCCACCCGCTTGTTCACCAGCACCTCCACCCCCCTTCTTCATATCCAGTCCCGACTGGAACACCTGCCCCACCCATCCTTTCCTCACCCTTGTCCACTCCCCTATCTTTAAGTGCGTGTCCTGCAGGAAGGTCACGTCCCCCTTTAGACTTTTTAGATGCCCTCTTTAAGAAGGGGGGACCGTTTGACCGGCCCATTCAGCCCCTTCACGTTCAGCGTGACCAGCCCCCCCCCCCCCCTCCCCTGCCAATCAGCCATACCCGTTTTTGGGCCAGCCCCTGGCCCGTGACCCTCCAGGCCCACCCACGGATGTCCATCGTCATTGATCCTTTTACAGCTGCGCCACTTCAACTGCACCCTTGTCAGCAACACTCAACCCCAGCCTCCTCCTCCCCAAACAAACATCAACCCCAGCCTCCCCTCTCCCAAACAAAACATCAACCCCATCCTCCCCCTCTCCCAAACAAAACATCAACCCAATCCTCCTCCCCCAAACAAACATCAACCCCATCCTCCTCCCCACCCAAAAACAAAACATCAACCCCATCCTCCTCCCCCCAAACAAACATCAACCCCATCCTCCCCCTCCCAAACAAAACATCAACCCCATCCTCCTCCCCCAAACAAACATCAACCCCATCCTCCTCCCCCAAACAAACATCAACACCAGCCTCCCCCTCTCCCAAACAAAACATAAACCCCATCCTCCTCCCCCAAACAAACATCAACACCATCCTCCTCCCCCCAAACAAACATCAACCCCATCTCCTCCCCCAAACAAAACATCAACTCCATCCTCCCCCCCAAACAAACATCAACCCCATCCTCCCCCTCCGAAACAAACATCAACCCCATCCTCCCCCCCAAACAAAACATCAACTCCATCCTCCCCCTCCGAAACAAACATCAACCCCATCCTCCCCCCCAAACAAAACATCAACCCCATCCTCCCCCTCTCGCCTACCTCCTGACAACCCCCACTGCACTCCCGTTAACTAGCCCGCCCAGCTAGCATGGTGGCCCCCGCCCAAGGCCTCCAACCTCCCTACCCCCTCAATTACCCTCCCTCCGTCCACCCTCCCCCAACAAGCAGTAAAAGGTGCACTCGCCCTCGATGTTTCCCCATGAAAGGGCTGCCCTCCAGAAACCCCACCATCAAAACAAAAGAAACACTTCAAAGGGAAACATTTTCCAGAAAACAAACAAAGAAACACTCACACAAACTCCTCCAGAGTTCAATGTCCTCACTCTCCTCCCAGTCCATTGTCCCTCATGCGCTCCATCGCCTCTTCTGTCTCGCCAAAATAGTACTCACACTTCTGGAAAGTCACCCAGCGGCGGGCCAGGGACAACACTCCGAACTTCACCCCCTTCTTGAAGAGGGCAGCCTTGACCCGATTAAACCCGGCCCTCCTCTTCGCCAGTTCTACACCCAAGTGCTGATACACCCGCAGCTCGTTCGCTTCCCAGGTACACCTCCCAGTCTGCCTCGCCCACTAAAGGATCTTCTCCTTATCCAGAAAGTGGTGCAACTGCACCACCATCGCCCTTGGCAGCTCGCACGCTCCTCATCCGCTCCCTGTGCGCTCGGTCGACCTCCACAGGCCGATCAAAGGCCCCTTCCCCCATCAACTTCTCCAACATCTTCGCCCCTTACCCGACGGTCTCCGCACCTTCGATGCCTTTGGGCATCCCCACCATCCTCAGATTTTGCCTTCTGGAGCCATTCTCCAGATCCTCCACCTTCTCCATCAGCCTCTTTTGGGTCTCCTGTATCACCCCCACCTCGGACACCGACGAGGCCAACTGCTCCTCCTGCCCTCCCCCCCCCTCCTCCTCCCTCCACCACCTCCTCCACTTTCTGGATCTCCCGACCCTGGGACTCCAACCTCTGTCCCACTCTCTCGATCCCGATTTGGTTAGTTTCACCACTTTGTCCAGGTCTTCCAGGGTCTCCTTCCTCTGCTGGCTGAACCTTGTGTTGAAAAACTCCACTCGCTGCTCCGTTAACCACTGGGTGGGCAGAACAGTCTCCTTGCCCTCTGCCACCATATCCTGTGGCGCACCACGAAGACTCTCCTGTTCCTGCAGCTCTTTCCTTCTCGCTCCACTCCTAGTACATGGACCCATCCACCAGCCACACCAGAGGAGTGACACCTTCTACAGACACTCCTGTACCTCTTGCCATCAAAATCTTGCCTTTCGGGCAAGGAAGAGACCAAAACATATCGCCCTGAGCGGAGCCACCAAATGTGCGACCGCTCACTCGATGGGCACCACGTGAAGTACCCTGCTCCACCATTCATTATGATCATGGCTTATCATCAAGTTCAATACCCTGAGCCAGCCGTTCCTCCATATCGCTTCATCCCTTTAGCCCCAAGTGTTATATCAAATTCCTCTTGAAATTACACAACGTTTTGGCCTCAACGACGTTCTGTGGTAGCGAATTCCACAGATTCCCCACTCTCTGGGTGAAGAAATTTCTCCTTCTCTCAGTCCGAAAAGGTTTACCCCTTATCCTCAATCTATCATCCTTAGATCTGGACTCCCCCACCATCGGGAACATTCTATCTGAATCTACCCTGTCGAATCCTGCTAGAATTTTGTAAGTTTCTATGAGATCCCCTCTCACTCTTCTAAACTCCAATGAATTTAATCCTAACCGACTTAGTCTCTCCTCGTAGGACAGTCCCGCCATCCCAGGAATCAGCCTGGTAAACCTTCGCTGCACTCCCTCCATAGCAAGAACATCCTTCTTCAGAGAAGGACACCAAAACTGCACAAAATACTCCAAGTGTGGGCTCACCAATGCCTGAGACAATTGCAGTAAAACATCCCTATCCCTATACCCAAATTCTCTTGCTATTAAGGCCAACATACCATGTGCCTTCTTTGTTGCCTGCTGTACCTGCACACTTATTTTCAGTGACTGGTGCATGAGGACACCAAGGTCTCGCTGAGTATCCACCTCTCTCAATTTACACCAATTCAAATAACAATCTGCCTTCCTATTTTTGCTACCAAAGTGGATAACATCACATTGATCCACAGTATACTGTATCAGCCTCCCCGAACAGGCGCCGGAATGTGGCGACCAGGGGCTTTTCACAGTAACTTCATTGAAGCCTACTCGTGACAATAAACGATTTTCATTTCATTTTCATTTTTAATTTCATGCATATTCCCACTCACTCAGCCCAAATCCCGCTGAAGCATCTCTGCAGCCTCCTCACAGATCACCCTCCCGCCCAACTTTGTATCATCTGCAAATTTGGAAATAATCTATTTATTTCCCTCATCCGAATCATAAATACATAATGTGAACAGATCCCTGTGGTACCCCACTAGTCACTGCCTGCTAATCGGAAAAAGACCATTTATTCCAACTTTTTGTTTTCTATCTGCTAACCAGCTTTCTGTCTGTCTCAAGGCACTACCCGCAATCCCATGCACTTTAACTTTACATAATAATCTGCTATGAGAGACCTTGTCAAAGTCTTCTGAAAGTGTAAATAAACCACGTCCACCAGTTCTCCCTGGTCAACTCTACTAGTTACATCTTCAAAGAATTCCAGTAGATTTGTCAAGCATCATCTCCCTTTCATAAATCCATGCTGACTTTGTCTGATTACACCACTGCTTTCCTAATGCTGTGCTGTGAGATCCTTGAAAAGGAAAAGGAAATTTGCTTATTGTCACAAGTAGGCTTCAAATGAAGTTACTGTGAAAAGCCCCTAGTCGCCACATTCCAGCGCCTGTTCGGGGAGGCCGGTATGGGAATTGAACCGTGCTGCTGGCCTGCTTTGTTCTGCTTTCAAAGCCAGCGATTTAGCCCTGTGCTAAACAGCCAACTCCAGCAACTTCCCTACTCCCAATGTTAGGCTCACTGATCTATAGTTCCCCGTTTTCTCTCTACCTTCATTTTTGAATGGGGGGGATTATATTAGCTACCCTCCAATCTGTAGGAACCATTCCAGAGTTATAGAGTCATTGCGTTTTACAGCACGCAAAGAGGCCCTTCGGCCTATCGCATCGGCACCGACCATCAAGCACCAAACTATTCTAACCCCATTTTCCAGCACTTGGTCCATAGCCTTGTCTGCAATGGCATTTCAAGTCTCCTCTAAATACTTCTCAAAGGTTGTGAGGATTCCCGCCTCTACCGCCCTTTCAGGCAGCGAGTTCCCGATTCCCACCACCCTCTGGGTGAAAAAGCTTTTCCTCACATCTCCTCTAAACCTCCTGCCCATTCCATTAAATCTATGCCCCTGGTTATTGACCCTCCACAAAGGGGAAAAGTACCTTCCTATCCACGTCCCTCATAATGTTATTCACCTCAATCAGGTCCCCCCTCAGCCTTCTCTGCTCCAGACAAAACAACCCCAACCTAACCAGTCTCTCCAAAGAATTTTGGAAAATGACCACCAATGGATCTACTTTTCTCGGGCCCACTTCCTTAAGTACTCTGGGATGAAGATTATTAGGATCTGGAGATTTATTTACCCTCAATCCCATTAATTTCCCCCAAACCATTTCTCTGCTAATACCAATTTCCGTCAGCTCCTCACAAAATCTTGTGTTGCTCAAAACTTCCGGTACATTATTCATGTCTTTGTTTGTGCAGACAGAAGCAAAGTACGAATTTAGTTCCTGAGCCATTTCTTTGTTCCCCGTTATGAATCCCCCGGTTGCGGCGATGACCAGCTGAGTCGCACGTTTCGGCAGCTCCCGGTGGAACGGACTTTTGGGCTCTTAATAAGAGCCCCAACGGCAATTTTAACGGCTAAAAGTACTGTGCGGTGAACCAGAAGGGAATCCCCCCTGGATACGGATGAAAAAAGGAGAGGAAGGTGGCCGGATTGCGGTGGATCCTTTAGAGCAGCGGCAAGGAAGGCAAGCAAAAACCAAGATGGCGTCGGAAGGTGGCAGTTTAACATGGGGCCCTGAACAACACGAGTTCTTGAAACGCTGCGTGGAAGAACTCAAAAAGGAAATGAAGAAGGAGCTGTTGGCCCCGATATTACAGGCGATCGAAGGGCTAAAGGAGGAGCAAAAGACCCAGGAGCGGGAGCTTCGGGTCGTGAAGGCAAAGGCTGCCGAGAATGAGGACGACATACAGGGCCTGGTGGTGAAGACGGAGATGCACGAGGCACACCATAAACGATGTGTGGAAAGGTTGGAGGCGCTGGAGAACAACGCGAGGAGGAACAACCTAAGGATTCTTGGTCTTCCTGAAGGTGCGGAGGGAGCGGACGTCGGGGCATATGTGAGCACGATGCTGCACTCGTTAATGGGAGTGGAGGCCCCGGCGGGTCCGCTGGAGGTGGAGGGAGCATACCGAGTGATGGCGCGAGGACTGAGAGCAGGAGAAATTCCTAGAGCCATAGTGGTGAGATTCCTCCGTTTTAAGGATAGAGAGATGGTCCTTAGATGGGCAAAGAAAACTCGGAGCAGTAAGTGGGAGAACGCGGTGATCCGCGTATACCAAGACTGGAGTGCGGAGGTGGCGAGAAGGAGGGCGAGCTTTAATCGGGCAAAGGCGGTGCTTCACAAAAAGAAGATAAAATTCGGAATGCTGCAACCGGCAAGACTGTGGGTCACATATCAAGGGAGGCACCACTACTTTGAGACGGCGGATGAGGCGTGGACTTTTATCGTGGAAGAAAAATTGGAATGAGCGGGTTATTAAAAAAAGAACATTTGAAACAAAGTGGTGGGGCGAGTATGGGGGGGCGAAGAGGGGGGTAAAAAGGGGGGAAAGAGGAGTTTTATGTTATTAATCCTGCGATGTGGTAACTTTTCTTTCTTCCACAGGAGGTGGTGGGGGGGAGGAAAGGAGGTGGAGGAGATGGGGCGTTGGCCATTGGGGGCAGGGCCAAGGGGGAAGCGCGGGCTCGGTTCCCGCGCTATGATTATCATGGCGGGAATAGGGAAGCAGGAAGGAGGGGGCGTCGCACGGTGCGAGCCGAGGTCACGGGGGGAAGCCGAGGTCGGCCAGAGTTTGCTGACTTCTGGGAGCAACATGGGGGGTGTAACTACGCTAGTGGGGGATCTAGCGGGGGGAATTATTGGGCTGCTGCTGCTGGGGAGAGGGGGGAGCTGGCATGGGGTGGGATGGGCGGGGGGGGGGCACCGCCTGGGGGGACACAGCTGCGTGGGAACCGGGTGAGGAGCTGGAAAAAGGGGATAGCTAATCGACAAGGGGGGGGGGGTAAAAAGCCCCCCAACCCGGCTGATCACGTGGAACGTGAGAGGGCTGAACGGGCCGATAAAGAGGGCATGGGTACTCGCACACCTTAAGAAACTTAAGGCAGACGTGGTTATGTTACAGGAAACGCACTTGAAACTGATAGACCAGGTGAGACTACGCAAAGGTTGGGTGGGGCAGGTGTTCCATTCGGGGCTAGATGCGAAAAACAGGGGGGTGGCTATATTAGTGGGGAAGCGGGTAATGTTTGAGGCAAAGACTATAGTGGCGGATAGCGGGGGCAGATACGTGATGGTGAGTGGCAAACTACAGGGGGAGACGGTGGTTTTGGTAAACGTATATGCCCCGAACTGGGATGATGCCAATTTTATGAGGCGTATGCTAGGACGCATCCCGGACCTAGAGGTGGGAAAGTTGGTAATGGGGGGAGATTTCAATACGGTGTTGGAACCAGGGCTGGACAGGTCGAGGTCCAGGACTGGAAGGAGGCCGGCAGCAGCCAAGGTGCTTAAAGATTTTATGGAGCAGATGGGAGGAGTAGACCCGTGGAGATTTAGCAGACCTAGGAGTAAGGAGTTTTCGTTTTTCTCCTATGTCCACAAAGTCTATTCGCGAACAGACCTTTTTGTTTTGGGAAGGGCGTTGATCCCGAAGGTGAGGGGAACGGAGTATACGGCTATAGCCATTTCGGATCACGCTCCACATTGGGTGGACTTGGAGATAGGGGAGGAAACAGAAGGGCGCCCACCCTGGAGAATGGACATGGGACTAATGGCAGATGAGGGTGTGTGTCTAAGGGTGAGGGGGTGCATTGAAAAGTACTTGGAACTCAATGATAATGGGGAGGTCCAGGTGGGAGTGGTCTGGGAGGCGTTGAAGGCGGTGGTTAGAGGGGAGCTGATATCAATAAGGGCACATAAAGGGAAGCAGGAGAGTAAGGAACGGGAGCGGTTGCTGCAAGAACTTTTGAGGGTGGATAGACAATATGCGGAAGCACCGGAGGAGGGACTGTACAGGGAAAGGCAAAGGCTACATGTAGAATTTGACTTGCTGACTACAGGCACTGCAGAGGCACAATGGAGGAAGGCACAGGGTGTACAGTACGAATATGGGGAGAAGGCGAGCAGGTTGCTGGCACACCAATTGAGGAAAAGGGGAGCAGCGAGGGAAATAGGGGGAGTGAGGGATGAGGAAGGAGAGATGGAGCGGGGAGCGGAGAGAGTGAATGGAGTGTTCAAGGCATTTTATAAAAAATTATACGAAGCTCAACCCCCGGATGGGAGGGAGAGAATGATGGGCTTTCTGGACCGGCTGGAATTTCCCAAGGTGGAGGAGCAGGAAAGGGTGGGACTGGGAGCACAGATTGAAATAGAGGAAGTAGTGAAAGGAATTAGGAGCATGCAGGCGGGGAAGGCTCCGGGACCGGATGGATTCCCAGTTGAATTTTACAGGAAATATGTGGACTTGCTCGCCCCGCTATTGATGAGGACCTTTCATGAGGCAAAGGAAAGGGGACAGCTGCCCCTGACTATGTCAGAGGCAACGATATCGCTTCTCCTAAAGAAGGAAAAGGACCCGCTGCAATGCGGGTCCTATAGACCTATTTCCCTCCTAAATGTAGACGCTAAGATTCTGGCCAAGGTAATGGCAATGAGGATAGAGGATTGTGTCCCGAGGGTGGTCCATGAGGACCAAACTGGGTTTGTGAAGGGGAGACAGCTGAATACGAATATACGGAGGCTGCTAGGGGTAATGATGATGCCCCCACCAGAGGGGGAAGCGGAGATAGTGGTGGCGATGGATGCCGAGAAAGCATTTGATAGAGTGGAGTGGGATTATCTGTGGGAGGTGCTGAGGAGATTTGGTTTTGGAGATGAGTATGTTGGATGGGTGCAGCTGTTGTATAGGGCCCCAGTGGCGAGTGTGGTCACGAATGGACGGGGATCTGCATACTTTCGGCTCCATAGAGGGACAAGGCAGGGATGTCCTCTGTCCCCATTATTGTTTGCACTGGCGATTGAGCCCCTGGCAATAGCATTGAGGGGTTCCAAGAAATGGAGGGGAGTACTTAGAGGAGGAGAAGAACACCGGGTATCTCTATATGCGGATGATTTGTTGTTATATGTAGCGGACCCGGCGGAGGGGATGCCAGAGATAATGCAGACACTTCGGGAGTTTGGAGAATTCTCAGGATATAAACTGAACATGGGGAGAAGTGAGTTGTTTGTGGTGCATCCAGGGGAGCAGAGCAGAGAAATAGAGGACTTTCCGCTGAGGAAGGTAACAAGGGACTTTCGTTACTTGGGGATCCAGATAGCCAAGAATTGGGGTACATTGCATAGGTTAAATTTAACGTGATTGGTGGAACAAATGGAGGAGGACTTCAAGAGATGGGACATGGTATCCCCGTCACTGGCAGGGAGGGTGCAGGCGGTTAAAATGGTAGTCCTCCCGAGATTCTTCTTTGTGTTTCAGTGCCTCCCGGTGGTGATCACGAAGGCTTTCTTCAAAAGGATTGAAAAGAGTATCATGAGTTTTGTGTGGGCCGGGAAGACCCCGAGAGTGAGGAAGGGATTCTTACAGTGTAGTAGGGATAGGGGGGGGGCTGGCATTACCGAGCCTAAGTGAGTACTACTGGGCCGCCAATATCTCAATGGTGAGTAAGTGGATGGGAGAAGAGGAGGGAGCGGCGTGGAAGAGATTGGAGAGGGCATCCTGTAGGGGGACTAGCCTACAAGCTATGGTGACAGCCCCATTGCCGTTCGCTCCGAAGAAATACACCACAAGCCCGGTGGTGGTGGCGACTTTGAAAATTTGGAGACAGTGGAGACGGCATAGGGGAAAGACGGGAGCCTTGGTGGGGTCCCCGATAAGAAATAACCATAGGTTTGCCCCGGGGAGAATGGATGGGGGATTTGGAATATGGCAAAGAGCAGGAGTAACGCAACTGAAAGATCTGTTTGTGGATGGGAAGTTCGCAAGTCTGGAAGCGCTGACCGAGAAATATGGGTTGCCCCAAGGGAATGCATTCCGGTATATGCAACTGAGGGCTTTTGCGAGGCAACAGGTGAGGGAATTCCCGCAGCTCCCGACGCAGGAGGTGCAGGACAGAGTGATCTCAAAGACATGGATGGGGGACGGTAAGGTGTCAGATATATATAGGGAAATGAGGGACGAGGGGGAGATTATGGTAGATGAGCTGAAAGGGAAATGGGAAGAAGAGCTGGGGGAGGAGATTGAGGAGGGGCTGTGGGCGGATGCCCTAAGTAGGGTAAACTCATCGTCCTCGTGTGCCAGGCTAAGCCTGATTCAATTTAAGGTGTTACACAGGGCGCATATGACTGGAGCACGGCTCAGTAAATTTTTTGGGGTAGAGGATAGGTGTGCGAGATGCTCGAGAAGCCCAGCGAATCACACCCACATGTTCTGGTCATGTCCGGCACTACAGGTGTTCTGGATGGGGGTGACAAAGGTGCTTTCGAAAGTAGTGGGGGTCCAGGTCGAACCAAGCTGGGGGTTGGCTATATTTGGGGTTGCACAAGAGCCGGGAGTACAGGAGGCGAGAGAGGCCGATGTTTTGGCCTTTGCGTCCCTAGTAGCCCGGCGCAGGATACTGTTGATGTGGAAGGAAGCCAAGCCCCCGGGGGTGGAGACCTGGATAAATGACATGGCAGGGTTTATAAAGCTGGAACAGATTAAGTTCGTCCTAAGGGGATCGGCTCAAGGGTTCACCAGGCGGTGGCAACCGTTCGTCGAATACCTCACAGAAAGATAGACGGAATGGAAAAGAAGAAGGTAGCAGCAGCAGCCCGGGGGGGGGGGGGGGGGTGGGGGGGAACCAGAAGGACTCTCAGGGTTGTTAATATATATGTATAATATGTATAGGTCGTTGCTATAAATAATTGTATATTGGACTGTTAAATCATATTTTTGGAGAGTGTTTATCTGAGACAAGGCAGTTGCCATTTAGTTTTAGTTTTCGTTTTTGTTATATATTATTTATTCTTTGTTTATAAAACAGGTCATTGTTATTTATACTGTTATATTATTGTGTAAAGGATACACAATGTACTGTGATGGTTGACCAAAAAGTTTCAATAAAATATTTTTTTTTGTTTTAAATGAATCCCCCCCGTTCTTTTTTTAAAAAAAATAAGCATTTTATTGAGGTATTTTTGGTATTATAACAACAACAAAATAATCATTTTACATGAAACCATAAACATAGTGCAAAAGCCGTCTCCCTGCCTTACAGGAGGCCCCACCTTTATTAACCCCCTACTCTAAGCTAAACGAACCCCCCCCTCCCACCCGCCCGCCGCCACATCTGCTGACAATTAATTTTTCGCAAAGAAGTCGACGAACGGTTGCCACCATTCATTGTCCCTCTCAAGGCAAACTTGATTTTCTCCAAACAGAGAAAGCTAGCCATGTCCGATAGCCAGGTCTCCGACTTCGGGGGCTTTGAATCTCTCCAAGCTAATAGTATCCGTCTCCAGGCTAGCAGGGAAGCATTGGCTAGAACATCCGCCTCTTTCTCCTCCTGGATTCCCGGGTCTTCCGACACCCCGAAAATCGGCACCTCTGGACTCAGCGCCACCTTGTTTTTAACACCGTGAACATGACGTCCGCAAACCCCCTGCCAAAATCCCCTAAGCTTCGGACATACCCAGAACATGTGGACATGGTTCGCTGGTCCTCCCGCACATTTTGCACACCTGTCTTCCACCCCAAAGAATCTGCTCATCTGGGCCACTGTCATGTGAGCCCGATGAACGACCTTGAATTGTATCAGGCTGAGCCTGGCACATGTTGCGGACGTGTTGACTCTACTCAACACGTCCACCCATAGACCATCCTCTATCTCTCCTCCCAGCTCCTCCTCCCACTTGCGCTTCAGCTCCTCGGTCTACGTCTCCTCTGACCCTATAAGTTCCTTGTAAATGTCCGAGACGCTCCCTTTTCCTACCCACCTTCTGTAAACTACCCTGTCCTGAATCCCCCTTAGCGGTAGGAACGGGAAGGTTGACACCTGTTTACGTAGGAAGTCCCGCACCTGCAGGTACCTGAATTTGTTTCCCCTCGCCAACCCAAACTTCTCCTCCAGCGCCCTCATACTCGGAAAGCTCCCCTCTATAAACATATCCCCCATCCTCTCAATCTCTGCTCTCCGCCATAACCGGAACCCCCCGTCCATACTCCCCGGGAAAACCGGTGATTATTACAGATTGGGGACCAGACCGATGCTCCCTCTGCTCCCACATGTCTCCTCCATTGCCCCCAGACTCTCAGGGCCGCCACCACCACAGGGCTGGTGGAGTACCGTGCCGGCGGGAATGGCAGAGGCTCAGTTACCAACGCCCCCAAACTGGTGCCCTTGCATGAAGCCGCCTCCATACGTTCCCATGCCGACCCTCCCCCACCACCCACTTCCTGATCATGGCTATATTCGCTGCCCGGTAATAGTAAAATTTGGCAGCGCCAGCCCGCCCTCTCCCCGACTCCACTCAAGCATTGCCTTCCTTACTCGCGGGGTCTTGCCCGCCCAAACAAAGCCAGTGATCACTTTGTTGGCCCGTTTAAAAAAGCACCACAGAATAAAGATGGGGAGACATTGAAACACGAACAGGAATCTCGGGAGGACCGTCATCTTCACCGTCTTCTTCACCGTCTGCACCCTCCCAGCCAGTGACAACGGAAGCGCGTCCCATCTACGTAAATCATCCTTCATTTGGTCCACTAGTCGGGCCAGGTTTAATTTATACAGCCGTTCCCATTTCCGCGCCACTTGAATGCCCAGGTACCTAAAGCTTCCCACTACTAATCTAAACAGCAGCTCCCCCAATCGCCTCTCCTGTCCCCTCGCCTGGACTACAAACATCTCACTTTTCCCCATATTTAGCTTATACCCCGAAAACCGGCCAAATTCTCCTAGAATCCTCATGATTTCTTCCATCACCTCTATCGGGTCCGATACATACAGAAGCAGGTTGTCTGCGTAAAGCGAGACTGTGTTCCACTCCCCCCAGACCAGCCCCTTCCAGCCCCTTGAGGCTCTCAGAGCAATTGCCAATGGCTCTATAGCTAGCACGAACAACAGTGGGGAGAGGGGGCATCCCTGTCTCGTCCCCCTGTGCAGTCTAAAATAGTCCGATGTTGTCCTATTCATCCGTATGCTTGCCACAGGAGCCTGATACAGCAACCTGACCCAGTCAATAAAGTCCCGCCCAAACCCGAACCGTCCCAGTGCCTCCCACAGATAATCCCATTCTACCCGATCAAAAGCCTTTTCTGCATCCATTGGGATCACTACCTCCACCTCCCTACCTTCCGGGAGCATCATGATCACGTTTAACAACCTTCTTACATTGGCCAACAACTGTCTACCCTGAACAAACCCTGTCTGGTCCTCCCCAATAACGTCAGAAACACAATCCTCAATCTTCAAGGACAAAATTTTGGCCAGAAGTTTGACGTCCACATTCAACAGGGATATCGGCCTGCAGGACCCACACAGCTTCAGAATCAGCAAAATTGTGGCCTGTAACATCGTTGGGGGCAGCACCCTTCTTTTGAATCCCCCATTTCTGACTGTAAGGGGCTTAGATTAGTTTTTATCAAACTTTTTCTCTTTACATACATATAGAATGTTTACAGTTTGTTATTATGTTCCCTGCTAGCTGACTTTCATATTGTATTTTCCCCTTCTCAACCAATCCCTTGGCCTAATTTTGCTGAATTTTAAACTGTAACCAATCCTCAGGTCTGTTGCTTTTTCTTGCTAATTTTTATGCCACTTCTTTGAATCTAATACTATCTCTAATTTCCCTTGTAAGCCATGGTTTGGCCACAGTTCCCTTTCTATTCTTGCGTCAACTAGGATTAAAGAACTTTTGGAGTTCACCTATTCATTCCTTGCCTGTCCACAGTTCTTCCTTTCAGTAATGTTTCCCAATCCACCATACCAATTCATGCCTCATTTCATCATAGTTAACGTTATTGAGGTTCAGGACCCTGGTCTCAAAATCAACTATCTCACTGTCCACCTTGATAAAGAATTCTATCACATTATGGTCACACATCCCCAAGGGTTCTCTCACAACTAGTTTGCCAACAAATCCTTTCTCATTGCACAACACCCAGTCCGAGATGGCCTGTTCCCTTGTTGGTTCCTCAACATTGTGGTGCAGAAAGCCATCCCGTACACACTCCAGAAATTCCTCCTCTTCCAATGTGACTAATTTGACCAATCTATGTGCAGATTAAATTCAAATTTAATCACAGATGTTCCTTTCACACATGCATTTCCAATTTCCTGTCTAATGCTATTCCCAATGTTACCAATGCCGTTTGAGGGTCTGTGTACCACCCCAACGAATATATTTCGCCCCTTGGTGTTTCTTAACTCGACCCATGCAGCGGTCGTCTCTTAAATGCCCTCTGAATTGGAGGAATAGGCAATAAATGCTGACCAAACGAGCGACAACTGCATCCCATAAATCAATTTAAAATATTATTTTCCTGTCCCCTTAAATGTCAGCCATCTCCTGGGGAAACCAGCCTTTAATTGTGAACATTAGGAAAGAGACCATCCTTTTAGCCAGACAAATAAATGTGTCAAGCTGAGGGAGCAAAGGGTGTCAATGTCTTTGAGAGAGAGAGAGAGACCTGGGCCAAGCTTTGCAGAGTCTGCACCCTCCCTGGATTCACTTCCTTTCCCTTCAGTTGCTGCAAGTCACCAATTGAAGGTGAGAATGAGAAAAGAAATGGAAAGGGGGAGAAAAGAAATTGTTTTACTCACAGATGTTGGAGACAGGAGGAGGTTTCAGTCTGTGTGATTCGCCGTTTTCAGTCACATCAAGCTCGCGCTCTGATTGGCTGGAGGAAGAGAGTCCTTCCGGTTCTCCAATCTTCCCACTGGTCAACCCCTCAGCCGGAAGGTCAGGAGGCGGGCTCTCACCCGCACATGCGCAGTCCCGGGCAAGGGGGAGATCACTGAGCGGCTTCTCGCTCTGGCCGGAGCCGTCAGCCGAGACCTTGTCTCGAGGAGGTGGACGGGGAACAATGGGTGGGGGCGGGGAACAATGGGTGGGGGCGGGGCTCCCGTTTCCGCGCCAAGGCTGTGGAACGCGGAGACGTCACCGCGGAGCACAGTGATTCCTATTGGCTGATCCATGCAGGGCACCCCTGGGACGTCATAATACGGAAGTTGGACTAAAACGTCCTCCCCTGCAACATCTGGGAGGAAATCCATGTTTCCCCCTTTCCATTTCTTTCCTCATTGTGGGGAGACATTGGGGACTTGCAGCAACTGAAGGGAAATGAAGTGAATCCAGTCTGTATATTACACACATTTTCAGTCCAGTAATGTAGACATACATCTGTCTGGCAGACTGCAGGAAGATTTTCAGGTCTCTGTGCCCAGGACAGGGAGCAGTGAGCATGGGTCTGTCAATCAGCCTGAATCAGCACCTTCAGGAGAATTGGGAGGGTGAATATTAGATACAGCAGAGTGAGAATGGAGGGAGAGTGTGTGGGATGGAGATTTACAGATCTTGGGGAATGAGAGGAAAGAGTGTTCCATAGAAACTAGAATTGTCTGTTCTGAATTTCTATTATGTACTGATAGTGAGGAGTTAAGTAAACTTTTATAGGCTATCAGAAGTGGAGGATTTACAGACAGAAATCTCACACCAAATGTCACATCAAAAATTGAATGTCAGATTATGCAATCCTCCATATCATTGGCCTTTGAATCCAGAAGGATAAATGTTAGTCTATTCTGTCTGCTTCAAATGATATTGGATTGGATTTGTTTATTGTCATGTGTACCGAGGTACAGTGAAAAGTATTTTTGTGCAAGCAACTCAACAGATCATTAAGTACATGGGAAGAAAACGAATAAAAGAAAATACATAACAGAGTAACACAAGGTATACAATGTAACTACATAAGCAACAGCATCGGGTGAAGCATACAGGGTGTAGTGTTAATGAGGTCAGTCCATAAGAGGATCATTTAGGAGTCTGGTAACAGCGGGGAAGAAGCTGCTTTTGAGTCTGTTCGTGCGTGTTCTCAGACTTCTGTATCTCCTACCCGATGGAAGAAGTAAGAAGAGTGAGTAAGCCGGGTGGGAGGAGTCTTTGATTATCATCAACGTGAAGGAACAGCAACAAGACAGACAATTCAGTGTGAATGTTTCAGTGCACTGACTGTGGAAAGAGCTTTAAATAGTTACACTATTTAAAAGAAAAAGAATCATCATTCACAGCTGGGAGAGAACATAAATTTGTTGTGTGTGTGTGGGGATGAGTCTTCAACTGATCGTCAATCCTGGGGATACCCACACAAAAGAGAAACCGTGCAAATGTGAGGACTGTGGGAAAGGATTCTGGAAATAATTGGCACTGGAAACTCATCGACAAAGTCACACTGGGGAGAAGCCATTCATCTGACCTCAGTGTGGGAAGGGATTCAGTCAGCCAGCCGGGGCACATCAGGTCATTCACAGCAGGGAAAGGCCGTTCATCTGTCCTGAGTATGGGAAGGGATTCATGCAGTCATTCTACCTCGTGGCTCATCGGGAGGTCACAGCAGGGAGAAGCCGTTCACCTGCTCAGAGTGTGGGAAGGGATTCACTCAGTCAGCCCATCCAGTGTCACACCAGGTTGTTCAAAATGGGGAGAGGCCGTTCACCTGCTCTGAGTGCTGGACGGGATTCATTCAATTATTCTAGCTGCTGATGCACTGACGCATTCAAACTGGGAAACTCTATTCACCAGTTCTGAGTGGGGTAAGTGAATCACTCACTTGTCCAATCTGCAGAAGCCCCAGTGAGTTTACGCTGGTGAGAAGCCATTCATCTGATCTCAGTGTGGGAAGGGATTCAGTCAGCAATCCCACCTTGGAGCACATCAGGTCGTTCACAGCAGGGAAAGGCCGTTCATCTGTCCTGAGTGTGCTTCGGGCTTGGGAAGAGATTCACTCAGTCTTCCAAACTCTGGACAAACCAGTGAGTACACAGCAGGGAGAAACCATTCATCTCCTTTGAGAGTGGGAAGGGATTCACTCAGTTGATCAACCTGCTGTGACACCAGCAGGTTAACCCTGGAGGGGTCTGTTAATCTGCTCCATGTGTGGGAAAGAATTCACTAGGTCATGCAATCTGTGGCCACACCGTGTTCACACCAAGGAGAGGCCAATCACCTGATCTGAGTGCAGGAAAGGTGTCATCAATCATTCATCCTGTTGACACACCATCAGGTTTGCACCGATTAGAGACCTTAGATGCTCCGACTGACAATGTTAACTCATCAATTGAAGTTAAGTGTATACAGGTGGGGGGGGGAACTTGTTAGATAGTTCCTTGAGCCCATGAAAACAGACTCCTTCAGTGCCCGCTAGGCACCCTGGGGGCTGGGATGCATCATCGGCCCCAGGTATGACAATTTGGTTTAGTTTGTTAAATCACCTTTGATAAGCCCCACCAGGGGCTGTCATCCCTCCTAAATTGTTTTAATCGATAAGAGTATAAAGAGTCACTTGTTGATAAAGACTGGAGTGGGGATGGGAGGTATATACTTGCAATGTTTCACTCCGTGAATAGATTCTGAGGCCAAAGATGGTGATCACACTGAAGGGATTGTACTGGTCACAACAAGCTTTTTGGTCCAGTGTGTGTTTGTCGCTGCCTCATTCAACTGTGCTGTGTAAGACAGTGGCGGCACCTAACCAGTCGCTGACTCATTCAACTGTGCTGTGTTAGACAGTGGCTGCACCTCACCAGTCACTGACTCATTCAACTGTGCTGTGTTAGACAGTGGCTGCATCTCACCAGTCGCTGACTCATTCAACTGTGCTGTGTTAGACAGTGGCTGCACCTCACCTGTCACTGACTCATTCAACTGTGCTGTGTTAGACAGTGGCTGCATCTCACCAGTCGCTGACTCATTCAACTGTGCTGTGTTAGACAGTGGCTACACCTCACCAGTCACTGACTAATTCAACTGTGCTGTGTTAGACAGTGGCTGCATCTCACCAGTCACTGACTCATTCAACTGTGCTGTGTTAGACAGTGGCTGCATCTCACCAGTCGCTGACTCATTCAACTGTGCTGTGTTAGACAGTGGCTGCACCTCACCTGTCACTGACTCATTCAACTGTGCTGAGTTAGACAGTGGCTGCAGTTCACCAGTCGCTGACTCATTCAACTGTGCTGTGTTAGACAGTGGCTGCACCTCACCAGTCACTGACTCATTCAACTGTGCTGAGTTAGACAGTGGCTGTACCTCACCAGTCACTGACTCATTCAACTGTGCTGTGTTAGACAGTGGCTGCACCTCACCAGTCACTGACTCATTCAACTGTGCTGTGTTAGACAGTGGCTGCAGTTCACCAGTCGCTGACTCATTCAACTGTGCTGTGTTAGACGGTGGCTGCAGCTCACCAGTCACTGACTCATTCAACTGTGCTGTGTTAGACAGTGGCTGCACCTCACCAGTCGCTGACTCATTCAACTGTGCTGTGTTAGACAGTGGCTGCAGCTCACCAGTCACTGACTCATTCAACTGTGCAGAGTTAGACAGTGGCTGCACCTCACCAGTCACTGACTCATTCAACTGTGCTGTGTTAGACAGTGGCTGCACCTCACCAGTCGCTGACTCATTCAACTGTGCTGTGTTAGACAGTGGCTGCACCTCACCAGTCACTGACTCATTCAACTGTGCTGTGTTAGACAGTGGCTGCACCTCACCAGTCACTGACTCATTCAACTGTGCTGTGTTAGGCAGTGGCTGCATCTCAACAGGACGGGGATCAGATTAGTGAAAATGCTAAGCAGATTCTCCTTGTAGTGAAGATCGATACTGGGTTGGGAAGTATTAAAGCTCTCCTTGTTTTGCTTCGGTGATGTCAACATATTGGTCACTTAAAAAGAGTGGTGATTTCATGCAAAATAGCTGGAGTCAGCCAATTTATCGGGACTGGTGTAGTCTGTAGTGAGATACCCTCACTGTTGAGCAAATTATGGTAGTCTGTGTAGGGGTATTACGATACCTAGTAATGCTGGAACACCATTGGTAGATATTGTATGTTTCCCATTGGTCAAGCTGTATGTAGCTCCACCCTGCAAGGTGGGGTATAAGAGCCTGTGCCGCCCCAGCAGCCTTCCTTCTGCACCTGAGCTGCTGGGGGAAATATCTAGCTTATTAAAGCCTTCAGTTGGACTACAACCTCGCTTTGATCGTGCACCAGACATCTTCCATAAAAAGGCACAAATACAGCTGGACATGGAACAAGGTAAAGTAATTGTTTTTGGAAAGTCAGTGGATGTGCAGTATATTCAATCAGGACATTACCGTAACCCCTTCACAATCTCTGATGTTTCTGATCAGTGTTTGACAAGGATTAATGGCATCGCGTGATGGGAATCCGAGAGAAAGCATGCTACAGAAACGATTTGCTCACCCTTTTTATCAAAGATTAAATACTCTGCTACAAGATGTGGGGGGAGTTGATGAAGTGTTTACGAGGTTCAGAAGAGATTAGTGGAAAATGTGAAATGTGTAAAACGTATCAGAGGATGCTGTCACATCCCATTGTAAACCTTCCCTCAACAAGTAACTTTGAGGAGGGTGTTGCGTGGAGAAATATTTTCACTCTACACTTTATAGACATGGTAATCTGATTTAGTCTTCCTCCAATAATATGTGGCAAGGAAAGAAGGGTGATTCTAGACCAAGTTGTAGAGAAATGGACAGGGACTGGACCTGGGGCACCAGCTAAGTTTCTGACTGATGATGGAGGGGAATTTGCTGATGAGGAGTTTCGAGACGTGTGTGAAAACATGAACACTGCAGCTGAAAGTGCTTTCAGCTCCGGACTCTGTGAAAGGAATCACATGGTCATCGATGAAATGCTGCAGGAAATCTGAGCTGATCAGTCAAGCTGCAAGTTGACAACTGCACTGGCTGGGACAATTCATGTACACAATTCACTTCAGATGGGTGGGGGGTATCGTCCCGATCAATTGGTCTCTGGGAAAAATCCCAAATGACCCTGTGTGCCGGACAACTGCCCTCCTGCTTTTGAAGGGACAACAATTAGTTAAATTTTTAGTTATCAATTATAGAAGCATAGAATTTACAGTACAGAAGGATGCCATTCAGCCCATCGAGTCCACACCAGCCCTTGAAAGAGCACCCTACTTAAGTCCACACCTCCACCCTATCTCCATAACCCCAATTAGCCTTTGGACACTGTGGGGCAATTTTAGCATGGCCAATCCACCTGACTCCCACATCTTTGGACTGTGGGAGGAAACCGGAGCACCCGGAGGAAACTCACGCAGATACTGGGAGAACATGCAGACTCCACACAGGCAGTGACCCAAGCTGGGAATCGAACCTGGGTCCCTGGTGCTGTGAAGCAACGGTTCTAACCACTGTGCAGCAACGGTTCTAACCACTGTGCTAACCTGCCGCTTTAATTGCCACCAGTTTCAAACATTGACAGAACAAGTGAATAATAACAAATAGAATATTTCCATCAATTGTTATACCTCTCTAACTCGAGAAAATAAAGACATGACTCAACTTCAGCACTAAAATTCTGACTTTTTAAAAAAAAATGCAGTTTTTGCAGAAAATCCCTTTCCTCGCTATTAAAGAAGTTGGGCGCAATTTAACGCGCAAAAAATAGAGTCCCGTTTTGGGATTGCGGCACCGAGAACAACTCCACTTTTAAACTGGACTTTGGTTTTTTTCGCCTTGTTGAGGGACGCCACGCACTGGAAACTTAACACTATAGGTTACAAATATTTGTGCTGTAACCTCAGTTCCACTTTTTAACTTCACCCTGATCGTAACAATATCGTTAAACTTCATTCATTTCTGTTCCCAGGACCATCCCAAAGGTATGTGAAAACTCTCCAGAATTCACTGTAATTCTCCTCAGTATCCCAGCTATTCCCCAAGCTCCAAGAATATCTGGGGGTCCTTCCATTAGCTTTCGACTGAACAACCCTCCAACTTTCCTTTGAGACCTCAAAATTGTTGACTCCTCAGTCGAAGTGTGAGTTTCACTCCCTTCCTCCTGAGGGATTTAAACATGAGGAAGACCCCTGGTTCCTCATTGCCCTCTAGGTTCCTGTTCCCACAGCCGGTTCTCAGCTCCTGCTCCCACAGCTGGTTCACAGCTCCTGCTCCCACAGCTGGTTCGCAGCTCCTGCTCCCACAGCCGGTTCCCAGCTCCTGGGTCCCACAGCTGGTTCACAGCTCCTGCTCCCACAGCCGGTTCCCAGCTCCTGGGTCCCACACCTGGTTCACAGCTCCTGCTCCCACAGCTGGTTCACAGCTCCTGCTCCCACAGCTCGTTCACAGCTCCTGCTCCCACAGCCGGTTCGCAGCTCCTGCTCCCACAGTCGGTTCCCAGCTCCTGGGTCCCACAGCTGGTTCACAGCTCCTGCTCCCACAGCTGGTTCACAGCTCCTGCTCCCACAGCCGGTTCGCAGCTCCTGCTCCCACAGTCGGTTCCCAGCTCCTGCTCCCACAGCCGGTTCGCAGCTCCTGCTCCCACAGCCGGTTCCCAGCTCCTGGGTCCCACAGCTGGTTCACAGCTCCTGCTCCCACAGCTGGTTCACAGCTCCTGCTCCCACAGCCGGTTCGCAGCTCCTGCTCCCACAGTCGGTTCCCAGCTCCTGCTCCCACAGCCGGTTCACAGCTCCTGCTCCCACAGCTGGTTCACAGCTCCTGCTCCCACAGCTGGTTCACAGCTCCTGCTCCCACAGCCGGTTCACAGCTCCTGCTCCCACAGCTGGTTCACAGCTCCTGCTCCCACAGTCGGTTCACAGCTCCTGCTCCCACAGCCGGTTCCCAGCTCCTGCTCCCACAGCCGGTTCGCAGCTCCTGCTCCCACAGCCGGTTAGCAGCTCCTGCTCCCACAGCCAGTTCCCAGCTCCTGCTCCCACAGTCGATTCCCAGCTCCTGCTCCCACAGCCGGTTAGCAGCTCCTGCTCCCACAGCTGGTTCACAGCTTCTGCTCCCACAGCTGGTTCACAGCTCCTGCTCCCACAGCTGGTTCACAGCTCCTGCTCCCACAGCCGGTTCACAGCTCCTGCTCCCACAGCCGGTTCACAGCTCCTGCTCCCACAGCCGGTTCACAGCTCCTGCTCCCACAGCTGGTTCGCAGCTCCTGCTCCCACAGCTGGTTCACAGCTCCTCCCTCAGCTGGTTCACAGCTTCTGCTCCCACAGCTGGTTCACAGCTCCTGCTCCCACAGCCGGTTCCCAGCTCCTGGGTCCCACAGCTGGTTCCCAGCTCCTGCTCCCACAGCTGGTTCACAGCTCCTGCTCCCACAGCCGGTTCGCAGCTCCTGCTCCCACAGCTGGTTCACAGCTCCTGCTCCCACAGCCGGTTCGCAGCTCCTGCTCCCACAGCTGGTTCACAGCTCCTGCTCCCACAGCTGGTTCACAGCTCCTGCTCCCACAGCCAGTTCGCAGCTCCTGCTCCCACAGCTGGTTCACAGCTCCTGCTCCCACAGCCGGTTCACAGCTCCTGCTCCCGCAGCTGGTTCACAGCTCCTGCTCCCACAGTTGGTTCGCAGCTCCTGCTCCCACAGCCGGTTCACAGCTCCTGGGTCCCACAGCCGGTTCGCAGTTCCTGCTCCCACAGCCGGTTCGCAGCTCCTGCTCCCACAGTTGGTTCGCAGCTCCTGCTCCCACAGCTGCCTGCGATTCTGGATTTAAATTGTTTAAATTGTGTTATTCCTAAGCTATCCATAACTTATTTGAATAACTTTGAGGTAAAATTTGATCCTTGATCCGACTGTATTTCTGTGGGTAGTCCATATCTAGTAAAGAATTTAAGTAACTCCTCCACAATCTTTTTAGCTATAATATTACGTACTGGAATGGCCTCTGGGAACCTCGTAGACACATCCATTACAGTTAAAAGAGATTGATTCCCACTTTTCGTTTTAGAAAGCGGTCCTACACAATCGATTAGGACCCTTGTAAAAGGTTCGTCAAATGCTGGAATGGGTATTAAGGGCACTGGTTCTATCACTGCTTGAGGTTTCCCTATCACTTGACATGTGTGACATGATCGACAAACTTTAACTCCATCTGTATGTAGGCCAGACCAATAAATTTTGTTTTGTATTTTAGCTTGAGTTTTCCTTACTCCCAAATAACCTCCCATTAGTACCTCATGTGCTACTCATAACACCTCCTTTCTATACCCAACCGGCAATACCACTTGATGAACTTCTGCCCACTTTTCATCTGCCTACATATATAAGAACATAAGAACTAGGAGCAGGAGCAGGCCACCTGGCCCCTCGAGCCTGCTCCGCCATTCAATGAGATCATGGCTGATCTTTTGTGGACTCAGCTCCACTTTCCGGCCCGAACACCATAACCCTTTATTCCTTTATTCTTCAAAAAACTATCTATCTTTATCTTAAAAACATTTAATGAAGGAGCCTCTACTGCTTCACTGGGCAAGGAATTCCATAGATTCACAACCCTTTGGGGTTGAAGTTCCTCCTAAGCTCAGTCCTAAATCTACTTCCCCTTATTTTGAGGCTATGCCCCCTAGTTTTGCTTTCACGCGCCAGTGGAAACAACCTGCCCGCATCTATCCTATCTATTCCCTTCATAATTTTATATGTTTCTAGAAGATCCCCCCTCATCCTTCTAAATTCCAACGAGTACAGTCCCAGTCTACTCAACCTCTCCTCGTAATCCAACCCCTTCAGCTCTGGGATTAACCTAGTGAATCTCCTCTGCACACCCTCCAGTGCCAGAACGTCCTTTCTCAAGTAAGAAGACCAAAACTGAACACAATACTCCAGGTGTGGCCTCACTAACACCTTATACAATTGCAGCATAACCTCCCTAGTCTTAAACTCCATCCCTCTAGCAATGAAGGACAAAATTCCATTTGCCTTCTTAATCATCTGTTGCACCTGTAAACCAACTTTTTGCGACTCATGCACTAGCACACCCAGGTCTCTCTGCACAGCAGCATGTTTTAATATTTTATCATTTAAATAATAATCCCTTTTGCTGTTATTCCTACTAAAATGGATAACCTCACATTTGTCAACATTGTATTCCATCTGCCAGACCCTAGCCCATTCACTTAGCCTATCCAAATCCCTCTGCAGACTTCCAGTATCCTCTGCACTTTTTGCTTTACCACTCATCTTAGTGTCGTCTGCAAACTTGGACACATTGCCCTTGGTCCCCACCTCCAAATCATCTATGTAAATTGTGAACATTTGTGGGCCCAACACTGATCCCTGAGGGAAACCACTAGCTACTGATTGCCAACCAGAAAAACACCCATTAATCCCCACTCTTTGCTTTCTATAAATTAACCAATCCTCTATCCATGCTACTACTTTACCCTTAATGCCATGCATCTTTATCTTATGCAGCAATCTTTTGTGTGGCACCTTGTCAAAGGCTTTCTGGAAATTCAGATATACCACATCCATTGGCTCCCCGTTATCTACCGCACTGGTAATGTCCTCAAAAAATTCCACTAAATTAATTAGGCATGACCTGCCCTTTATGAACCCATGCTGCGTCTGCCCAATGGGACAATTTCCATCCAGATGCCTCACTATTTCTTCCTTGATGATAGATTCCAGCATCTTCCCTACTACCGAAGTTAAGCTCACTGGCCTTTAATTACCCGCTTTCTGCCTACCTCCTTTTTTAAACAGTGGTGTCACGTTTGCTAATTTCCAATCCACCGGGACCACCCCAGAGTCTAGTGAATTTTGGTAAATTATCACTGGTACATTTGCAATTTCCCTAGCCATCTCTTTTAGCACTCTGGGATGCATTCCATCAGGGCCAGGAGACTTGTCTACCTTTAGCCCCATTAGCTTGCCCTTCACTACCTCCTTAGTGATAACAATCCTCTCAAGGTCCTCACCTGTCATAGCCTCATTTCCATCAGTCACTGGCATGTTATTTGTGTCTTCCACTGTGAAGACCGACCCAAAAACCTGTTCAGTTCCTCAGCCATTTCTTCATCTCCCATTATTAAATCTCCCTTCTCATCCTCTAAAGGACCAATATTTACCTTAGCCACTCTTTTTTGTTTTATATATTTGTAGAAATTTTTACTATCTGTTTTTATATTCTGAGCAAATTTACTCTCATAATCTATCTTACTCTTCTTTATAGCTTTTTTAGTAGCTTTCTGTTGCCCCCTAAAGATTTCCCAGTCCTCTAGTCTCCCACTAATCTTTGCTACTTTGTATGCTTTTTCCTCCAATTTGATACTCTCCCTTATTTCCTTAGATAACCAGGGTCGATTTTCCCTCTTTCTACCGTCCTTCCTTTTTGTTGGTATAAACCTTTGCTGAACACTGTGAAAAATCGCTTGGAAGGTTCTCCACTGTTCCTCAACTGTTTCACCATAAAGTCTTTGCTCCCAGTCTACCTTAGCTAGTTCTTCTCTCATCCCATTGTAATCTCCTTTGTTTAAGCACAAAACACTAGTGTTTGATTTTACCTTCTCACCCTCCATCTGTATTGTGATCGCTCCTTCCAAGAGGATCCCTAACTATGAGATCCTGAATCAATCCTGTCTCATTGCACAGGACCAGATCTAGGACCGCTTGTTCCCCTCGTAGGTTCCATTACATACTGTTCTAGGAAACTATCGTGGATACTTCTATAAACTCCTCCTCAAGACTGCCTTGACCGACCTGGTTAAACCAATCGACATGTAGATTAAAATCCCCCATGATAACTGCTGTACCATTTCTACATGCATCAGTTATTTCTTTGTTCATTGCCTGCCCCACCATAATGTTACTATTTGGTGGCATATAGACTACTCCTATCAGTGACTTTTTCACCTTACTATTCCCGATTTCCACCCAAATGGATTTAACCTTATCCTCCATAGCATCGATGTCATCCCTTACTATTGCCCGGATGTCATCCTTAAATAATAGAGCTACACCACCTCCCTTACCATCCACTCTGTCCTTCCGAATAGTTTGATACCTTCGGATATTTAACTCCCAGTCGTGACCATCCTTTAACCATGTTTCAGTCATGGCCACTAAATCATAGTCATTCACGATGATTTGCGCCATCAACTCATTTACCTTATTCCGAATACTATGAGCATTCAGGTAAAGTACACTTATGTTGGCTTTTTTACTTCTGTTCTGAATCTTAACACCTCGATCAGTAACCTCTCCTAAGTTATATTTCCTCTTCACCTTTCTCCTAATTTTCCTTGTCGTTGAACCCATATCTTCATGTAACAACCTGCCGTGTCGCTTACCATTAATGTTTTTACTTCCAGTTTTATTCCTTTTAGTATTCCTGGTCCTATTCACTGAGCTCGTATTCACTGTCCTATTCACTGTACCTTGTACTGTCGCCCTTTTTGATTTTTGACTATGGCTTCTCTGCCTTACACTTTCCCCCTTACTGCCTTTTGTTTCTGTCCCTGTTTTATAAAGTCTCCATTTTCTCATGAAGACATCACTTTTACGGTAATAACACTCCGGTATACACTCATATTCCTCTTCCGTGTGTGCATTCTGATACATCCGTTTTATTTCTATATCTTTCTGTTGTAACTCTGCCAGTTTGCCTGACTAAAAATATCCGCCTCATCCTCCACCTGTTCTCATTCTTTTTCAACCATCTGATCAAAAATCGTTTCTGATAATTGCACTTCAACTACAACTTCATTCTTTGATTTCTCCTCTTGTCTTAACCTGTGACTTTGCGATTACTACACAATCCGGAAAAATCCCAGGATATTCGTCCTGCAACTCTTCAGTTGTCTGATTTTCCACTGGCTTATCAACCACAGTAGGTATCACTCTCACCTGTGATCCAGCTATATCATTACCCAAGATAAACTGTATTCCTGGACAAGATAGTTTCTCTATTACTCCTACTACCACTTCACCACTCTTCACTGGACTTTCCAACCTTACCTTATATAATAGAACACTCTTCTCACCCTGAATGCCACATATTACCACCTTTTCTGGCAATATTATTCCCAAACTACATAACTCCTCATCTCTTCACATTAAAGATTGTCTAGCTGCCGTATCTCTTAAAATTGTGACTTCTTTACCTGCTCCTCCTGATACACACGAGTAAACTTTACCCACACAAGTAAATTCTTTAAAGAGATCCTGCACCTTCTTATCAATCACCTCTTGATCAGGCTGTACAATCTTTTGCACTTCCTTCGCTTCACTTGGGCTTTCCTTTACCACTTTAACAAACCCCACTGTCTTATCCTGTTTTACCTCATCAGCCTTCCCAATGCTTTTCTTCAACTACCAACACTGTGACTTTACATGACCTAGTTTATTACAGTGGAAACATTTGAAACTTTTCACTTCTTTTCCACCCTCCTGGATTTCTTTTTCAATCTGAGGTACATTATCCTTATTATCTCCCATCAGATCACCTTTACCTTTACCACTTGAGTATTTCTCTTTTCCCCAGTTTCTATCCCTCACCGGCTGAAACTGATGTTGGAAACCAAGCTTTGATTTATGAACTAATTCATAATCATCCACCATTTCTGCTGCTAACCTCACAGTTTTAACCCTCTGCTCTTCCACATCAGTTCTAACTACATCAGGGATTGAATTTTAAAACTCCTCCAAAACTATAATTTCTCTGAGAGCTTCATATGTTTGGTCTATTTTCAAAGCCCTTTTCCACCTACCAAAATTACTGTTTGATCCTTTCAAACTCCATGTATGTTTGACCAGGTTCTTTCTTAAATTTCTAAACCTTTGTCTGTAGGCTTCAGGCACTAGTTCATATGCACCTAAGCTGGATTTTTTTCACCTCCTCATACGTCCCAGGTACCTGGTTTGGCACAGTGGGCTAAACAGCTGGCTTGTAATGCAAAACAATGCCAGCAGCACAGGTTCAATTCCCGTACCGGCCTCCCCGAACAGGCGCCGTAATGTGGCGACTAGGGGCTTTTCACAGTAACTTCATTGAAGCCTACTTGTGACAATAAGTGATTATTATTATTATACCTCCTCCGGTAGTAATGCAAACACTTCACTAGCCCTACCTACCAGCTTTGTTTGAATCAGTAATACCCACATGTCTGGTGGCCATTTCATTTGTTTAGCTACCTTCTCAAATGAAATGAAAAAGGCTTCTACCTCTTTCTCATCAAATCTTGCCAATGCTTGGACATATTTAAATAGATCCCCACCAAGCCTTTGATGATGACGCTCTCTCTTCTTCCTCATCACTATCCTCCAACTGTACGTTTCCCTTTACATCCTCCAATTTTAACTGACTGTCATGTTTCATGGCCATTTTCTGAAGTTCAAACTCTCTCTCTTTTTCCCTTTCCTCTCTCTCTTTTTCTTTTTCCCTGATCTGTATCTCCCTTTCTCTTTCTTTTTGTTCTGCTAGGGCTATTCTTTCTTAGTTTCTTTCTTCTCTCCGTTCTTTTTTCCTGCTCCTTTCTTTTTCCCTGATCTGTATCTCCCTTTCTCTCTCTTTTTCTCTTTCCTCTCTCTCACTTCGTATTCAAGCTGCTTTAATTCTTTTTCATGTTCAAGTTGCATGATTTGTAACTGAATTTATGCTATTTCTAATGAGTCAGACTGTATCTCAGGCAATTTTAAATGCTCAGCTAGCGCCATAAGTACCTCTTCTTTTCGCATGCTGTCAGGTAACGTTAACTGCAATGTTTTTGCCAAATCGAAAAGCCTTTTCTTAGTCTCTGTTCATAAGCTACTGCGTGTGACCTTATCCACCCCCAAAAACTTCAGAGCCTCTGAAAGAGCCATTGTCCACAACACACTCCTTACTTAAACTGGTATACCACACCTGAAAAGCAACCACAATATGCTCACCCCTCACTGTCTTTAAGTTCACAAAGACAACTCAATAGATAAGACTTTTTTCCCCCTCGAGCCCCCAGTTTTTTATGGGCCAGGGTTTAGAGAACCCCAAAGTGTACATGGAGTTCACCTGACCCACAACTTTTAATAGATCATGGTTATGGGGAGCACACGGGCCTACTTTACAAGTGTAGTGCAACAGAGAGTTTTAAAGTACTATTAAATTGAAACAATGTTTATTTATGAAACCAGTTAATATTTTATAAACCCACAGTAAACATCTTAACAATTATCAACACCAATCATTTCCACAGATACAATATCCTACAAGTAACCTTTAATCTTTCCTTGCAACATCCATAAGACAAAACACTCTTTTTTTTTTTTTTTTTTGCAGTTTTTTTTTATTAAATATTTTATTGAAAATTTTTGGTCAACCAACACAGTACATTGTGCATCCTTTACACAATATTATAACAACACAAATAACAATGACCTATTTTATAAACAAAAAATGAATAAATAATAAATAACAAAAATGGAAACTAGCCCTAATTGGCAACTGCCTTGTCACAAGTAACACTCTCCAAAAATATAATTTAACAGTCCAATATATAATTATCTGTAGCAACGACCTATACATACTATACAGTATATATTAACAACCCTGAGAGTCCTTCTGGTTCCTCCTCCCCCCCCCCCTCCCCGCCCCCCCCCCCCCCCGATCCTGGGCTGCTGCTGCTGCCTTCTTTTTCCCATTCCGTCTATCTTTCTGCGAGGTATTCGACGAACGGTTGCCACCGCCTGGTGAACCCTTGAGCCGACCCCCTTAGGACGAACTTAATCCGCTCTAGCTTTATAAACCCCGCCATGTCATTTATCCAGGTCTCCACCCCCGGGGGCTTGGCTTCTTTCCACATTAGCAATATCCTGCGCCGGGCTACTAGGGACGCAAAGGCCAAAACATCGGCCTCTCTCGCCTCCTGCACTCCCGGCTCTTGTGCAACCCCAAATATAGCCAACCCCCAGCTTGGTTCGACCCGGACTCCTACTACTTTTGAAAGCACCTTTGTCACCCCCATCCAAAACCCCTGCAGTGCCGGGCATGACCAAAACATATGGGTATGATTCGCTGGGCTTCTCGAGCACCTCGCACACCTATCCTCCACCCCAAAAAATTTACTGAGCCGTGCTCCAGTCATATGCGCCCTGTGTAATACCTTAAACTGAATCAGGCTTAGCCTGGCACACGAGGACGACGAGTTTACCCTGCTTAGGGCATCTGCCCACAGCCCCTCCTCGATCTCCTCCCCCAGCTCTTCTTCCCATTTCCCTTTTAGTTCATCTACCATAGTCTCCCCTTCGTCCCTCATTTCCCTATATATATCTGACACCTTACCATCCCCCACCCATGTCTTTGAGGTCACTCTGTCCTGCACCTCTTGTGTCGGGAGCTGCGGGAATTCCCTCACCTGTTGCCTCGCAAAAGCCCTCAGTTGCATATACCTGAATGCATTCCCTTGGGGCAACCCATATTTCTCGGTCAGCGCTCCCAGACTCGCGAACTTCCCATCCACAAACAGATCTTTCAGTTGCGTTATTCCTGCTCTTTGCCACATTCCATATCCCCCATCCATTCCCCCCGGGGCAAACCTATGGTTGTTTCTTATCGGGGACCCCCCCCAAGGCTCCAGTCTTTCCCCTATGCCGTCTCCACTGTCCCCAAATCTTCAGTGTAGCCACCACCACCGGGCTTATGGTGTAGTTCCTCGGTGAGAACGGCAATGGGGCTGTCACCATAGCCTGTAGGCTAGTCCCCCTACAGGACGCCCTCTCTAATCTCTTCCACGCCGCTCCCTCCTCCTCTCCCATCCACTTACTCACCATTGAAATATTAGCGGCCCAATAATACTCACTTAGGCTCGGTAGTGCCAGCCCCCCCCCCCCTATCCCTGCTACGCTGTAAGAATCCCTTCCTCACTCTCGGGGTCTTCCCGGCCCACACAAAACCCATGATGCTCTTTTCAATCCTTTTAAAAAAGCCTTCGTGATCGCCACCGGGAGGCACTGAAACACAAAGAGGAATCTCGGGAGGACCACCATCTTAACCGCCTGCACCCTCCCTGCCATTGACAGGGATACCATATCCCATCTCTTGAAATCCTCCTCCATCTGTTCCACCAACCGCGTTAAATTTAACCTATGCAATGTGCCCCAATTCTTAGCTATCTGGATCCCCAGGTAACGAAAGTCCCTTGTTACCTTCCTCAGCGGTAGGTCCTCTATTTCTCTACTCTGCTCCCCTGGATGCACCACAAACAACTCACTTTTCCCCATGTTCAATTTATACCCTGAAAAATCCCCAAACTCCCCAAGTATCCGCATTATTTCTGGCATCCCCTCCGCCGGGTCCGCCACGTATAGTAGCAAATCATCCGCATACAAAGATACCCGGTGCTCTTCTCCTCCCCTAAGTACTCCCCTCACTTCTTGGAACCCCTCAACTCTATCGCCAGGGGCTCAATCGCCAGTGCAAACAATAATGGGGACAGAGGGCATCCCTGCCTTGTCCCTCTATGGAGCCGAAAATATGCAGATCCCCGTCCATTCGTGACCACGCTCGCCACTGGGGCCCTATACAACAGCTGCACCCATCTAACATACCCCTCTCCAAAACCAAATCTCCTCAACACCTCCCACAAATAATCCCACTCCACTCTATCAAATGTTTTCTCGGCATCCATCGCCACTACTATCTCCGTTTCTCCCTCTGGTGGGGCCATCATCATTACCCCTAACAACCTCCGTATATTCGTGTTCAGCTGTCTCCCCTTCACAAACCCAGTTTGGTCCTCGTGGACCACCCCCGGGACACATTCCTCTATTCTCATTGCCATTACCTTGGCCAGGACCTTGGCATCTACATTTAGGAGGGAAATAGGTCTATAGGACCCGCATTGTAGTGGGTCCTTTTCCTTCTTTAAGAGAAGCGATATCGTTGCTTCAGACATAGTCGGGGGCAGTTGTCCCCTTTCCTTTGCCTCATTAAAGGTCCTCGTCAGTACCGGGGCGAGCAAGTCCACATATTTTCGATAGAATTCGACTGGGAATCCATCCGGTCCTGGGGCCTTTCCCGCCTGCATGCTCCTAATTCCTTTCACCACTTCTTCTACCTCGATCTGTGCTCCCAGTCCCACCCTTTCCTGCTCTTCCACCTTGGGAAATTCCAGCCGATCCAAGAAGCCCATCATTCTCTCCCTCCCATCCGGGGGTTGAGCTTCATATAATTTTTTATAAAATGTCTTGAACACTCCATTCACTCTCTCCGCTCCCCGCTCCATCTCTCCTTCCTCATCCCTCACTCCCCCTATTTCCCTCGCTGCTCCCCTTTTCCTCAATTGGTGTGCCAGCAACCTGCTCGCCTTCTCCCCATATTCGTACTGTACACCCTGTGCCTTCCTCCATTGTGCCTCTGCAGTGCCTGTAGTCAGCAAGTCAAATTCTACATGTAGCCTTTGCCTTTCCCTGTACAGTCCCTCCTCCGGTGCTTCCGCATATTGTCTATCCACCCTCAAAAGTTCTTGCAGCAACCGCTCCCGTTCCTTACTCTCCTGCTTCCCTTTATGTGCCCTTATTGATATCAGCTCCCCTCTAACCACCGCCTTCAACGCCTCCCAGACCACTCCCACCTGGACCTCCCCATTATCATTGAGTTCCAAGTACTTTTCAATGCACCCCCTCACCCTTAGACACACATCCTCATCTGCCATTAGTCCCATGTCCATTCTCCAGGGTGGGCGCCCTCCTGTTTCCTCCCCTATCTCCAAGTCCACCCAGTGTGGAGCGTGATCCGAAACGGCTATAGCCCTATACTCCGTTCCCCTCACCTTCGGGATCAATGCCCTACCCAGCACAAAAAAGTCTATTCGCGAGTAGACTTTATGGACATAGGAGAAAAACGAGAACTCCTTACTCCTAGGTCTGCTAAATCTCCACGGGTCTACACCTCCCATCTGCTCCATAAAATCTTTAAGTACCTTGGCTGCTGCCGGCCTCCTTCCAGTCCTGGACTTCGACCTATCCAGCCCTGGTTCCAACACCGTATTAAAATCTCCCCCCATTATCAGCTTTCCCATCTCTAGGTCCGGAATGCGTCCTAGCATCCGCCTCATAAAATTGGCATCATCCCAGTTCGGGGCATATACGTTTACCAAAACCACCGTCTCCCCCTGTAGTTTGCCACTCACCATCACGTATCTGCCCCCGTTATCCGCCACTATAGTCTTTGCCTCGAACATTACCCGCTTCCCCACTAATATAGCCACCCCCCTGTTTTTCGCATCTAGCCCCGAATGGAACACCTGCCCCACCCATCCTTTGCGTAGCCTAACCTGGTCTATCAGTTTCAGGTGCGTTTCCTGTAACATAACCACATCTGCCTTAAGTTTCTTAAGGTGTGCGAGTACCCGTGCCCTCTTTATCGGCCCGTTCAGCCCTCTCACGTTCCATGTGATCAGCCGAGTTGGGGGGCTTCCTACCCCCCCCCTTGTCGATTAGCCATCACCTTTTTCCAGCTCCTCACCCGGTTCCCACGCAGCTGTATCTCCCCCCAGGCGGTGCCCCCCCGCCCATCCTCTCCCATACCAGCTCCCCCCTCTCCCCAGCAGCAGCAACCCAGTAATTCCCCCCTCCCACCCCCCCCGCTAGATCCCCCGCTAGCGTAATTACTCCCCCCATGTTGCTCCCAGAAGTCAGCAAACTCTGGCTGACCTCGGCTTCCCCCCGTGACCTCGGCTCGCACCGTGCGACGCCCCCTCCTTCCTGCTTCTCTATTCCCGCCATGATTATCATAGCGCGGGAACCAAGCCCTCGCTTCTCCCTTGGCCCCGCCCCCAATGGCCAACGCCCCATCTCCTCCACCTCCCCTCCTCCCCCATCACCACCTGTGGGAGAGAGAAAAGTTACCACATCGCAGGATTAGTACATAAAACCCCTCTTTGCCCCCCACATTCGCCCCACCACTTTGTTCGAACGTTCTTTTTAATAACCCGCTCATTCCAGTTTTTCTTCCACAATAAAAGTCCACGCTTCATCCGCCATCTCAAAGTAGTGGTGCCTCCCTCGATATGTGACCCACAGTCTTGCCGGTTGCAGCATTCCAAATTTTATCTTCTTTTTATGAAGCACCGCCTTGGCCCGATTAAAGCTCGCCCTCCTTCTCGCCACCTCCGCACTCCAGTCTTGATAAACGCGGATCATCGCGTTCTCCCATTTACTGCTCCGAGTTTTCTTCGCCCATCTAAGGACCATTTCTCTATCCTTAAAACGGAGGAATCTCACCACTATGGCTCTGGGAATTTCTCCTGCTCTCGGTCCTCGCGCCATCACTCGGTATGCTCCCTCCACCTCCAACGGACCCGCCGGGGCCTCCGCTCCCATTAACGAGTGCAGCATCGTGCTCACATATGCCCCGACGTCCGCTCCCTCCACACCTTCAGGAAGACCAAGAATCCTCAGGTTGTTCCTCCTTGCGTTGTTTTCCAATGCCTCCAACCTTTCCACACATCGTTTCTGATGTGCCTCCTGCGTCTCCGTCTTCACCACCAGGCCCTGTATATCGTCCTCATTCTCGGCTGCCTTTGCCTTCACGACCCGAAGCTCCCGCTCCTGGGTCTTTTGTTCCTCCTTTAGCCCTTCGATCGCCTGTAGTATCGGGGCCAACAGCTCTTTCTTCATTTCCTTTTTGATCTCTTCCACACAGCATTTCAAGAACTCTTGTTGTTCAGGGCCCCATGTTAAACTGCCACCTTCCGACGCCATCTTGGTTTTTGCTTGCTTTCCTTGCCGCTGTTCTAAAGGATCCACTGCAATCTGGCCACTCTCTCCTCCTTTTTCCATCCGTATCCAGGGGGGATTCCCTTCTGGTTTACCGCACAGTGTTTTTAGCCGTCAAAATTGCCGTTGGGGCTCCTATCAAGAGCCCAAAAGTCCGTTTCACAGGGAGCTGCCGAAACGTGCGACTCAGCTGGTCATCGCCGCACCCGGAAGTCCCAAAACACTCTTTTTAACACAGAGATCAGGTTTAAATTCTCTACTGAGAGCAGTTATCACTTTAAAATCACCCAAATGATCTGGAGAGTCTTTAGATTGCAGAGAGATCCTTATACAGCTGCTTGCTTTTCCTGCAGCTATCCAGCTCTCAAAACGAAATTAAAAACACCCTGTAGCTGCCTGCTCAAAGCGAAAGTGAAAGACAGGCAGCCCAGCTCCACCCACACTCTGACATCACTCAGCTTTCTTTTTTTTTTTAAATATATTTTTATTAAGAATTTTTCAATAACAATATTTTCCACCTTACAAACAAACCCCCCCCCCCCCCCCCCCCGTAACAAAGAAAAGAAAAAGAACTTGCGTGGCAAGACATGAACATGGCAAGTCAATAAAATACAGAACTTTGTTTGGATTCTTCCCGTACATGTCAGTTTCCGGATCATTCATGTGCTTTCTTGCTCACATGCCCCCCACAGGAACCCCCCCCCTTCTCCCCCCCCCCCAAAAAAAACGATGTCCTCCCCTCCCCCCCACCTCTGGGTTGCTGTTGCTGCTGTCCGACCTTCATCTAATGCTCCGCGAGATGATCTAGGAACGGTTGCCACCGCCTGTAGAACCCCTGCGCAGACCCTCTCAAGGCAAACTTTATCCTCTCTAACTTGATAAACCCTGCCATATCATTTACCCAGGCCTCCACACTGGGGGGCTTCGCCTCCTTCCACATTAGCAAGATCCTTCGCCGGGCTACTAGGGACGCATTGGCCAGAATACCGGCCTCTTTCGTCTCCTGCACTCCCGGCTCGTCCACTACTCCAAATAGTGCTAGCCCCCAGCTTGGCTTGACCCAGACATTCGCCACCTTAGATATTGTTCCCGCCACTCCCCTCCAGAACCCCTCCAGTGCCGGGCATGACCAAAACATATGGACATGGTTCGCCGGACTTCCTGAGCATCTCCCACATCTGTCCTCCACCCCAAAGAACTTGCTCAGCCTCGCCACCGTCATATGCGCTCTATGAACCACCTTAAATTGTATCAGGCTAAGCCTGGCACACGAGGAAGAGGAATTAACCCTACTTAGGGCATCAGCCCATAGCCCCTCCTTAATCTCCTCCCCCAACTCCTCCTCCCATTTACCCTTCAACTCCTCTACCAAAGCCTCCCCCTCTTCTTTCATCTCCTGGTATATCGCCGACACCTTGCCCTCCCCGACCCATACGCCCGAAATCACCCTATCTTGAATCCCCTGTGCCGGGAGTAGTGGAAATTCCCTCACCTGCCGCTTCACAAACGCCCTCACTTGCATGTACCTGAAAGTGTTTCCCGGGGGTAGCCCAAACTTCTCCTCCAGCGCCCCTAAGCTCGCAAACGTCCCGTCAATGAACAGGTCCCCCATTCTTCTAATCCCTACCCGATGCCAGCTCTGAAGTCCCCCGTCCATCCTTCCTGGGACAAACCGATGGTTGTTTCTGATCGGGGACCACACCGAGGCTCCCATCGCACCCCTGTGCCGTCTCCACTGCCCCCAGATCTTTAGCGTTGCCGCCACCACCGGACCCGTCGTGTACCTTGTCGGCGAGAGCGACAGCGGTGCCGTCACCAGCGCCCCCAGGCTCGTTCCTTTGCAGGACGCCATCTCCAACCTCTTCCACGCCGCCCCCTCTCCCTCCATCACCCACTTACGGATCATTGCCATGTTGGCTGCCCAATAATAACCACCCAGATTCGGCAATGCCAACCCTCCTCTATCTCTGCTACGCTCCAAGAACCCTTTCCTTACCCGCGGGGTCTTGCTCGCCCACACAAATCCTGTAATGCTCCTGCTTACACTCTTAAAAAAGGCCTTAGTAATCACAATTGGGAGGCATTGGAATATAAAAAGAAATCTCAAGAGGACCACCATTTTAACCGACTGTACCCTACCCGCCAGCGAGAATGGCAACATGTCCCACCTTTGGAAATCCTCCTCCATCTGTTTCACCAATCGCGTCAAATTGAGTTTATGCAGTGCCCCCAACTTCTAGCTACCTGAATCCCCAAATATCGAAAGCTCCTTTCCGCCCTCCTCAACGGTAGGTCCTCTATCCCTCTTCCCTGGTCCCCCGGATGGATCACAAAGAGCTCACTCTTTCCCACATTGAGCTAATAGCCCGAAAAGTCTCCAAACTCCCGTAGCATCTGCATTACCTCAACCATCCCCTCCACTGGATCCGTCACATACAGCAACAGGTCGTCTGCATACAGCGACACTCGATGTTCCTCTCCCCCTCGAACCACCCCCTTCCATTTCCCCGACTCCCGTAACGCCATGGCCAAAGGTTCAATTGCTAATGCGAACAGCAGAGGGGACAGGAGGCACCCCTGCCTCGTCCCTCGATACAGCCGGAAATACTCCGACCTCCGCCGGTTCGTGACCACACTCGCCACCGGGGCTTTATACAGGAGCTTAACCCAACTAATAAACCCTCACCCGAACCCCCTCAACACTTCCCAGAGATACTCCCACTCTACCCGATCAAAGGCTTTCTCCGCGTCCATGGCTGTCACTATCTCCGCTTCTCCCTCCACCGATGGCATCATTATCACATTTAAGAGCCTTCGCACATTAGTGTTTAACTGCCTACCCTTTACGAATCCCGTCTGGTCCTCGTGAATCACCCCCGGAACACAGTCCTCAATCCTCATGGCCAACATTTCTGCCAGCAACTTAGCATCTACATTAAAGAGCGAGCTCGGTCTATATGACCCACATTGCAGTGGGTCCTTATCCCGCTTTAAGATCAAAGAGATCGTCGCCTCCGACATTGTCGGGGGCAGGGTCGTCCCCTCCCTTGATTCATTGAAGGTCCTTACAAGCAACGGGGCTAACAGGTCTACATACTTCCTGTAGAACTCCACCGGGAACCCATCCGGCCCCGGGGCCTTCCCTGCCTGCATGCTCCCCAGTCCTTTAACCAGCTCATCCACCCCAATTGGCGCCCCCAGACCAGCCACCTCCTGCACCTCCACCCTTGGGAACCTCAACTGATCCAAGAATTGCCGCATCCCCTCTTTTCCCCCTAGGGGCTGGGACCTATACAGTTCCTCGTAAAAGGCCTTAAAAGCCTCATTCACTTTCCCAGCACTCCGCACCGTAGTTCCCCTGCCATCTTTGACTCCACCTATTTCCCTCGCTGCCATCCTCTTACGGAGCTGGTGTGCCAGCATCCGACTCGCCTTCTCCCCATATTCATATATCGCCCCCTGTGCCTTCCTCCACTGTGCCTCTGCCTTCCCTGTGGTCAACAGGTCGAACTCCGTCTGGAGACTTCGTCTCTCCCCGAGTAGTCCCTCATCCGGAGTCTCTGCATAGCCCCTGTCCACCCTTAAAATCTCCCCCACTAACCTCTCCCTTTCCCTGCCCTCGCTCTTCACCCTGTGTGCCCTGATAGAGATTAACTCTCCCCTGACCACCGCCTTCAGCGCCTCCCATACTACTCCCACCTGCACCTCCCCGTTGTCGTTAGCCTCCAGATATCTTTCAATACACTCCCGCACCCTCCCGCACTCTTCCTCATCTGCCAGCAGTCCCACATCCAACCTCCACAATGGGCGTTGGTCCCTCTCCTCCCCCAGCTCCAGCTCCACCCAGTGCGGGGCGTGGTCTGAGATGGCTATGGCCGAATACTCCGTTCCCTCCACTTTCGGGATCAGTGCCCTTCCCAAAACAAAAAAATCTATCCGGGAGTATGCCCTATGTACGTGGGAGAAAAAAGAAAATTCTTTGGCCAAAGGTCTGGCAAATCTCCACGGATCTACTCCCCCCCATCTGATCCATAAACCCCCTAAGCACCTTGGCCGCAGCCGGCCTCCTCCACGTCCTAAATCTGGAACGATCTAATGCTGGGTCCAGCACCGTGTTAAAATCCCCACCCATTATCAAGCTCCCTACCTCCAGGTCCGGAATACACCCTAACATCCATTTCATGAATCCAGCATCGTCCCAGTTTGGGGCATATACATTCACCAGTACCACCTCCGTCCCCTGCAACCTACCACTCACCATCACGTATCGGCCTCCCTTGTCCGCTACTATGTTCTTGGCCTCAAACGACACCCGCTTTCCCACCAGTATTGCCACCCCTCTATTCTTCGCATCCAGCCCTGAATGGAACACCTGTCCCACCCATCCCTTCCTTAACCTGACCTGATCTGCCACCTTCAGATGTGTCTCCTGAAGCATGGCCACGTCTGCCTTCAGTCCCTTTAGGTGTGCGAACACTCGGGCCCTCTTAACCGGCCCATTTAGGCCTCTCACATTCCACGTGATCAGCCGGATTGGGGGGTTACCCACCCCCCTTCCCCGCCGACTAACCATCTTAGGCCAGTCCCGTACTCGCACCTGTAGCACCGTCAATATGACGCGAGGCATGTTGAGGTAATGTCAATTGAAGGCTTTATTAAGCAGAACTTTATCCCCAGCAGCGTGGTTACAGAATGCAGCTGCTGAGGGAAATGATACATACCACCACAGCGCCTCCCACTCCCTCCAGTCCCCCAGGCGGGGAACCCCCGCCCCGACCACCTCTTCCATTTTCAGTTCCCCCCTCGGACAGTGCAGCAGCAACCCTAGAATCCCCCCCCCCCCGCTAGATCCACATCTAGCACTTTTGCTCCCCCCATATTACTTCCGTGAGTCAGCTGACCTCTGCTGACCCCGGCTTCCCGTTGATCTCCCCGTGTGGGAGTCTCTCCTCCTCCTTACCTTCCTCCATCCCCCCCCCTTTTGGCTCGGGAAAAAAGCCCGCACTTTCCTGAACCAGCCCCGCCCCGTGGCGCAGCTTTTGTTGCGGCCCTTATCCCAGTTCCCTCATCCCCGAGTCTCACCTCCCTCCAGGACCGACGCCCACATTCCCCATCATCATCATTTTGTCTACAGACAGGAAAAAAGGAAATTTTAGGAATTTTAACCAGAACTCTACCCACATCCCCATCCATCATCCCACCCACAAAATATTCTTTACCCATATTTACAACCCCATATACAACCACATCCCCTCAGTTCGAGTCCAGTTTTTCCGTCTGTATAAAGGTCCAAGCCTCTTCTGGCGTTTCAAAATAATGGTGTCAGTCCTGATAAGTGACCCACAGTTGCGCAGGCTGTAGCATGCCGAACCGGACTCTTTTTCTATGCAGCACCGCCTTGGCCCTGTTGAAGTCAGCTCTCCTCCTTGCCACCTCCGCGCTCCAATCCTGGTATACTCGGATCACCGCGTTCTCCCATCTACTGCTCCGCCACCTTCTTGGCCCATCTCAGCACACTTTCTTTGTCCGCGAAGCGATGGAACCTTGCCACTATCGCCCTTGGGTCTCCTCGCCAGGACCCGGTGGGCCCCTTCCAGCTCCAGGGGGGGGGTCGGAGAGGCCTCCGCCCCCATCAGCGAATGGAGCATCGTACTCACGTACGCCCCGGCATCAGCTCCCTCCACTCCTTCGGGAAGACCCAGAATCCGGAGGTTCGTCCTCCTCGACCTGTTCTCCAGGACCTCAATTCTCTCGGCCCACCTCCTGTGTACAGCCTCGTGCGCCTCCATTTTTACCGCCAGGCCCTGGATATCGTCCTCGTTGGTATTCACTTTATCATTCACCTCGCGAAGCTCCACCGCCTGGGTCTTCTGGGTCTCCTTCAGCCCTTCGATCGTCAACAGCATCGGCGCCAGCACCTCCTTTTTCAGCTGCTCCACACATCTCATGAAGAACTCCTGCTGGTCTGGCCCCCACGCTGCTTGCACACCGCCCTCCGCCATCTTGCCTTCTTCTCCCCGTTTTGTTCTCTGCTCCATGGCCTCTTTCCTCGTTGCTCCACCGCTGCTCCCTGCCAAATTTTGTGAGGGGGGGACCTTACTGCTCCTTCCCACACGGGATCAGTCAGAAAGAAAACTCCGTTGGGGCTCCTGTGGTGAGCCCGAAAGTCAGTTTTCGCGGGAGCTACCGAAACGCGCGGCTTAGCTCCGCATCTCCGCAACCGGAAGTCCTCATCACTCAGCTTTCTGACAAACACAAATTTCTTAAAGGTACTCTCACATGACACCACTAAGTTCTCCATCTCCCTCCTGTACTCATCGTTGTTTGAGATCCAGGGGTATAAGCTACAGGGCTGTGGGCCGGATGCAGGAATCTGGGATGAGAAAGGGGCACCTGGATTTCTCGGGCTGGTATGGACAAGATGGGCCGAATGGCCTCTTTCTGGGCTGTAACTTTTCGATGGTTCGGTGGTTCTCTGGAGGAGGGATTTTAACCACAAAGCTCAGACGGAGAAGCCGGGCTTGTTTACTTTGGAGCAAAGGAGGTTGAGGGGAGATTGGATATAGGTGGACAAGACAAAGAAAAGCTGCTCCCATTAGCTGATGGGACACGGACGAGGGGGACACACATTTAAGCTTTAGCACGATATATATATATCATTGTTCTTCACTGTGGCTGGGTCCCAATCCTGGACCTCCCTCCCAGACAGCACTGTGGGTGTTACCGGGGTGTCACCGACACCACACAGACTGCAGCAGTTCAAAAAGGTGCCTCACCCACAACCTAAAGCGGCAATTAGGGACGGACAACAAATGCTGGGCCCGGCCAGAAACACCACATCCCATGAAGAATGAAATTAGAAAGATGCGGGTGTGTGGGGAGGTACACAGGGAGTGACCTGGAACTCGCTGCCCGTGAGGATGGTGGAAGCAGACACCCTGAACAATTTCAGAATGAAATTTGGATGGGTATTTGAGGGAAATGGGACTGACCGGTTTGCTCTACAGAGAGCCAGCATGGGATCAATGGGCTGGATGGCCTCCTTCCCTTCCCGAATGACCCTGTGGTCTGAAGAGAACAATTTCAGCTGCTCCGGTCTCTCCAACTAACTGAAGTCCCTCATCCCTGGTGCCGTTCTCGTAAATCTCCTCAGCCCCTCACTGAGTCCAGCAGAGAGAAACCCTCTGACCCTCCCACTTCACCAAGTGTCAGAATGGACATGGTTCAGTCCTGGGTGTGATTAACAGCAGCAATAACAACAGAGTCCAACCCCTGTCACCACTTGTGAACTCGCTGTAGCTGCGCAGGGTGGATAACAGGGAAAACCCTTCCCACACACACAGCAGATGAATGGCCTGATATTTACTGATTTATTGATTCACTGATTTATTGTTTCACTGATTTATTGCTTTAATGATTTATTGGTGCCTTTAAGAATTGATGCAGTACAGTTCTTAATTCAGACAGAGAATGGAATATCCACAAGGCTAATGTGGAAAGATAGTCTTTGTTTCAGATAATAACTAAGAATTGTTAAGCTGGAATCTAACATTGTTTCATGAAAAGATGCACAAAACCCCTTGTAATTAATAAACCATTCTTCCTCAACACATTCTGTAATGGAAATGTGTTACAGCCTTAGCAAAGGACGTCTTACAGAAACTCAGCACCCATGGACCAGTTGAACCAGGAACATTCGTCATCACAATGGACGTCTCGGCACTCTACACCAGCATCCCCCATGACGACGGCATTGCTGCAACAGCCTCAGTACTCAACACCGACAACTGCCAATCTCCAGACGCAATTCTGCAACTCATCCGCTTCATTCTGGATCACAACGTCTTCACCTTCGACAACAAGTTCTTCATCCAGACACACGGAACAGTCATGGGGGACCAAATTCGCACTTCAATAAGTCAACATCTTCATGCACAAGTTTGAACAAGACCTACTCACCGCACAGGGCCTTCAACCGACGTTATACACCAGATACATCGATGAAACTTTTTTCCTTTGGACCCACGGTGAAGAATCACTGAAATGACTACATGATGACATCAATAAGTTCCATCCCACCATCAGACTCACCATGGACTACTCTCCAAAATCAGTTGCATTCTTGGACACACTTACCTCCATCGAGGACAGTCACCTCAGCACTTCGATTTACAGCAAGCCCACGGATAACCTCACGATACTCCACTTCTCCAGCTTCCACCCTAAACACATTAAAGAAGCCATCCCCAATGGACAAGCCCTCCGTATACACAGGATCTGCTCAGATGAGGTGGAGCATCACAGACATCTATAGATGCTGAAAGATGCCCTCGTACGAACGGGATATAAGAACATAAGAACTAGGAACAGGAGTAGGCCATCTGGCCCCTCGAGCCTGCTCCGCCATTCAATGAGATCATGGCTGATCTTTGTGGACTCAGCTCCACTCTCCGGCCCGTACACCATATCCCCGAATCCTTTTATTCTTTAGAAAGGTATCTATCTTTTTCTTAAAAAACGTTTAAAGAAGGAGCCTCATCTGCTTCACTGGGAAAGGAATTCCAGAGATTCACAACCCTTTGGGTGAAGAAGTTCCTCCTAAACTCAGTCCTAAATCTACTTCCCCTTATTTTGAGGCTATGCCCCCCAGTTCTGCTTTCCCCGACCAGTGGAAACAACCTGCCCGCATCTATCCTATCTATTCCCTTCATCATTTTATATGTTTCAATACGATCCCCCCGCATCCTTCTAAACTCCAATGAGTACAGTCCCAGTCTACTCAACCTCTCGTCATAATCTAATCCCCTCAACTCTGGGATCAACCTAGTGAATCTCCTCTGCACTCCCTCCAGTGCCAGTACGTCCTTTCTCAGGTAAGGAGACCAAAACTGAACACAATACTCCAGATGTGGCCTCACCAACACCCTATACAATTGCAGCATAACCTCCCTAGTCTTGAACTCCATCCCTCTAGCAATGAAAGACAAAACTCGATTAGCCTACTTAATCACCTGTTGCACCTGCACACCAACTTTTTGCGACTCGTGCACCAGCACACCCAGGTCCCTCTGCACAGCAGCATGTTTTAACATCTTACCGTTTAAATAATAATCCATTCTGCTGTTATTCCTCCCAAAATGGATAGCCTCACACTTGGCAACATTGAATTTGATATGGCGCTCAACTCATCTATCGACAGTTCCAACGCGCCACAGTAGAAAAACCGCACCGCAACCATGGGACACAACCAACAGAGTACCCTTCGTCGTCCAGTACTTTCCCAGAGCGGAGAAACTACGACATCTTTTTCGCAGCCTTCAACACATCATTGATAAAGACCATCTTGCCAAGGCTAAACCCACACCCCGACTACTTGCCTTCAAACAACCACACAACCTCAAACAGACCATTGTTTGCAGCAAACTACCCAGCCTTCAGGAGAAGAGCGACCATGACACCACATAACCCTGCCATGGCAACCTCTGCAAGACGTGCCAGATCATTGACATGGATACCACCATTACACGCGAGAACACCACCCACCAAGTACGCGGTACATACTCGTGCGACTCGGCCAATGTTGTCTACCTCATACGCTGCAAGAAAGGCTGTCCTGAGGCCTGGTACATTGGCGACCATGCAGATGCTGCGCCGACGGATGAATTGACATCGCGCAACTATCACCAGGCAGGAATGTCCCCTCCCAGTCGGGGAACACTTCAGCAGTCAAGGACATTCAGCCTCTGATCTTCGGGTAAGTGTTCTCCAAGGCGGCCTTCAGGACGCGCAACAACGCAGAATCGTCGAGCAGAAACGTATAGCCAAGTTCCGCACGCATGAGTACGGCCTCAACCGGGACCTTGGATTCATGTTGCATTACATTCACCCCACACATCTGGCCTGGGCTTGCAAAATCCTACCAAGTGTACTGGCTTGAGACAATTCACACCTCTTTAACCTGTGAAAAACCCTCTCTCCAGTCGCACCGGCTGGACCTGTAAAGACTTAATTACCTGCAAAGACTCGCAATTCAAAGTATCGTCTTGCATCATTGACTTTGTTCATATATGTGTTTCTGGAACCCACCTCTTCATTCACCCGAGGAAGGCGCTGTGCTCCGAAAGCTAGTGGTTCAAAACAAACTTCTTACTGTGCTCACCCCAGTCAAACTGTGGAATCTCCACGTCTTAGCAACAGCAACATTTAGTAATAAAAATGTATCATAGCCTCAGCAACAGTAACATTTAGTAATAAAAATGTATCACAGCCTTAGCAACAGTAACACTAAGTAATAAAAATGTATCACGTGCAGCAACAGCAACATCTACTAATACAAATGTATCACAGCCTTAGCAACAGCAACATTAAGTAATAAAAATGTATCACGTGCAGCAACAGTAACATTTAGTAATAAAAATGTATCACAGCCTTAGCAACAGCAACAGTTAGTAATTAAATATGTGTCAAAGCCTTAGCAACAGCAAGGTTAATGCAAGCACCTTCTATTTGTAGGATTGGTACACGTGGCGGGGCATGTAGACATTTAATTAATTTGATGGAGATTAGTAAATCTTAAGTAATGACCAATGCTTGGATAACAAGTCATTTTCTAAGAGTTATTTGAATAAATCAGGAATCATCAGCTGAGAATTAGAAACCAATGAGAGTAAATGAGGGATTAGACCATTGATCAGAATTTCTTTAAGAATAAGGCTTCATTATTAATGTTTTGTTCTGAACTGATGCTTAATAATTTCTGAACCATCTATTGATTTTCTAATATTTTCTTATGTTTTCATTTAACTCTCTTGATCATGTTTTGAAAGTTTTGATTTAGCTTTTTTGTTTAACAGAAACAAGGTGAATGTTTAGCAAATAAAGTTGTATTTCTAGACACCTCAAAGCAACTGGACCTGTGAATCTTATGTGAAGATAAAATAAGAGATCGTATCACAGCCTCTTCCCGATGTGAACCTGCTGGTGTTTGAGCAGGTACGTTGACCGAGTGAATCCCTTCCCACACTCGGAGCAGGTGAACGGCTTCTCCTTACTGTGAATTCGCTGGTGTGTCTGCCGGGTGGATGAATCGCTGAAACCTTTCCCACACACTGAGCAGGTGAATGGCCTCTCCCCGGTGTGATGTCGCTGGTGTTTGAGCAGGTAGGTTGACCGAGTGAATCCCTTCCCACAGTCGGAGCAGGTGAATGGCTTCTCCCTACTGTGGGTGCGTTGGTGTGTCAGCCGGGTGGATGAATCGCTGAATCTCTTCCCACACACAGAGCAGGTGAATGGCCTCTCCTTGGTGTGAACTCGCTGGTGTGTCACCAGGTTAGATGACTTAGAGAATTTCTTCCCACAGTCCGAGCAGGTGAAGGGCCTCTCCCCAGTGTGGACTCGCTGGTGTACCCGCAAGTTGGATAACTCACTGAATCCCTTCCCACACTGGGAGCAGGTGAACGGCCTCTCTCCGGTGTGGACTCGCTGGTGTGTCTGCAGGTTGCACAACCGAGCGAATCCTGTCCCACACACAGAGCAGGTGAAGGGCCTCTCCCCGGTGTGGACCCGCTGGTGTCTCCGCAGGTTATACAACTGGAGGAATCCCTTCCCACACTCAGAGCAGGGAAACGGTCTCTTGCCAGTGTGGTCGCGCTGGTGTGTCTGCAGGTTAGATGCCCGAGTGAATCCCTTCCCACATTGAGAACAGGTGAACGGCTTTCCCTCAATATGAGTTCGCTTGTGTATGTACAGTGTGGATGACCGAGTGAATCCCTTCCCACACTGAGAGCAGGTGAACGGCCTCTCCCCAGTGTGACTGCGTCGATGAGCTTCCAGTTGTGATGGGGCTCTGAATCCCTTCCCACAGTCTCCACATTTCCACGGTTTCCTCATCGTGCGGGTGTCCTTGTGTCTCTCCTGGTTCACCGCCCAGTTGAGGCCTCGTCCACACACAGAACACGTGTACGGTCTTTCCCGCTGTGGATGGTGCAATGTTTTTTCAGTCTGTGTAACTGGTTAAAGCTCTTTCCACAGGCAGTGCTCTGGAACACTCTCACTCGGGTGTGTGTGTCTCGGTGCTTCTCCAGTCACACTGATGTTTGAAGCATTCTGAAGCAGACAGAACAGACAAACATTTCACCTGCGAGATTTAAAGGCCGATGATATTCAGGTCACGATGAATTGAGCGACGCTGTCGGATGTTGACGTGAAGTTTGCTTTGAGATTTCTGTCTGTAAATTCTCACCTTCTGAGATTCTGTAAAAGGAGTTTACAAAATCATCACTGACAGTACAGGATAGAAATTCAGAACAGACAATTCTAGTTTCTATGAACATTCGATCCTCTCTCCTTCCCAAAAGTCATCCAACATTCAATCCACCCAATATATACCCTCCCAATTCCTGTTAAGGTACGATTCAATTTGAGCAACAGATCCATGGTCACTGTTTCATGTCCCAGACAGAGAGACCTTAAAATCTTTGTCCAGGCTGCTTGTATTCTCCATTTGTATCTATAGCAAAGTCGCCATAGTCCCAGATGACCATCGGCTGCTTTCCCCTTTGCGGGGGAGAACTGCCTGGTGGTGATTTAATCTGACCATCACCACACCTCAGGCGAGGGGCAAGGTTGAAAAAGTGGGCCTTCATCAATAACCTCAGCCAGTACGGGAATTGAGCCCACGCTGTTGGTGTCGCTCTGCATCTTGAACCAATTGTCCAGCTATCCGAGTTAAACCGACCCTTGAGACATTTTGAAATAATTTGCAATTGGTAGGCACTTGAGGGGGGCGGAGGGGTGGGGGAAGAGACACACGCAGACACGGGGTGAATGTGCAAACTCCACATGGACAGTGACCCTGGGCCGGGATCGAACCTGGGTCTTCGGCACAGTGCTAGCCACTGCGCATGGTGCAGTGGTATTATCACTGGCTCAGTAATCCAGAGATCCAGGATAATGTTCTGGGGATAAAAGCAAATTACTGCAGATGCTGGAATCTGAAACAAAAACAGAAAATACTGGCCAATCGCAGCAGGTCTGACAGCATCTGTGGGGAGAGAAGGGAGCTAACGTTTCGAGTCTGGATGACTCTTTGTCACAACAGATGCTTTGTAAATGCTCTGGGGACCAGGGTTCGAATCCCACCACAGCAGATGGTGCAATTTGATTTCAGTAAAAGTCTGGAATTAACAGTCTGATGATGACCATGGAACCATTGCCGCTTGTCGTAAAAACCCAACTGGTTCGCTCATGTCATTCAGGGAAGGAAATCTGCCGTCCTTACCTGGCCCGGCCTACATGTGACCCCAGATCCACACCAACACATACAAACATACATAGAAAATAGAAGCAGGAGGAGGCCATTCGGCCCTTCAGCCTGCTCTGCGATTCACTTTTTAAAAATATTTTTTATTCAGAAATTTTCAATGAAATAAACAAAAGCAGAAGAAAAATTATCCAACATTATAAATAACCAACACCGACTTCTGGTGTGGACCATGGAGTAAGTGGTCACACACAAGGCAGCTCCTGCCCAAGGTTACATTTTTTAATCAATACAGGGTGGAAGTTTGATGAAAAGACGTAGGTGAATGTTGGAGGAGTACTTTCCCCCAGGAATGGTTTGTCTCTTGGTTACCAGACCCGGCAGAAACAGTAAAAGATTTGGCTGGAGCTACAGTCAAGACAAAAGCCTCTTCCAGCTTGCAGGCGGGGGAAGGGCAAGCTTAAAGGCTTCAAGCTGTCTTGAGGGCCTTTATTAAAGGTGAATTCTAGCAGCAGAGGAAACAATTGTGAAAAGATCTCACCAAGGCCATTGAAGAAGTGGGGACGAGGCTTCCGGTGGTGGCCATGGAGGAGTAGGTCGCGCCTTCGGCAGCTCCCGTCTGGAACGGACTCTCAGAACTTTTTCAGGAGTTTCCACAGACTTTTTGGGGCATATTGGTGAAGCGAACACTGCCAAAAGGATTCCCTCTCTGTGGGACTTCCGGTGACGGCGGGCGGGAGGCAGCTGTTTGTTGGAGGGCTCCCGTTCGGCAACGACATTGTCGGGGGTTAACGCCTGGTCTTAGGGCCAGCGAAGGCAGTGAAAGTCGGGAGACAGCACAAAGAAGGGAAATGTCGAAGACCGGCAAAAAAACGGCCGTGAAAAAAGCGGCTGAAAGTCCGTCGGGGAGTGAAAAGGTCACCGCGGGGTCAGTAAAGAAAATGGAGGCTGGATCACCAGGGGAGGCCGCATTGCTTCCGGCTGAAGAAATAACTAAGGTGATGGCCGTGGAATTCGAAAGACAATTTACGAAACATATGGAGACAATGAGGAAGGAGATGGGGGCGGTTTTGAAAGTGCTGGTGGAGGAGGCGATTACCCCGGTGAGGACGGAGGTGGCGAGCGCAGTGGCGGAGGTGCGAGAGCAAGGGGAGGCGCTGAAGGAAGTGGAGGAGACATTATTGCAGCACAGTGGTCAACTTACCTCGATGGGGAAGGAGATGCGGAAGGTGATGGAGATTAACAAAGATCTGCGAGGCAAAATGGAAGACCTGGAAAACAGATCCAGGCGACAGAATTTGAGGATTGTGGGGCTGCCCGAAGGAGTGGAAGGACCAAGGCCGACTGAGTATTTTGCCGCGATGCTGGCAAAACTATTGGGGGAGGGGGAGGATTCCTCCCGATATGAGCTGGATCGGGCACATCGGTCGTGGAGGCCTGTACCAAAGGCGAGTGAGCCGCCAAGGGCAGTGACTCTGCGCTTCCGTAGGTACAGGGTGAAGGAGAAGGTCCTGAGCTGGGCCAAGCAGAAGCGGGTGGTGCAGTGGGCTGGAGCTGGTATACGTGTATACCAGGACTTTACGGTGGAGCTGGCAAGGAGGCGGGCTGCCTTCAACCGGGTGAAGAGGGCACTGTACATTAGCAAGGTGCAGTGCGGCATTGTATATCCAGCGAAGCTGAGGGTGACCTACAAGTTCAAGGACTTTTATTTTGGGACGGCAGAAGCAGCGGAGGAGTTTGCGAAGTTAGAAGGACTGTGGCAGAATTGAGAAATGGTCATGTACCAATGTAGCCTCCACACTGCGTGCTGGTGTATGGGCTATAGGAGCCAACGTTGTGTATATTTGGACAAGGGAAGAAATGGGATTTTCAGTCGGAATGAGGGCTCTTTGGGGTGCAGATGGATATGCGGGGTTTATGTGCTAAAAGGGGACTTCTGGGTTTTTCCTGGGGCAGGGCAAGGGGGAAAGGGACCCGGGCGGGGGCCTCCACGCTGGCCGGTTTAAGCCGGCCAGTGAACGGGAGTGAGGTGGGGGGGAGGGGCTGCGGCCATCGGAGCCTGGCAGAACAGGGTCCGAGTGGTCTAGCCGGTGTGGAAGTTGGGGGGGGGGGGGGGAAGGAACAAAGGTTGGGGGGAGGAGTTTTACAAGAGGAAGTGGAGGGCGAGGAGTTGGGAGGGGGGGGGGGGGGGTTTACAACTCTTGGGTGTCATTTACGGTACTCTTTTGGAGGTTGGATGGTATTGAGTGTTGTCGTTGGGGAGGGGGGGGGGGGGGACTCTATCGGTTAATGGTGTGCATGGGCGATTCCGGACTCCTTCTTATTTTTCGCTTTTGTTTTTTTTTTTCTCCCACCGTGGGAGGGTTTGTTTTATTTGAGGCATATATTGACAGTTGGGTGGGGTGGTGGGAGGATGGGATCGTAGTTGATGTTAAGGGTATTGACTTTGTATTTGTTACCGTTTGTTGCCTGTGGGTGGGGTGTAAATTTTGAAGGAAAATGTGAAAATGGAGAATAAAAATATTTTTAAAAAATAAATAAATAACCAACACTCATTCCCCGCCCACTGCTCCCTATTATCGCCCCCTTCCTGTGATGAAATGCATCAGCAATCCTGTAAAAAATAATAGATACGGCCTCCAGCCAGCAGGTGGCAGTAAAGACCTTCTACGTGACACTGTTACCTCAGGGAGTCTGCAGATAGTCGCCGTAGTGGATAGGCGTCGTAGTGGATAGTCGCATTTGTAATAGCTCGCAGATAATTTAATAATAGTAGTTAGTAAATTTTGATAGTTTTCTTATTGTAATCTGACCAACATTATTGTTTAACAATAAACATTCAACTAGTCACGAGCTAGACGTTCTGTGGTGCACTAATTCTCTGCGGCCAAGCACCAGAACGTAACACTTCCCCCATCCTGCCTTCCCCATTTGAACCCCCTTCCACCACACCCCATTTTGCTGACCCCCCCAATCCTCCTTGAAGAAGTCAATGAGCGGCTTCCATCTCCGAGCGAACCCATCAACCGACCCCCTCAGGATTAACTTGACCTTCTCCAGCCTCAGGAATTTTGCCAGGTCACTCACCCACACCCCCGCTTTCGGAGGCTCCGAGTCCCTCCACCTGAGCAAGATCTGCCTCCAGGCTATCAGGGAGGAAAAGGCCCAGACATCAGCCTCTCTCGCCCCCAGGACTCCGGGGTCTTCTGACATCCCGAACATCGCTACCTCTGGACTCGGAGCCACCTTCACTCCCAGCACCTCGGATATTTGGTGCAGCAAGGTAACATTGTGGATAGCGCAATTGCTTCACAGCTCCAGGGTCCCAGGTTCGATTCCGGCTTGGGTCACTGTCTGTGCGGAGTCTGCACGTTCTCCCCGTGTCTGCGTGGGTTTCCTCCCACAGTCCAAAGATGTGCAGGTTAGGTGGATTGGCCATGATAAATTGACCTTCGTGTCGAAAGAGATGGAGTGGGGTTACTGGATTACGGGGAGAGGGTGGAGGTAGGGGCTTGGGTCGGATGCTATTTCCAAGGGCCAGTGTGGATTCGATGGGCCGAATGGCCTCCTTCTGCACTGTAAAATATATAATTCTTTGAAGTGTTTCTTTTGTTTTGATGGTGGGGTTTCCCTGGCAGGCCAGGGACAGCACTCCGAACTTCACCCCTTTCTTAAAGAGGGCAGCCTTGACCCGATTAAACCCGGGCCCCCTCTTCACCAGTTCTACACCCAAGTGCTGATACACCCACAGCTCGTTCGCTTCCCAGGTACACCTCCCAGTCTGCCTCGCCCACTAAAGGATCTTCTCCTTATCCAGAAAGTGGTGCAAACGCACCACCATCGCCCTTGGCAGCTCGCACGCTCCTCATCCGCTCCCTGTGCGCTCAGTCAACCTCCAGGGGCCGATCAAAGGCCCCTTCCCCCATCAACTTCTCTAACATCCTCACCACTTACCCGACGGTCTCTGCACCTTCGATGCCTTCGGGCATCCCCACCATCCTCAGATTTTGCCTTCTGGAGCCATTCTCCAGATCCTCCACCTTCTCCATCAGCCTCTTTTGGGTCTCCAACATCACCCCCACCTCGGACACCAACGAGGCCAACTGCTCCTCCTGCCCCCCCTCCCTCCACCGCCTCCTCACTTTCTGGATCGCCCGACCCTGGGACTCCAACCTCTGTCCCACTCTCTCGATCCCGATTTGGTTAGTTTCACCACTTTGTCCAGGTCTTCCAGTGTCTCCTTCCTCTGCTGGCTGAACCTGGTGTTCAAATACTCCGCGAGCTGTTCTGTTGACCACTGGGTGGGCAGAACAGCCCCTTTGCCCTCCTCCACCTTATCCTGTGCCGCACCACGAAGACTCTCCTGTTCCTGCAGCTCTTTCCTTCTCGCTCCACTTCTAGTACATGGACCCATCCACCAGCCACACCAGAGGAGTAACACCTTCTACAGACACTCCTGTACCTGTTGCCATCAAAATCTTCACATGTTGGGCAAAGAAAATACCAAAAAATACCGCCCTGAGCGGAGCCACCAAATGTGCGACCGCTCACTCAATGGGCACCATGTGAAGTACCCTGCTCCACCATTCATGATGATCATGGCTTATCATCAAGTTCAACACCCTGAACCAGCCTTTCCTCCAAATCACTTGATCCCTTTAGCCCCAAGAGTTATATCTAATTCCTTCTTGAAACCACACAATGTTTTGGCCTCAACTATTTTCTGTGGTAATGAATTCTACCACAGAATACCAAAGTGGATAACATCACATTGATGCACAGTATACTGCACCGGTCATGCATATTCCCACTCACCCGGCCCAAATCCCGCTGAAGCATCTCTGCATCCTCCTCACAGATCACCCTCCCACCCAACTTTGTATCATCTGCAAATTTGGAAATAATCCATTTATTTTCCTTGCCCAAATCTGAATATATAATGTAAACAGTTGGGGGTCCAGGCACAGATCCCTGCGCTACCCCACTAGTCACTGCCTGCTAATCGGAAAAAGTCCATTTATTCCAACTTTTTGCTTTCTATCTGCTAACCAGCTTTCTGTCTGTCTCAAGACACTACCCGCAATCCCATGCGCTTTAACTTTACATAATAATCTGCCATGAGAGACCTTGTCAAAGTCTTCTGAAAGTCTAAATAAACCACGTCCACCAGTTCCCCCTGGTCAACTCTACTAGTTACATCTTCAAAGAATTCCAGTCGATTTGTCAAGCATCATCTCCCTTTCGTAAATCCATGCTGACTTTGTCTGAATACACCACTGCTTTCCAAATGCTGTGCTATGAAATCCTTGATAATGGTCTCCAGAAGCTTCCCTACTCCCAACGTTCGGCTCACTGATCTATAGTTCCCCATTTTCTCTCTACCTTCCTTTTTGAATAGTGAGGTAATATTAGCTACCCTCAAACTCTAGGAACCATTCCAGAGTTATAGTCATTGCGTTTTACAGCACGCAAAGAGGCCCTTCGGCCTATCGCATCCGCGCCGACCATCAAGCACCGAACTATTCTAACCCCATTTTCCAGCACTTGGTCCATAGCCTTGTCTGCAATGGCATTTCAAGTGCTCATCGAAATACTTCTCATAATTTGTGAGGGTTCGCGCCTCCACCACCCTTTCAGGCAGCGAGTTCCAGATTCCCACCACCCTCTGGGTGAAAAAGATTTCCCTCACATCTCCTCTAAACCTCCTGCCCATTCCTTTAAATCTATGCCCCTGGTTATTGATCCCTCCACAAAGGGGAAAAGTACCTTCCTACCCACCCTATCTACGTCCCTCATAATGTTATACACCTCAATCAGGTCCCCCCCTCAGCCTTCTCTGCTCCAGACAAAACAACCCCAACCTAACCAGTCTCTCCAAAGAATTTTGGAAAATGACCACCAATGGATCTACTTTTCTCGGGCCCACTTCCTTAAGTACTCTGGGACGAAGATTATCAGGCCCAGGAGATTTAACCGCCGTCAATCCCATTAATTTCCCCAAAACCATCTCTCTACGAATACCAATTTCCGTCAGCTCCTCACAAAATCTTGTGTTGCTCAAAACTTCCGGTACTTCCTTTACACAGGCAGAAGCAAAGTACGAATTTAGTTCATCAGCCATTTCTTTGTTCCCCGTTATGAATACCCTGTTTCTGTTTGTAAGCGGCCTACATTAGTTTTTATCAAACTTTCTCTCTTTACATACCTATAGAAGCTTTTGCAGTCAGTTAAGTTCCCCGCTAGTTTACTTTCAAATTGTATTTTCCCCTTCTCAACCAATCCCTTGGCTCGACTTTGCTGAATTTTAAACTGTTCCAAATCCTCAGGTCTATTGCTTTTTCATGCTAATTTCTATACCTCTTCTTTGAATCTAATACTATCTCTAATTTCCCTTGTAAGCCATGGTTTCTACTCTTGCGTCAAATAGGAATAAACAACTTTTGGAGTTCGCCTATTCATAGAACGTACAATGCAGAAAGAGGCCATTCGGCCCATCGAGACTGCACCGACCCACTTAAGCCCTCTCTTCCACCCCATCCCCGTAACCCAATAAGCCCTCCTAACATTTTTTTTGTCACTAAGGCCAATCCACCTAACCTGCACATCTTTGGACTGTGGGAGGTAACCGGAGCACCCGGAGGAAACCCACACACACACGGGGAGAACATGCAGACTCCACACAGACAGTGACCCAGCAGGGAATCGAACCTGGGACCCTGGTACTGTGAAGCCACAGTGCTAATCACTTGTGCTACCGTGCTGCCCACATTCCTTGAATTGCTGCCATCGCCTGTCCACAGTCCTTCCTTTCAGTAATGTTTCCCCGTCCAGCATACCAACTAATGACTCATTTCATCACAGTTACCTTTCTTGAGGTTCAGGACCCTGGTCTCAAAATCAACTACCTCGCTATTCACCTTGATAAAGAATTCTATCAACTTCTGGCCACTCATCCCCAAAAATTCTCTCACAACCAGATTGCTAACGAATCCTTTCTCATTGAACAACACCCAGTCCAAGATGGCCTGTTCACTGGTTGGTTCCTCAACATGTTGGTCCAGGAAATCTTCCCGTGTACACTCCAAAAATTCCTCCGTGCTGTACTCTGACTAATTTGACTCACCCAATCTATATGCAGATTAAAGTCATCCATAATCTCAGATGTTCCTTTATCACATCCATCTCTGATTTCCTGTCCAATGCTATTACCAATGTTACCAATGCCGTTTGAGGGTCTGTGTACCACCCCTACGAATGTATTTCGCCCCTTGGTGTTTCTTAACTCAACCCATGCAGCGGTCGTCTCTTAAATGCCCTCTGAATTGGAGGAATAGGCGATAAATACTGACCAAACGAGCGACAACTGCATCCCATAAATCAATTTAAAATATTATTTTCCTGTCCCCTTAAATGTCAGCCATCTCCAGGGGAAAGCAGCCCTTTAATTGTGAACATTGGGAAAGAGACCATCCTTTTAGCCAGACAAATAAATGTGTCAAGCTGAGGGAGTCTTTAAGAGAGAGAGAGAGACCTGGGCCAAGCTTTGCAGAGTCTGCACCCTCCCTGGATTCACTTCCTTTCCCTTCAGTTGCTGCAAGTGACCAATTGAAGGTCAGAATGAGAAAAGAAATGGAAAGGGGGAGAAAAGAAAGTGTTTTACTCACAGGTGCTGGAGGCAGGAGGGAGTTTCAGTTTGTGTAAATGTCGTTTTCAGTCACATCAAGCTCGTCCTCTGATTGGCTGGAGGAAGAGAGTCCTTCCGGTCCTCCAATAGTCCCACTGGTCAACCCCTCAGCCTGAAGGTCAGGGGGCGGGCTCCCCCCTCCCGCACATGCGCAGTCCCGGGAAAGGGGGAGGTCACAGGCCTCTCGCTCTGGCTGGAGCAGTCAGCCGGTTGCCTGGAAACCTTGTCTCGAGGAGGTGGACGGGGAACAATCGGCTGCGAACTGGAACACGGAGACGTCACCGCGAAGCAGAGTGACTCCTATTGGCTGATCCATGCAGGACTCCCCTGTGACGTCACAAGACGGAAGTTGGGCTAAAACCTCCTCCTCTGCAACATCTGGGAGGAAATCAATGTTTCCCCCTTTCCATTTCTTTCCTCATTCTGGGGAGACATTGGGGACTTGCAGCAACTAAAGGGAAAGAAGGGAAACTAGTCTGTCTATTACACACATTTTCAGTCCAGTAATGTCGACATACATCTGTCTGGCAGCCTGGAGAAAGATTTTCAGGTCTCTGTGTCCAGGACAGGGAGCAGTCAGCAGGGATCTGTCAATCTGCCTGAATCAGCACCTTCAGGAGAATTGGGAGGGTGAATATTAGATACAGCAGAGTGAGAATGGAGGGAGAGTACGGGATGGAGATTTAGAGCTTTGGGGAATGAGAGGAAAGAATGTTCCATAGAAACTAAATTGTCTGTTCTAAATTTCTATTATGTACTGACAGTGATGATTTTTGTAAACTCCTTTTATCGGCTATGAGGAGATTTACAGTCAGAAATCTCACACTAAAAATTGAATGTCAGATGATGAGAACCTACATATCATTGGTCTTTGAATCCAAAAGGGTAAATATTAGTCTATTGAAGAGTGATAGAGGAATTATAGAATCAACAGTGCAAAAGGAGGGCAGCACGGTGGTACAATGGTTAGCACTGCTGCCTCACCGCACCGAGGTCCCAGGTTTGATCCCGGCTCTGGGTTACTGTCCATGTGGAGTTTTCACATTCTCTCCGTGTTTGCGTGGGTTTCGCCCCCACAACCCAAACGATGTGCAGGGTAGATGGATTGGCCACGCTAAATTACCCATTAATTGGAAAAAATTAATTGGGTACTTTAAAATTTAAAAAAAAGTGCAGTAGGAGGCCATTCGGCCCATTGAGTCTGCACCGTTGGAAAGAGCACTGTACTTAAGCCGACGTCTCCACCCTATCCTCAAAACCCAGTTACCCTTTTTGGACATGAAAGGGCAATTTAGCATGCCAATCCACCTAGCTTGCACATCTTTGAACTGTGGGAGGAAACTGGAGCACCCGGAGGGAACCCACGGAGACACGGTGAACGTGCAGACTCTGCAGAGACAGTGACCCTAGCCGGGAATCAAACCTGTGCTAACCACTGTGTGCTTCAAATGATCTTAAGCATCAACGTGAAGGAAAACCATCAAAACAAACAGACAATCGAGTGGGAGTGTTCCAGTGCACTGACTGGGACGAGCTTCAAGTAGTTACCCTGGGTGAAAAAAAATGACACCATTCACATTAATTTGCTGTGTATGTGTGTGTGGATGAGGCTTCAACTGATCGTCGATCGAGGGGAGAATTCTCGATACCCACACAATGGAGGAACCGTGCAAATGTGGGAACTGTGGGAAAGGATTCCGGAACAAATCTGCCTGGAAACTCATCGACAAAGTCACACTGGGGAGAAGCCATTCACCTGCTCAGAGTGTGGGAATGGATTTAGTCAGCCATCCCAACTCGGGGCACATCAGGTCGTTCACAGCAGGGAGAGACCGTTCACCAGCTCTGAGTGTGGGAAGGGATTCACTCAGTTATCTGACCTAGTGGCACACCAACAGGTTCACAGAAGGGAGAGGCTGTTCTGGAAGGGATTCATGCAGTCAACTGACCTCGTGGCTCAGTGGGGAAGTCACAGCAGGGAAAAGCTGTTCACCTGCTCGGAGTGTGGGAAGGGATTCACTCAATCATCCCATCTAGTGTCACACCAGATAGTTCATAATGGGGAGAGGCCGTTCACTTGCTCTGAGTGCAGGACGGGATTCATTCAATCATCACACCTAATGGCAGACCATGTAGTTCACATCAGGGAGAGGCCATTCACCTGCTCCGAGTGTGGGAAGGGACTCACTCAGTCATTCTAGGTGCTGATGGACCAACACGTTTACACTGGGAAATTCTATTCACCAGTTCTGAATGTGGCGAGTGAGGCACTCAGTCGTCCCATCTGCAGAAACCCCAGCGAGTTTACACTGGTGAGAGGCCATTCATTTGCTCCATGTGTGGGGATGGATTCACTCCTACATTTGCTCTTTCATCCCACCTGCAGGTAACCAGCGAGTTCACACCGGGGAGTGGCTATTCACCTTTGTGCTTGGCAAGAGATTCAATCAGTCTTCCAAACTCTGGACAAACCAGTGAGATCACAGGAGGGAGAGACCATTCATCTCCTTTGAGAGTGGGAAGGTATTCACTCAGTTGATCAACCTGCTGTGACACCAGCAGGTTCACCCTGAAGGGGTCTGTTAACCTGCTCCATGTGTGGGAAAGAATTCGCTCAGTCAAGCAATCTGTGGCCACACCGTGTTGACATCAGGATCACCTGATCTGAGTGCAGGAAAGGTATCATCAATATTCATCCTGTTGACACACCAGCAGCTTCACACCGATTAGGAACCTTGGATGCTCTAGTTGTGTTCTGTGTTATGGCCGTAGTACAGATGCAAACAGAACATCTACTTTTTTGAGTAGTAAGAAACGGTATTAACAGAATGAACACATGGAACGATAACTAACGAACTATGATACAAGCGGTAATGAATAAATGAATTCAGAATTCTCCTGGAGCTACTTCTCGTGGGACTGTCCTCTAGTACGGCTTACCACCAACTGCCGTTATCTCAAACCACATGGTAGATCTCTATCGCCACCAGCTGGTTGGAGGTTGTATCAATGACTATATACATTAATGGATAACTACGTGCATTAATGTGCACAGGGATATCGCCACATCCCCCTTCCTTTGGAAGTGTCAACATGTAATAATAATCTTTATTGTTCTGACAAATAGGCTTACATTAACACTGTAATGAAGTTACTATGAAAATCCCCCAGTTGCCACACTCCGGCGCCTGTTCAGGTACATGGAGGGAGATTTCAGAATGTCCAAACTATTTAACAGGTGGTTTTTTGGGACTTGGAGGAAACCAGAGCACCTGTAGGAAACCTATGCAGACACAATGCAGACTCCGCAGTGGCTCAAGCCTAGAATTGAACCTGGGACCCGGGCACTGTGAAGCAACAGTGTAACCACTGCGCTACTGTGCCACCCATTGCATACATTTTTACATACATATTTGCGTACAAATATAACTGCTTTACAAAACATGATATGCCTGATAATTTTTGACGTGTCCTTTGCACACAGCTTATTAAATGCTCAAAACGACATTGTCTTGTTGGTCTCCTGAATTTTGACCAGATACTTGCTCTGCTTCAACTTTCGGAAGACCGATTTTCTGGCTGGTCTTTACGTCACAAACTTTAGCAACTTTTTGAAGCAATGCTTCCTACTCCGCCTCCATGTGTTTTCTTGCATATGGCCTTCTTGCCGATACTTGTGTCCTCACTGTCGTGGGTGCTCCCTGTGTCCTCGACTCTTCACTTCCCATTTCTTCTCTTTTGAATGATCCGCTCACTGTGTCTCCTTTCTTTTTGACTGTAGTGGCGTCTTTCTTACGACTGGACTCTGCCACGGTATTAGCTGTATCCGGATCCCTTGTTGCAATGGCTGCTTCTGGATCTTTTGCTGTGAAAGGTGACTCTGGCTCTTATGTCACAATATCTGATTCTGGAGCCTTTGGTGCATTGAGGAATTTGGATTGATCTATGGTCCTTGCGCTCGAACGCTGTGCTGCATGCCCAAGTACTGGTGAGGCATCCATTGTCAGCATACTTTTGGATGCTTGCGCAGTTGCAGGTAAGTCTGTGACTTCAGGAATGATCTGCAAACCTTTGCATTCCGGTATCTTAGCTGGATCAATGTCATCAACATTAAGCATTGCTTCTTCACTTTGTGTTTTAGCCTCAATTAATGGCTCATCCTCATCTGATATCATGACAGTTTGTCTTTCATTGGTGAACTGGACGAAGATGTATCCATCTGCTCTTCCTGCAAGTCTTTTGGTGGACTGGCCTCGGGTATTGGAGAATCCACCTGCAGGAACCATTCCTGTGGGCATGGGGGTTTCATCGTACCTGTCTGGAGCCAATTTCTCCAAAATTGGGATTATTTCTTTAGTTACCAGTCTGTTCGCAGTTGATTTGCTGTAATACAGATGCACATAGAACACCTAGTTCTTTGACGCGTAAGATACTTTATTAAAGGGGCAGCACGGTGGCACAGTGGTTAGCATTGCTGCCTCAGGGCGCCGAGGTCCCTTGTTCAATCCCGGCTCTGGGTCACTGTCCGTGCGGAGTTTGCACATTCTCCCCGTGTTTGCGTGGGTTTTGCCCCCACAACCCAAAGATGTGCAAGGTAGTTGGATTGGCCACACTAAATTGCCCCTTAATTGGATGAAATGAATTGGGTACACTAAATTTATTTTTGAAAAGATACGTTATTAACAGAAAGAACGCGTGGAAAGATAACTAACAAATTATGATGCAAACGGAAACAAATAAATGAATTAAGTGAATTCTCCTGGAGCTACTTCTAGTGTGACTATCCTCCAGTATGCCTTACTAACAACCTGCCGCATATCTTGAGCCACATGGCAGATCGCGATCCCTACCAGCTGGCTGGAGGTCGTATCGATCACTATATACATTTAATGGATAACTGTGTGCATTAATGTGCACAGGGATAGCCCCACAGCTCTGACTGTCAGTGTTAACTCTCTCAATTGAAGTTAAGTATATACAGATGGGGGGAACTTATTGGATAGTTCCTAGACCCCATGTAAAGAGACTCCTTCAGTGCCCGAATGGCACCCCGGGGGCTGGGGTGCATCATCACCCCCAGGAATGACAATTTGGTTCAGTTTGTTTAATCTTCTTGATATTTTGTTTTAGTTACAGAGCCCGACCAGGGGCTGTCATCCCTCCTAAATTGTTTGTTTGTTTTAATCAATAAGAGGATAAAGAATCACTTATTGATAAAGACTGGAGTGGGGTCAGGAGGTATATACCTGCAATGTTTCACCCGTGAATAAATCTGTCCCAAGTACAGATCAGCTGCAGTTTCTTCCTTCACCATGAGGCTGTCAGGATTATAACATGGAAACCGAGAATGCTTGTCTAAATGGTGAAGGTTGGAAAATAACATTTCAGACAGAATCTCAAAATCCCAGTAGATTTTGTGAGAAATGACTGAAAGCAAGTGGAAATTGTCAGGGTCTGATTACCCGCTGCTGTTCTCGGAGTCTGAGCCATACGACCAGTGGAAGAATGAAGTGGAGATGTGGACAAGGGTTACGTCTCCACCAAGGAGGAAACAAGGTCTGGCCTCGGCATTCTCACTTCCTAACAAAAGGAAAATTAGAAACAAAGTATTTTGGGAGCTGGGTGCCCGTCAGTGGGGCCCTGATTAAGTTTTGAATCTTCTATTCGGGTTCATTGAAGAGATTGACAATTAAGATGATCTATTGCAGGGCTTCCCAAACTTCCATCCACGAAACCCCTTTGACCTCCCAAGAATACTGATAGAACCCCTGAGAAACATTCTTATTGTGTTGAAGAGTTAAACCACAAAAAAATTGTTTCCCCACAATATATAATTACAGGAAAAAAAATTTATATAAGTTCTTTCTATCTCTTATGTGTATACATTTTATTTTATTTCTATTAAAAAAGGTACCTTTTGCCATTTTTAATGGTTCCTACTCTTTTGGTTCAAATGGAGAGTCCTGGATTCTCGTATTGGACACATACACATACTCAGTTCTCTCTCACACACACTCATTTCTCACTTACACTCACTCTCCTCTCTCCCACACACATGCGCACTCAACTCTGTCCACACACTCCTCTCTCATATACATTCATTCATCTTTATCTCTCACACACACCTGTCACACACACATTTCACTGTCTCACACACTCATCTCTCTGACACACACATCTCTCTCTCTGATACACACACACTCCCCTCCTTCATACACTCACTCATCTTTCTCTCTCACACACTCTCATTTCCCACATACACTCACTTGCTCTCATATTTCACTCGTACACCCCCACCCCACCGCTCCTTCTCTGAGGCCCAGGCCTCCCACTTTCTTCTCTGAGGTACCACTCCCACTCGCAGAAAATCAGGGGGTGAAATTCTCCAGTTCCCCCAGCCCCATGTTCCTCGGCCGTATGTCATTCGATGGCAGCGGGTTTATCTTCCTGCTGCTTGTCAACAGGATTTCCCAATGAAAGGTGAACCCCGACGACCGGGGAATTCCGGCCAGGGTCTTCGAAGTGACAGAGGGAATTCTGAAGATAGTGGACACACTGAAGAAATTGTACTAGTCACTAGGAGCTTTTATCAGTGTGTTTGTCACACACTCATTCAACTGTGCTGTGTTAGACAGTGGCTGCATCTCACCAGTCGCTGATTCATTCAACTGTGCTGTGTTAGACAGCGGCTGCATCTCACCAGTCACTGACTCATTCAACTGTGCTGTGTTAGACAGTGGCTGCACCTCACCAGTCACTGACTCATTCAACTGTGCTGTGTTAGACAGTGGCTGCACCTCACCAGTCACTGACTCATTCAACTGTGCTGAGTTAGACAGTGGCTGCACCTCACCAGTCGCTGACTCATTCAACTGTGCTGTGTTAGACAGTGGCTGCACCTCACCAGTCACTGGCTCATTCAACTGTGCTGTGTTAGACAGTGGCTGCAGCTCACCAGTCGCTGACTCATTCAACTGTGTTAGACAGTGGCTGCACCTCACCAGTCGCTGACTCATTCAACTGTGCTGTGTTAGACAGTGGCTGCACCTCACCAGTCGCTGACTCATTCAACTGTGTTAGACAGTGGCTGCACCTCACCAGTCACTGACTCATTCAACTGTGCTGTGTTAGACAGTGGCTGCACCTCACCAGTCACTGACTCATTCAACTGTGCTGAGTTAGACAGCGGCTGCACCTCACCAGTCACTGACTCATTCAACTGTGCTGAGTTAGACAGTGGCTGCATCTCACCAGTCACTGACTCATTCAACTGTGCTGAGTTAGACAGTGGCTGCAGCTCACCAGTCGCTGACTCATTCAACTGTGCTGTGTTAGACAGTGGCTGCACCTCACCAGTCACTGACTCATTCAACTGTGCTGTGTTAGACAGTGGCTGCACCTCACCAGTCACTGACTCATTCAACTGTGCTGTGTTAGACAGTGGCTGCACCTCACCAGTCACTGACTCATTCAACTGTGCTGTGTTAAACAGTGGCTGCACCTCACCAGTCACTGACTCATTCAACTGTGCTGTGTTAGACAGTGGCTGCACCTCACCAGTCACTGACTCATTCAACTGTGCTGTGTTAGACAGTGGCTGCCCTTACCAGTCACTGACTCATTCAACTGTGCTGAGTTAGACAGTGGCTGCACCTCACCAGTCGCTGACTCATTCAACTGTGCTGTGTTAGACAGTGGCTGCACCTCACCAGTCACTGACTCATTCAACTGTGCTGTGTTAGACAGTGGCTGCACCTCACCAGTCGCTGACTCATTCAACTGTGCTGTGTTAGACAGTGGCTGCACCTCACCAGTCACTGACTCATTCAACTGTGCTGTGTTAGACAGTGGCTGCACCTCACCAGTCGCTGACTCATTCAACTGTGCTGTGTTAAACAGTGGCTGCACCTCACCAGTCACTGACTCATTCAACTGTGCTGTGTTAGACAGTGGCTGCACCTCACCAGTCACTGACTCATTCAACTGTGCTGTGTTAGACAGTGGCTGCACCTCACCAGTCGCTGACTCATTCAACTGTGCTGTGTTAGACAGTGGCTGCAGCTCACCAGTCGCTGACTCATTCAACTGTGCTGTGTTAGACAGTGGCTACACCTCACCAGTCACTGACTCATTCAACTGTGCTGTGTTAAACAGTGGCTGCACCTCACCAGTCACTGACTCATTCAACTGTGCTGTGTTAGACAGTGGCTGCACCTCACCAGTCACTGACTCATTCAACTGTGCTGTGTTAGACAGTGGCTGCACCTCACCAGTCACTGACTCATTCAACTGTGCCGTGTTAGACAGTGGCTGCATCTCACCAGTCACTGACTCATTCAACTGTGCTGTGTTAGACAGTGGCTGCACCTCACCAGTCGCTGACTCATTCAACTGTGCCGTGTTAGACAGTGGCTGCACCTCACCAGTCACTGACTCATTCAACTGTGCTGTGTTAAACAGTGGCTGCACCTCACCAGTCACTGACTCATTCAACTGTGCTGTGTTAGACAGTGGCTGCATCTCACCAGTCGCTGACTCATTCAACTGTGCTGAGTTCGACAGTGGCTGCATCTCACCAGTCGCTGACTCATTCAACTGTGCTGTGTTAGACAGTGGCTGCACCTCACCAGTCGCTGACTCATTCAACTGTGCTGTGTTAGACAGTGGCTGCACCTCACCAGTCACTGACTCATTCAACTGTGCTGTGTTAGACAGTGGCTGCACCTCACCAGTCGCTGACTCATTCAACTGTGCTGTGTTAGACAGTGGCTGCACCTCACCAGTCGCTGACTCATTCAACTGTGCTGTGTTAGACAGTGGCTGCATCTCTCCAGTCGCTGACTCATTCAACTGTGCTGTGTTAGACAGTGGCTGCACCTCACCTGTCACTGACTCATTCAACTGTGCTGTGTTAGACAGTGGCTGCACCTCACCAGTCGCTGACTCATTCAACTGTGCTGTGTTAGACAGTGGCTGCATCTCTCCAGTCGCTGACTCATTCAACTGTGCTGTGTTAGACAGTGGCTGCACCTCACCAGTCGCTGACTCATTCAACTGTGCTGTGTTAGACAGTGGCTGCACCTCACCAGTCGCTGACTCATTCAACTGTGCTGAGTTAGACAGTGGCTGCATCTCACCAGTCGCTGATTCATTCAACTGTGCTGTGTTAGACAGTGGCTGCACCTCACCAGTCGCTGACTCATTCAACTGTGCTGTGTTAGACAGTGGCTGCATCTCACCAGTCGCTGACTCATTCAACTGTGCTGTGTTAGACAGTGGCGGCATCTCACCAGTCACTGACTCATTCAACTGTGCTGTGTTAGACAGTGGCTGCACCTCACCAGTCGCTAACTCATTCAACTGTGCTGTGTTAGACAGTGGCTGCACCTCACCAGTCGCTGACTCATTCAACTGTGCTGTGTTAGACAGTGGCTGCACCGCACCAGTCACTGACTCATTCAACTGTGCTGTGTTAGACAGTGGCTGCTCCTCACCAGTCGCTGACTCATTCAACTGTGCTGTGTTAGACAGTGGCTGCACCTCACCAGTCGCTGACTCATTCAACTGTGCTGTGTTAGACAGTGGCTGCACCTCACCAGTCGCTGACTCATTCAACTGTGCTGTGTTAGACAGTGGCTGCATCTCTCCAGTCGCTGACTCATTCAACTGTGCTGTGTTAGACAGTGGCTGCACCTCACCTGTCACTGACTCATTCAACTGTGCTGTGTTAGACAGTGGCTGCACCTCACCAGTCGCTGACTCATTCAACTGTGCTGTGTTAGACAGTGGCTGCATCTCTCCAGTCGCTGACTCATTCAACTGTGCTGTGTTAGACAGTGGCTGCACCTCACCAGTCGCTGACTCATTCAACTGTGCTGTGTTAGACAGTGGCTGCACCTCACCAGTCGCTGACTCATTCAACTGTGCTGTGTTAGACAGTTGCTGCATCTCACCAGTCGCTGATTCATTCAACTGTGCTGTGTTAGACAGTGGCTGCACCTCACCAGTCGCTGACTCATTCAACTGTGCTGTGTTAGACAGTGGCTGCATCTCACCAGTCGCTGACTCATTCAACTGTGCTGTGTTAAACAGTGGCTGCACCTCACCAGTCACTGACTCATTCAACTGTGCTGTGTTAGACAGTGGCTGCATCTCACCAGTCGCTGACTCATTCAACTGTGCTGAGTTCGACAGTGGCTGCATCTCACCAGTCGCTGACTCATTCAACTGTGCTGTGTTAGACAGTGGCTGCACCTCACCAGTCGCTGACTCATTCAACTGTGCTGTGTTAGACAGTGGCTGCACCTCACCAGTCACTGACTCATTCAACTGTGCTGTGTTAGACAGTGGCTGCACCTCACCAGTCGCTGACTCATTCAACTGTGCTGTGTTAGACAGTGGCTGCACCTCACCAGTCGCTGACTCATTCAACTGTGCTGTGTTAGACAGTGGCTGCATCTCTCCAGTCGCTGACTCATTCAACTGTGCTGTGTTAGACAGTGGCTGCACCTCACCTGTCACTGACTCATTCAACTGTGCTGTGTTAGACAGTGGCTGCACCTCACCAGTCGCTGACTCATTCAACTGTGCTGTGTTAGACAGTGGCTGCATCTCTCCAGTCGCTGACTCATTCAACTGTGCTGTGTTAGACAGTGGCTGCACCTCACCAGTCGCTGACTCATTCAACTGTGCTGTGTTAGACAGTGGCTGCACCTCACCAGTCGCTGACTCATTCAACTGTGCTGTGTTAGACAGTGGCTGCATCTCACCAGTCACTGACTCATTCAACTGTGCTGTGTTAGACAGTGGCTGCACCTCACCAGTCGCTAACTCATTCAACTGTGCTGTGTTAGACAGTGGCTGCACCTCACCAGTCGCTGACTCATTCAACTGTGCTGTGTTAGACAGTGGCTGCACCGCACCAGTCACTGACTCATTCAACTGTGCTGTGTTAGACAGTGGCTGCATCTCACCAGTCACTGACTCATTCAACTGTGCTGAGTTAGACAGTGGCTGCACCTCACCAGTCACTGACTCATTCAACTGTGCTGTGTTAGACAGTGGCTGCACCGCACCAGTCTCTGACTCATTCAACTGTGCTGTGTTAGACAGTGGCTGCACCTCACCAGTCGCTGACTCATTCAACTGTGCTGTGTTAGACAGTGGCTGCACCTCACCAGTCTCTGACTCATTCAACTGTGCTGTGTTAGACAGTGGCTGCACCTCACCAGTCGCTGACTCATTCAACTGTGCTGTGTTAGACAGTGGCTGCACCTCACCAGTCGCTGGCTCATTCAACTGTGCTGTGTTAGACAGTGGCTGCACCTCACCAGTCGCTGACTCATTCAACTGTGCTGTGTTAAACAGTGGCTGCACCTCACCAGTCACTGACTCATTTAACTGTGCTGTGTTAGACAGTGGCTGCACCTCACCAGTCACTGACTCATTCAACTGTGCTGTGTTAGACAGTGGCTGCACCTCACCAGTCGCTGACTCATTCAACTGTGCTGTGTTAAACAGTGGCTGCACCTCACCAGTCACTGACTCATTTAACTGTGCTGTGTTAGACAGTGGCTGCACCTCACCAGTCACTGACTCATTCAACTGTGCTGTGTTAGACAGTGGCTGCACCTCACCAGTCACTGACTCATTCAACTGTGCTGTGTTAGACAGTGGCTGCATCTCACCAGTCACTGACTCATTCAACTGTGCTGTGTTAGACAGTGGCTGCACCTCACCAGTCACTGACTCATTCAACTGTGTGTGTTAGACAGTGGCTGCACCTCACCAGTCGCTGACTCATTCAACTGTGCTGTGTTAGACAGTGGCTGCACCTCACCAGTCACTGACTCATTCAACTGTGCTGTGTTAGACAGTGGCTGCACCTCACCAGTCACTGACTCATTCAACTGTGCTGTGTTAGACAGTGGCTGCATCTCACCAGTCACTGACTCATTCAACTGTGCTGTGTTAGACAGTGGCTGTACCTCACCAGTCACTGACTCATTCAACTGTGCTGTGTTAGACAGTGGCTGCACCTCACCAGTCGCTGACTCATTCAACTGTGCTGAGTTAGACAGTGGCTGCATCTCACCAGTCACTGACTCATTCAACTGTGCTGTGTTAGACAGTTGCTGCATCTCACCAGTCGCTGATTCATTCAACTGTGCTGTGTTAGACAGTGGCTGCACCTCACCAGTCGCTGACTCATTCAACTGTGCTGTGTTAGACAGTGGCTGCACCTCACCAGTCACTGACTCATTCAACTGCGCTGTGTTAGACAGTGGCTGCACCTCACCAGTCACTGACTCATTCAACTGTGCTGTGTTAGACAGTGGCTGCATCTCACCAGTCGCTGACTCATTCAACTGTGCTGTGTTAAACAGTGGCTGCACCTCACCAGTCACTGACTCATTCAACTGTGCTGTGTTAGACAGTGGCTGCACCTCACCAGTCACTGACTCATTCAACTGTGCTGTGTTAGACAGTGGCTGCACCTCACCAGTCACTGACTCATTCAACTGTGCTGTGTTAGACAGTGGCTGCACCTCACCAGTCGCTGACTCATTCAACTGTGCTGTGTTAGACAGTGGCTGCACCTCACCAGTCACTGACTCATTCAACTGTGCTGTGTTAAACAGTGGCTGCACCTCACCAGTCACTGACTCATTCAACTGTGCTGTGTTAGACAGTGGCTGCACCTCACCAGTCACTGACTCATTCAACTGTGCTGTGTTAAACAGTGGCTGCATCTCACCAGTCACTGACTCATTCAACTGTGCTGTGTTAGACAGTGGCTGCACCTCACCAGTCACTGACTCATTCAACTGTGCTGTGTTAGACAGTGGCTGCACCTCACCAGTCACTGACTCATTCAACTGTGCTGTGTTAGACAGTGGCTGCACCTCACCAGTCGCTGACTCATTCAACTGTGCTGTGTTAGACAGTGGCTGCACCTCACCAGTCACTGACTCATTCAACTGTGCTGTGTTAAACAGTGGCTGCACCTCACCAGTCACTGACTCATTCAACTGTGCTGTGTTAGACAGTGGCTGCACCTCACCAGTCACTGACTCATTCAACTGTGCTGTGTTAAACAGTGGCTGCACCTCACCAGTCACTGACTCATTCAACTGTGCTGTGTTAGACAGTGGCTGCATCTCACCAGTCGCTGACTCATTCAACTGTGCTGTGTTAGACAGTGGCTGCACCTCACCAGTCGCTGACTCATTCAACTGTGCTGTGTTAGACAGTGGCTGCAGCTCACCAGTCGCTGACTCATTCAACTGTGCTGTGTTAGACAGTGGCTGCACCTCACCAGTCACTGACTCATTCAACTGTGCCGTGTTAGACAGTGGCTGCACCTCACCAGTCACTGACTCATTCAACTGTGCTGTGTTAAACAGTGGCTGCACCTCACCAGTCACTGACTCATTCAACTGTGCTGTGTTAGACAGTGGCTGGACCTCACCAGTCACTGACTCATTCAACTGTGCTGTGTTAGACAGTGGCTGCACCTCACCAGTCACTGACTCATTCAACTGTGCCGTGTTAGACAGTGGCTGCATCTCACCAGTCACTGACTCATTCAACTGTGCTGTGTTAGACAGTGGCTGCACCTCACCAGTCGCTGACTCATTCAACTGTGCCGTGTTAGACAGTGGCTGCACCTCACCAGTCACTGACTCATTCAACTGTGCTGTGTTAAACAGTGGCTGCACCTCACCAGTCACTGACTCATTCAACTGTGCTGAGTTCGACAGTGGCTGCATCTCACCAGTCGCTGACTCATTCAACTGTGCTGTGTTAGACAGTGGCTGCACCTCACCATTCGCTGACTCATTCGACTGTGCTGTGTTAGACAGTGGCTGCACCTCACCAGTCACTGACTCATTCAACTGTGCTGTGTTAGACAGTGGCTGCACCTCACCAGTCGCTGACTCATTCAACTGTGCTGTGTTAGACAGTGGCTGCACCTCACCAGTCGCTGACTCATTCAACTGTGCTGTGTTAGACAGTGGCTGCATCTCTCCAGTCGCTGACTCATTCAACTGTGCTGTGTTAGACAGTGGCTGCATCTCACCTGTCACTGACTCATTCAACTGTGCTGTGTTAGACAGTGGCTGCACCTCACCAGTCGCTGACTCATTCAACTGTGCTGTGTTAGACAGTGGCTGCATCTCTCCAGTCGCTGACTCATTCAACTGTGCTGTGTTAGACAGTGGCTGCACCTCACCAGTCGCTGACTCATTCAACTGTGCTGTGTTAGACAGTGGCTGCACCTCACCAGTCACTGACTCATTCAACTGTGCTGTGTTAGACAGTTGCTGCATCTCACCAGTCGCTGATTCATTCAACTGTGCTGTGTTAGACAGTGGCTGCACCTCACCAGTCGCTGACTCATTCAACTGTGCTGTGTTAGACAGTGGCTGCACCTCACCAGTCGCTGACTCATTCAACTGTGCTGTGTTAGACAGTGGCTGCATCTCACCAGTCACTGACTCATTCAACTGTGCTGTGTTAAACAGTGGCTGCACCTCATCAGTCACTGACTCATTCAACTGTGCTGTGTTAAACAGTGGCTGCACCTCACCTGTCACTGACTCATTCAACTGTGCTGTGTTAGACAGTGGCTGCATCTCACCAGTCACTGACTCATTCAACTGTGCTGAGTTAGACAGTGGCTGCACCTCACCAGTCGCTGACTCATTCAACTGTGCTGTGTGAGACAGTGGCTGCACCTCACCAGTCACTGACTCATTCAACTGTGCTGTGTTAGACAGTGGCTGCACCTCACCAGTCGCTGACTCATTCAACTGTGCTGTGTTAGACAGTGGCTGCACCTCACCAGTCGCTGACTCATTCAACTGTGCTGTGTTAGACAGTGGCTGCATCTCACCAGTCGCTGACTCATTCAACTGTGCTGTGTTAGACAGTGGCTGCATCTCACCAGTCACTGACTCATTCAACTGTGCTGTGTTAGACAGTGGCTGCATCTCACCAGTCACTGACTCATTCAACTGTGCTGTGTTAGACAGTGGCTGCACCTCACCAGTCGCTGACTCATTCAACTGTGCTGTGTTAGACAGTGGCTGCACCTCACCAGTCGCTGACTCATTCAACTGTGCTGTGTTAGACAGTGGCTGCACCGCACCAGTCACTGACTCATTCAACTGTGCTGTGTTAGACAGTGGCTGCATCTCACCAGTCACTGACTCATTCAACTGTGCTGAGTTAGACAGTGGCTGCACCTCACCAGTCACTGACTCATTCAACTGTGCTGTGTTAGACAGTGGCTGCACCTCACCAGTCACTGACTCATTCAACTGTGCTGTGTTAGACAATGGCTGCACCTCACCAGTCGCTGACTCATTCAACTGTGCTGTGTTCGACAGTGGCTGCACCTCACCAGTCGCTGACTCATTCAACTGTGCTGTGTTAGACAGTGGCTGCACCTCACCAGTCACTGACTCATTCAACTGTGCTGTGTTAGACAGTGGCTGCATCTCACCAGTCGCTGACCCATTCAACTGTGCTGTGTTAGACAGTGGCTGCATCTCACCAGTCGCTGACTCATTCAACTGTGCTGTGTTAGACAGTGGCTGCACCTCACCAGTCGCTGACTCATTCAACTGTGCTGTGTTAGACAGTGGCTGCAGCTCACCAGTCGCTGACTCATTCAACTGTGCTGTGTTAGACAGTGGCTGCACCTCACCAGTCACTGACTCATTCAACTGTGCCGTGTTAGACAGTGGCTGCACCTCACCAGTCACTGACTCATTCAACTGTGCTGTGTTAAACAGTGGCTGCACCTCACCAGTCACTGACTCATTCAACTGTGCTGTGTTAGACAGTGGCTGCACCTCACCAGTCACTGACTCATTCAACTGTGCTGTGTTAGACAGTGGCTGCACCTCACCAGTCACTGACTCATTCAACTGTGCCGTGTTAGACAGTGGCTGCATCTCACCAGTCACTGACTCATTCAACTGTGCTGTGTTAGACAGTGGCTGCACCTCAACAGTCGCTGACTCATTCAACTGTGCCGTGTTAGACAGTGGCTGCACCTCACCAGTCACTGACTCATTCAACTGTGCTGTGTTAAACAGTGGCTGCACCTCACCAGTCACTGACTCATTCAACTGTGCTGTGTTAGACAGTGGCTGCATCTCACCAGTCGCTGACTCATTCAACTGTGCTGAGTTCGACAGTGGCTGCATCTCACCAGTCGCTGACTCATTCAACTGTGCTGTGTTAGACAGTGGCTGCACCTCACCAGTCGCTGACTCATTCAACTGTGCTGTGTTAGACAGTGGCTGCACCTCACCAGTCACTGACTCATTCAACTGTGCTGTGTTAGACAGTGGCTGCACCTCACCAGTCGCTGACTCATTCAACTGTGCTGTGTTAGACAGTGGCTGCACCTCACCAGTCACTGACTCATTCAACTGTGCTGTGTTAGACAGTGGCTGCACCTCACCAGTCACTGACTCATTCAACTGTGCTGTGTTAGACAGTGGCTGCACCTCACCAGTCGCTGACTCATTCAACTGTGCTGTGTTAGACAGTGGCTGCATCTCTCCAGTCGCTGACTCATTCAACTGTGCTGTGTTAGACAGTGGCTGCACCTCACCTGTCACTGACTCATTCAACTGTGCTGTGTTAGACAGAGGCTGCACCTCACCAGTCGCTGACTCATTCAACTGTGCTGTGTTAGACAGTGGCTGCATCTCTCCAGTCGCTGACTCATTCAACTGTGCTGTGTTAGACAGTGGCTGCACCTCACCAGTCGCTGACTCATTCAACTGTGCTGTGTTAGACAGTGGCTGCACCTCACCAGTCGCTGACTCATTCAACTGTGCTGTGTTAGACAGTGGCTGCATCTCACCAGTCACTGACTCATTCAACTGTGCTGTGTTAAACAGTGGCTGCACCTCACCTGTCACTGACTCATTCAACTGTGCTGTGTTAGACAGTGGCTGCACCTCACCTGTCACTGACTCATTCAACTGTGCTGTGTTAGACAGTGGCTGCATCTCACCAGTCACTGACTCATTCAACTGTGCTGTGTTAGACAGTGGCTGCATCTCACCAGTCACTGACTCATTCAACTGTGCTGTGTTAAACAGTGGCTGCACCTCACCAGTCACTGACTCATTCAACTGTGCTGTGTTAGACAGTTGCTGCATCTCACCAGTCGCTGATTCATTCAACTGTGCTGTGTTAGACAGTGGCTGCACCTCACCAGTCGCTGACTCATTCAACTGTGCTGTGTTAGACAGTGGCTGCACCTCACCAGTCGCTGACTCATTCAACTGTGCTGTGTTAGACAGTGGCTGCATCTCACCAGTCACTGACTCATTCAACTGTGCTGTGTTAAACAGTGGCTGCACCTCATCAGTCACTGACTCATTCAACTGTGCTGTGTTAAACAGTGGCTGCACCTCACCTGTCACTGACTCATTCAACTGTGCTGTGTTAGACAGTGGCTGCATCTCACCAGTCACTGACTCATTCAACTGTGCTGAGTTAGACAGTGGCTGCACCTCACCAGTCGCTGACTCATTCAACTGTGCTGTGTTAGACAGTGGCTGCACCTCACCAGTCGCTGACTCATTCAACTGTGCTGTGTTAGACAGTGGCTGCATCTCACCAGTCGCTGACTCATTCAACTGTGCTGTGTTAGACAGTGGCTGCATCTCACCAGTCACTGACTCATTCAACTGTGCTGTGTTAGACAGTGGCTGCATCTCACCAGTCACTGACTCATTCAACTGTGCTGTGTTAGACAGTGGCTGCACCTCACCAGTCGCTGACTCATTCAACTGTGCTGTGTTAGACAGTGGCTGCACCTCACCAGTCACTGACTCATTCAACTGTGCTATGTTAGACAGTGGCTGCATCTCACCAGTCGCTGACTCATTCAACTGTGCTGTGTTAGACTGTGGCTGCACCTCACCAGTCGCTGACTCATTCAACTGTGCTGTGTTAGACAGTGGCTGCACCTCACCAGTCACTGACTCATTCAACTGTGCTATGTTAGACAGTGGCTGCATCTCACCAGTCGCTGACTCATTCAACTGTGCTGTGTTAGACAGTGGCTGCACCTCACCAGTCGCTGACTCATTCAACTGTGCTGTGTTAGACAGTGGCTGCACCGCACCAGTCACTGACTCATTCAACTGTGCTGTGTTAGACAGTGGCTGCATCTCACCAGTCACTGACTCATTCAACTGTGCTGAGTTAGACAGTGGCTGCACCTCACCAGTCACTGACTCATTCAACTGTGCTGTGTTAGACAGTGGCTGCACCTCACCAGTCACTGACTCATTCAACTGTGCTGCGTTAGACAATGGCTGCACCTCACCAGTCGCTGACTCATTCAACTGTGCTGTGTTCGACAGTGGCTGCACCTCACCAGTCGCTGACTCATTCAACTGTGCTGTGTTAGACAGTGGCTGCACCTCACCAGTCACTGACTCATTCAACTGTGCTGTGTTAGACAGTGGCTGCATCTCACCAGTCGCTGACTCATTCAACTGTGCTGTGTTAGACAGTGGCTGCATCTCACCAGTCGCTGACTCATTCAACTGTGCTGTGTTAGACAGTGGCTGCACCTCACCAGTCGCTGACTCATTCAACTGTGCTGTGTTAGACAGTGGCTGCAGCTCACCAGTCGCTGACTCATTCAACTGTGCTGTGTTAGACAGTGGCTGCACCTCACCAGTCACTGACTCATTCAACTGTGCCGTGTTAGACAGTGGCTGCACCTCACCAGTCACTGACTCATTCAACTGTGCTGTGTTAAACAGTGGCTGCACCTCACCAGTCACTGACTCATTCAACTGTGCTGTGTTAGACAGTGGCTGCACCTCACCAGTCACTGACTCATTCAACTGTGCTGTGTTAGACAGTGGCTGCACCTCACCAGTCACTGACTCATTCAACTGTGCTGTGTTAGACAGTGGCTGTACCTCACCAGTCACTGACTCATTCAACTGTGCTGTGTTAGACAGTGGCTGCACCTCACCAGTCGCTGACTCATTCAACTGTGCTGTGTTAGACAGTGGCTGTACCTCACCAGTCGCTGACTCATTCAACTGTGCCGTGTTAGACAGTGGCTGCACCTCACCAGTCACTGACTCATTCAACTGTGCTGTGTTAAACAGTGGCTGCACCTCACCAGTCACTGACTCATTCAACTGTGCTGTGTTAGACAGTGGCTGCATCTCACCAGTCGCTGACTCATTCAACTGTGCTGAGTTCGACAGTGGCTGCATCTCACCAGTCGCTGACTCATTCAACTGTGCTGTGTTAGACAGTGGCTGCACCTCACCAGTCGCTGACTCATTCAACTGTGCTGTGTTAGACAGTGGCTGCACCTCACCAGTCACTGACTCATTCAACTGTGCTGTGTTAGACAGTGGCTGCACCTCACCAGTCGCTGACTCATTCAACTGTGCTGTGTTAGACAGTGGCTGCACCTCACCAGTCACTGACTCATTCAACTGTGCTGTGTTAGACAGTGGCTGCACCTCACCAGTCGCTGACTCATTCAACTGTGCTGTGTTAGACAGTGGCTGCATCTCTCCAGTCGCTGACTCATTCAACTGTGCTGTGTTAGATAGTGGCTGCACCTCACCTGTCACTGACTCATTCAACTGTGCTGTGTTAGACAGAGGCTGCACCTCACCAGTCGCTGACTCATTCAACTGTGCTGTGTTAGACAGTGGCTGCATCTCTCCAGTCGCTGACTCATTCAACTGTGCTGTGTTAGACAGTGGCTGCATCTCACCAGTCACTGACTCATTCAACTGTGCTGTGTTAAACAGTGGCTGCACCTCACCTGTCACTGACTCATTCAACTGTGCTGTGTTAGACAGTGGCTGCATCTCACCAGTCACTGACTCATTCAACTGTGCTGAGTTAGACAGTGGCTGCACCTCACCAGTCGCTGACTCATTCAACTGTGCTGTGTTAGACAGTGGCTGCACCTCACCAGTCACTGACTCATTCAACTGTGCTGTGTTAGACAGTGGCTGCACCTCACCAGTCGCTGACTCATTCAACTGTGCTGTGTTAGACAGTGGCTGCACCTCACCAGTCGCTGACTCATTCAACTGTGCTGTGTTAGACAGTGGCTGCACCTCACCAGTCACTGACTCATTCAACTGTGCTGTGTTCGACAGTGGCTGCACCTCACCAGTCACTGACTCATTCAACTGTGCTGTGTTAGACAGTGGCTGCACCTCACCAGTCACTGACTCATTCAACTGTGCTGTGTTAGACAGTGGCTGCATCTCACCAGTCGCTGATTCATTCAACTGTGCTGTGTTAGACAGTGGCTGCACCTCACCAGTCGCTGACTCATTCAACTGTGCTGTGTTAGACAGTGGCTGCACCTCACCAGTCGCTGACTCATTCAACTGTGCTGTGTTAGACAGTGGCTGCATCTCACCAGTCACTGACTCATTCAACTGTGCTGTGTTAGACAGTGGCTGCACCTCACCAGTCGCTGACTCATTCAACTGTGCTGTGTTAGACAGTGGCTGCACCTCACCAGTCACTGACTCATTCAACTGTGCTGTGTTAGACAGTGGCTGCACCTCACCTGTCACTGACTCATTCAACTGTGCTGTGTTAGACAGTGGCTGCATCTCACCAGTCACTGACTCATTCAACTGTGCTGAGTTAGACAGTGGCTGCACCTCACCAGTCGCTGACTCATTCAACTGTGCTGTGTGAGACAGTGGCTGCACCTCACCAGTCACTGACTCATTCAACTGTGCTGTGTTAGACAGTGGCTGCACCTCACCAGTCGCTGACTCATTCAACTGTGCTGTGTTAGACAGTGGCTGCACCTCACCAGTCGCTGACTCATTCAACTGTGCTGTGTTAGACAGTGGCTGCATCTCACCAGTCGCTGACTCATTCAACTGTGTTAGACAGTGGCTGCACCTCACCAGTCGCTGACTCATTCAACTGTGCTGTGTTAGACAGTGGCTGCACCTCACCAGTCGCTGACTCATTCAACTGTGTTAGACAGTGGCTGCACCTCACCAGTCACTGACTCATTCAACTGTGCTGTGTTAGACAGTGGCTGCACCTCACCAGTCACTGACTCATTCAACTGTGCTGAGTTAGACAGCGGCTGCACCTCACCAGTCACTGACTCATTCAACTGTGCTGAGTTAGACAGTGGCTGCATCTCACCAGTCACTGACTCATTCAACTGTGCTGAGTTAGACAGTGGCTGCAGCTCACCAGTCGCTGACTCATTCAACTGTGCTGTGTTAGACAGTGGCTGCACCTCACCAGTCACTGACTCATTCAACTGTGCTGTGTTAGACAGTGGCTGCACCTCACCAGTCACTGACTCATTCAACTGTGCTGTGTTAGACAGTGGCTGCACCTCACCAGTCACTGACTCATTCAACTGTGCTGTGTTAAACAGTGGCTGCACCTCACCAGTCACTGACTCATTCAACTGTGCTGTGTTAGACAGTGGCTGCACCTCACCAGTCACTGACTCATTCAACTGTGCTGTGTTAGACAGTGGCTGCCCTTACCAGTCACTGACTCATTCAACTGTGCTGAGTTAGACAGTGGCTGCACCTCACCAGTCGCTGACTCATTCAACTGTGCTGTGTTAGACAGTGGCTGCACCTCACCAGTCACTGACTCATTCAACTGTGCTGTGTTAGACAGTGGCTGCACCTCACCAGTCGCTGACTCATTCAACTGTGCTGTGTTAGACAGTGGCTGCACCTCACCAGTCACTGACTCATTCAACTGTGCTGTGTTAGACAGTGGCTGCACCTCACCAGTCGCTGACTCATTCAACTGTGCTGTGTTAAACAGTGGCTGCACCTCACCAGTCACTGACTCATTCAACTGTGCTGTGTTAGACAGTGGCTGCACCTCACCAGTCACTGACTCATTCAACTGTGCTGTGTTAGACAGTGGCTGCACCTCACCAGTCGCTGACTCATTCAACTGTGCTGTGTTAGACAGTGGCTGCAGCTCACCAGTCGCTGACTCATTCAACTGTGCTGTGTTAGACAGTGGCTACACCTCACCAGTCACTGACTCATTCAACTGTGCTGTGTTAAACAGTGGCTGCACCTCACCAGTCACTGACTCATTCAACTGTGCTGTGTTAGACAGTGGCTGCACCTCACCAGTCACTGACTCATTCAACTGTGCTGTGTTAGACAGTGGCTGCACCTCACCAGTCACTGACTCATTCAACTGTGCCGTGTTAGACAGTGGCTGCATCTCACCAGTCACTGACTCATTCAACTGTGCTGTGTTAGACAGTGGCTGCACCTCACCAGTCGCTGACTCATTCAACTGTGCCGTGTTAGACAGTGGCTGCACCTCACCAGTCACTGACTCATTCAACTGTGCTGTGTTAAACAGTGGCTGCACCTCACCAGTCACTGACTCATTCAACTGTGCTGTGTTAGACAGTGGCTGCATCTCACCAGTCGCTGACTCATTCAACTGTGCTGAGTTCGACAGTGGCTGCATCTCACCAGTCGCTGACTCATTCAACTGTGCTGTGTTAGACAGTGGCTGCACCTCACCAGTCGCTGACTCATTCAACTGTGCTGTGTTAGACAGTGGCTGCACCTCACCAGTCACTGACTCATTCAACTGTGCTGTGTTAGACAGTGGCTGCACCTCACCAGTCGCTGACTCATTCAACTGTGCTGTGTTAGACAGTGGCTGCACCTCACCAGTCGCTGACTCATTCAACTGTGCTGTGTTAGACAGTGGCTGCATCTCTCCAGTCGCTGACTCATTCAACTGTGCTGTGTTAGACAGTGGCTGCACCTCACCTGTCACTGACTCATTCAACTGTGCTGTGTTAGACAGTGGCTGCACCTCACCAGTCGCTGACTCATTCAACTGTGCTGTGTTAGACAGTGGCTGCATCTCTCCAGTCGCTGACTCATTCAACTGTGCTGTGTTAGACAGTGGCTGCACCTCACCAGTCGCTGACTCATTCAACTGTGCTGTGTTAGACAGTGGCTGCACCTCACCAGTCGCTGACTCATTCAACTGTGCTGAGTTAGACAGTGGCTGCATCTCACCAGTCGCTGATTCATTCAACTGTGCTGTGTTAGACAGTGGCTGCACCTCACCAGTCGCTGACTCATTCAACTGTGCTGTGTTAGACAGTGGCTGCATCTCACCAGTCGCTGACTCATTCAACTGTGCTGTGTTAGACAGTGGCGGCATCTCACCAGTCACTGACTCATTCAACTGTGCTGTGTTAGACAGTGGCTGCACCTCACCAGTCGCTAACTCATTCAACTGTGCTGTGTTAGACAGTGGCTGCACCTCACCAGTCGCTGACTCATTCAACTGTGCTGTGTTAGACAGTGGCTGCACCGCACCAGTCACTGACTCATTCAACTGTGCTGTGTTAGACAGTGGCTGCTCCTCACCAGTCGCTGACTCATTCAACTGTGCTGTGTTAGACAGTGGCTGCACCTCACCAGTCGCTGACTCATTCAACTGTGCTGTGTTAGACAGTGGCTGCACCTCACCAGTCGCTGACTCATTCAACTGTGCTGTGTTAGACAGTGGCTGCATCTCTCCAGTCGCTGACTCATTCAACTGTGCTGTGTTAGACAGTGGCTGCACCTCACCTGTCACTGACTCATTCAACTGTGCTGTGTTAGACAGTGGCTGCACCTCACCAGTCGCTGACTCATTCAACTGTGCTGTGTTAGACAGTGGCTGCATCTCTCCAGTCGCTGACTCATTCAACTGTGCTGTGTTAGACAGTGGCTGCACCTCACCAGTCGCTGACTCATTCAACTGTGCTGTGTTAGACAGTGGCTGCACCTCACCAGTCGCTGACTCATTCAACTGTGCTGTGTTAGACAGTTGCTGCATCTCACCAGTCGCTGATTCATTCAACTGTGCTGTGTTAGACAGTGGCTGCACCTCACCAGTCGCTGACTCATTCAACTGTGCTGTGTTAGACAGTGGCTGCATCTCACCAGTCGCTGACTCATTCAACTGTGCTGTGTTAAACAGTGGCTGCACCTCACCAGTCACTGACTCATTCAACTGTGCTGTGTTAGACAGTGGCTGCATCTCACCAGTCGCTGACTCATTCAACTGTGCTGAGTTCGACAGTGGCTGCATCTCACCAGTCGCTGACTCATTCAACTGTGCTGTGTTAGACAGTGGCTGCACCTCACCAGTCGCTGACTCATTCAACTGTGCTGTGTTAGACAGTGGCTGCACCTCACCAGTCACTGACTCATTCAACTGTGCTGTGTTAGACAGTGGCTGCACCTCACCAGTCGCTGACTCATTCAACTGTGCTGTGTTAGACAGTGGCTGCACCTCACCAGTCGCTGACTCATTCAACTGTGCTGTGTTAGACAGTGGCTGCATCTCTCCAGTCGCTGACTCATTCAACTGTGCTGTGTTAGACAGTGGCTGCACCTCACCTGTCACTGACTCATTCAACTGTGCTGTGTTAGACAGTGGCTGCACCTCACCAGTCGCTGACTCATTCAACTGTGCTGTGTTAGACAGTGGCTGCATCTCTCCAGTCGCTGACTCATTCAACTGTGCTGTGTTAGACAGTGGCTGCACCTCACCAGTCGCTGACTCATTCAACTGTGCTGTGTTAGACAGTGGCTGCACCTCACCAGTCGCTGACTCATTCAACTGTGCTGTGTTAGACAGTGGCTGCATCTCACCAGTCACTGACTCATTCAACTGTGCTGTGTTAGACAGTGGCTGCACCTCACCAGTCGCTAACTCATTCAACTGTGCTGTGTTAGACAGTGGCTGCACCTCACCAGTCGCTGACTCATTCAACTGTGCTGTGTTAGACAGTGGCTGCACCGCACCAGTCACTGACTCATTCAACTGTGCTGTGTTAGACAGTGGCTGCATCTCACCAGTCACTGACTCATTCAACTGTGCTGAGTTAGACAGTGGCTGCACCTCACCAGTCACTGACTCATTCAACTGTGCTGTGTTAGACAGTGGCTGCACCGCACCAGTCTCTGACTCATTCAACTGTGCTGTGTTAGACAGTGGCTGCACCTCACCAGTCGCTGACTCATTCAACTGTGCTGTGTTAGACAGTGGCTGCACCTCACCAGTCTCTGACTCATTCAACTGTGCTGTGTTAGACAGTGGCTGCACCTCACCAGTCGCTGACTCATTCAACTGTGCTGTGTTAGACAGTGGCTGCACCTCACCAGTCGCTGGCTCATTCAACTGTGCTGTGTTAGACAGTGGCTGCACCTCACCAGTCGCTGACTCATTCAACTGTGCTGTGTTAAACAGTGGCTGCACCTCACCAGTCACTGACTCATTTAACTGTGCTGTGTTAGACAGTGGCTGCACCTCACCAGTCACTGACTCATTCAACTGTGCTGTGTTAGACAGTGGCTGCACCTCACCAGTCGCTGACTCATTCAACTGTGCTGTGTTAAACAGTGGCTGCACCTCACCAGTCACTGACTCATTTAACTGTGCTGTGTTAGACAGTGGCTGCACCTCACCAGTCACTGACTCATTCAACTGTGCTGTGTTAGACAGTGGCTGCACCTCACCAGTCACTGACTCATTCAACTGTGCTGTGTTAGACAGTGGCTGCATCTCACCAGTCACTGACTCATTCAACTGTGCTGTGTTAGACAGTGGCTGCACCTCACCAGTCACTGACTCATTCAACTGTGTGTGTTAGACAGTGGCTGCACCTCACCAGTCGCTGACTCATTCAACTGTGCTGTGTTAGACAGTGGCTGCACCTCACCAGTCACTGACTCATTCAACTGTGCTGTGTTAGACAGTGGCTGCACCTCACCAGTCACTGACTCATTCAACTGTGCTGTGTTAGACAGTGGCTGCATCTCACCAGTCACTGACTCATTCAACTGTGCTGTGTTAGACAGTGGCTGTACCTCACCAGTCACTGACTCATTCAACTGTGCTGTGTTAGACAGTGGCTGCACCTCACCAGTCGCTGACTCATTCAACTGTGCTGAGTTAGACAGTGGCTGCATCTCACCAGTCACTGACTCATTCAACTGTGCTGTGTTAGACAGTTGCTGCATCTCACCAGTCGCTGATTCATTCAACTGTGCTGTGTTAGACAGTGGCTGCACCTCACCAGTCGCTGACTCATTCAACTGTGCTGTGTTAGACAGTGGCTGCACCTCACCAGTCACTGACTCATTCAACTGCGCTGTGTTAGACAGTGGCTGCACCTCACCAGTCACTGACTCATTCAACTGTGCTGTGTTAGACAGTGGCTGCATCTCACCAGTCGCTGACTCATTCAACTGTGCTGTGTTAAACAGTGGCTGCACCTCACCAGTCACTGACTCATTCAACTGTGCTGTGTTAGACAGTGGCTGCACCTCACCAGTCACTGACTCATTCAACTGTGCTGTGTTAGACAGTGGCTGCACCTCACCAGTCACTGACTCATTCAACTGTGCTGTGTTAGACAGTGGCTGCACCTCACCAGTCGCTGACTCATTCAACTGTGCTGTGTTAGACAGTGGCTGCACCTCACCAGTCACTGACTCATTCAACTGTGCTGTGTTAAACAGTGGCTGCACCTCACCAGTCACTGACTCATTCAACTGTGCTGTGTTAGACAGTGGCTGCACCTCACCAGTCACTGACTCATTCAACTGTGCTGTGTTAAACAGTGGCTGCATCTCACCAGTCACTGACTCATTCAACTGTGCTGTGTTAGACAGTGGCTGCACCTCACCAGTCACTGACTCATTCAACTGTGCTGTGTTAGACAGTGGCTGCACCTCACCAGTCACTGACTCATTCAACTGTGCTGTGTTAGACAGTGGCTGCACCTCACCAGTCGCTGACTCATTCAACTGTGCTGTGTTAGACAGTGGCTGCACCTCACCAGTCACTGACTCATTCAACTGTGCTGTGTTAAACAGTGGCTGCACCTCACCAGTCACTGACTCATTCAACTGTGCTGTGTTAGACAGTGGCTGCACCTCACCAGTCACTGACTCATTCAACTGTGCTGTGTTAAACAGTGGCTGCACCTCACCAGTCACTGACTCATTCAACTGTGCTGTGTTAGACAGTGGCTGCATCTCACCAGTCGCTGACTCATTCAACTGTGCTGTGTTAGACAGTGGCTGCACCTCACCAGTCGCTGACTCATTCAACTGTGCTGTGTTAGACAGTGGCTGCAGCTCACCAGTCGCTGACTCATTCAACTGTGCTGTGTTAGACAGTGGCTGCACCTCACCAGTCACTGACTCATTCAACTGTGCCGTGTTAGACAGTGGCTGCACCTCACCAGTCACTGACTCATTCAACTGTGCTGTGTTAAACAGTGGCTGCACCTCACCAGTCACTGACTCATTCAACTGTGCTGTGTTAGACAGTGGCTGGACCTCACCAGTCACTGACTCATTCAACTGTGCTGTGTTAGACAGTGGCTGCACCTCACCAGTCACTGACTCATTCAACTGTGCCGTGTTAGACAGTGGCTGCATCTCACCAGTCACTGACTCATTCAACTGTGCTGTGTTAGACAGTGGCTGCACCTCACCAGTCGCTGACTCATTCAACTGTGCCGTGTTAGACAGTGGCTGCACCTCACCAGTCACTGACTCATTCAACTGTGCTGTGTTAAACAGTGGCTGCACCTCACCAGTCACTGACTCATTCAACTGTGCTGAGTTCGACAGTGGCTGCATCTCACCAGTCGCTGACTCATTCAACTGTGCTGTGTTAGACAGTGGCTGCACCTCACCATTCGCTGACTCATTCAACTGTGCTGTGTTAGACAGTGGCTGCACCTCACCAGTCACTGACTCATTCAACTGTGCTGTGTTAGACAGTGGCTGCACCTCACCAGTCGCTGACTCATTCAACTGTGCTGTGTTAGACAGTGGCTGCACCTCACCAGTCGCTGACTCATTCAACTGTGCTGTGTTAGACAGTGGCTGCATCTCTCCAGTCGCTGACTCATTCAACTGTGCTGTGTTAGACAGTGGCTGCATCTCACCTGTCACTGACTCATTCAACTGTGCTGTGTTAGACAGTGGCTGCACCTCACCAGTCGCTGACTCATTCAACTGTGCTGTGTTAGACAGTGGCTGCATCTCTCCAGTCGCTGACTCATTCAACTGTGCTGTGTTAGACAGTGGCTGCACCTCACCAGTCGCTGACTCATTCAACTGTGCTGTGTTAGACAGTGGCTGCACCTCACCAGTCACTGACTCATTCAACTGTGCTGTGTTAGACAGTTGCTGCATCTCACCAGTCGCTGATTCATTCAACTGTGCTGTGTTAGACAGTGGCTGCACCTCACCAGTCGCTGACTCATTCAACTGTGCTGTGTTAGACAGTGGCTGCACCTCACCAGTCGCTGACTCATTCAACTGTGCTGTGTTAGACAGTGGCTGCATCTCACCAGTCACTGACTCATTCAACTGTGCTGTGTTAAACAGTGGCTGCACCTCATCAGTCACTGACTCATTCAACTGTGCTGTGTTAAACAGTGGCTGCACCTCACCTGTCACTGACTCATTCAACTGTGCTGTGTTAGACAGTGGCTGCATCTCACCAGTCACTGACTCATTCAACTGTGCTGAGTTAGACAGTGGCTGCACCTCACCAGTCGCTGACTCATTCAACTGTGCTGTGTGAGACAGTGGCTGCACCTCACCAGTCACTGACTCATTCAACTGTGCTGTGTTAGACAGTGGCTGCACCTCACCAGTCGCTGACTCATTCAACTGTGCTGTGTTAGACAGTGGCTGCACCTCACCAGTCGCTGACTCATTCAACTGTGCTGTGTTAGACAGTGGCTGCATCTCACCAGTCGCTGACTCATTCAACTGTGCTGTGTTAGACAGTGGCTGCATCTCACCAGTCACTGACTCATTCAACTGTGCTGTGTTAGACAGTGGCTGCATCTCACCAGTCACTGACTCATTCAACTGTGCTGTGTTAGACAGTGGCTGCACCTCACCAGTCGCTGACTCATTCAACTGTGCTGTGTTAGACAGTGGCTGCACCTCACCAGTCGCTGACTCATTCAACTGTGCTGTGTTAGACAGTGGCTGCACCGCACCAGTCACTGACTCATTCAACTGTGCTGTGTTAGACAGTGGCTGCATCTCACCAGTCACTGACTCATTCAACTGTGCTGAGTTAGACAGTGGCTGCACCTCACCAGTCACTGACTCATTCAACTGTGCTGTGTTAGACAGTGGCTGCACCTCACCAGTCACTGACTCATTCAACTGTGCTGTGTTAGACAATGGCTGCACCTCACCAGTCGCTGACTCATTCAACTGTGCTGTGTTCGACAGTGGCTGCACCTCACCAGTCGCTGACTCATTCAACTGTGCTGTGTTAGACAGTGGCTGCACCTCACCAGTCACTGACTCATTCAACTGTGCTGTGTTAGACAGTGGCTGCATCTCACCAGTCGCTGACTCATTCAACTGTGCTGTGTTAGACAGTGGCTGCATCTCACCAGTCGCTGACTCATTCAACTGTGCTGTGTTAGACAGTGGCTGCACCTCACCAGTCGCTGACTCATTCAACTGTGCTGTGTTAGACAGTGGCTGCAGCTCACCAGTCGCTGACTCATTCAACTGTGCTGTGTTAGACAGTGGCTGCACCTCACCAGTCACTGACTCATTCAACTGTGCCGTGTTAGACAGTGGCTGCACCTCACCAGTCACTGACTCATTCAACTGTGCTGTGTTAAACAGTGGCTGCACCTCACCAGTCACTGACTCATTCAACTGTGCTGTGTTAGACAGTGGCTGCACCTCACCAGTCACTGACTCATTCAACTGTGCTGTGTTAGACAGTGGCTGCACCTCACCAGTCACTGACTCATTCAACTGTGCCGTGTTAGACAGTGGCTGCATCTCACCAGTCACTGACTCATTCAACTGTGCTGTGTTAGACAGTGGCTGCACCTCAACAGTCGCTGACTCATTCAACTGTGCCGTGTTAGACAGTGGCTGCACCTCACCAGTCACTGACTCATTCAACTGTGCTGTGTTAAACAGTGGCTGCACCTCACCAGTCACTGACTCATTCAACTGTGCTGTGTTAGACAGTGGCTGCATCTCACCAGTCGCTGACTCATTCAACTGTGCTGAGTTCGACAGTGGCTGCATCTCACCAGTCGCTGACTCATTCAACTGTGCTGTGTTAGACAGTGGCTGCACCTCACCAGTCGCTGACTCATTCAACTGTGCTGTGTTAGACAGTGGCTGCACCTCACCAGTCACTGACTCATTCAACTGTGCTGTGTTAGACAGTGGCTGCACCTCACCAGTCGCTGACTCATTCAACTGTGCTGTGTTAGACAGTGGCTGCACCTCACCAGTCACTGACTCATTCAACTGTGCTGTGTTAGACAGTGGCTGCACCTCACCAGTCACTGACTCATTCAACTGTGCTGTGTTAGACAGTGGCTGCACCTCACCAGTCGCTGACTCATTCAACTGTGCTGTGTTAGACAGTGGCTGCATCTCTCCAGTCGCTGACTCATTCAACTGTGCTGTGTTAGACAGTGGCTGCACCTCACCTGTCACTGACTCATTCAACTGTGCTGTGTTAGACAGAGGCTGCACCTCACCAGTCGCTGACTCATTCAACTGTGCTGTGTTAGACAGTGGCTGCATCTCTCCAGTCGCTGACTCATTCAACTGTGCTGTGTTAGACAGTGGCTGCACCTCACCAGTCGCTGACTCATTCAACTGTGCTGTGTTAGACAGTGGCTGCACCTCACCAGTCGCTGACTCATTCAACTGTGCTGTGTTAGACAGTGGCTGCATCTCACCAGTCACTGACTCATTCAACTGTGCTGTGTTAAACAGTGGCTGCACCTCACCTGTCACTGACTCATTCAACTGTGCTGTGTTAGACAGTGGCTGCACCTCACCTGTCACTGACTCATTCAACTGTGCTGTGTTAGACAGTGGCTGCATCTCACCAGTCACTGACTCATTCAACTGTGCTGTGTTAGACAGTGGCTGCATCTCACCAGTCACTGACTCATTCAACTGTGCTGTGTTAAACAGTGGCTGCACCTCACCAGTCACTGACTCATTCAACTGTGCTGTGTTAGACAGTTGCTGCATCTCACCAGTCGCTGATTCATTCAACTGTGCTGTGTTAGACAGTGGCTGCACCTCACCAGTCGCTGACTCATTCAACTGTGCTGTGTTAGACAGTGGCTGCACCTCACCAGTCGCTGACTCATTCAACTGTGCTGTGTTAGACAGTGGCTGCATCTCACCAGTCACTGACTCATTCAACTGTGCTGTGTTAAACAGTGGCTGCACCTCATCAGTCACTGACTCATTCAACTGTGCTGTGTTAAACAGTGGCTGCACCTCACCTGTCACTGACTCATTCAACTGTGCTGTGTTAGACAGTGGCTGCATCTCACCAGTCACTGACTCATTCAACTGTGCTGAGTTAGACAGTGGCTGCACCTCACCAGTCGCTGACTCATTCAACTGTGCTGTGTTAGACAGTGGCTGCACCTCACCAGTCGCTGACTCATTCAACTGTGCTGTGTTAGACAGTGGCTGCATCTCACCAGTCGCTGACTCATTCAACTGTGCTGTGTTAGACAGTGGCTGCATCTCACCAGTCACTGACTCATTCAACTGTGCTGTGTTAGACAGTGGCTGCATCTCACCAGTCACTGACTCATTCAACTGTGCTGTGTTAGACAGTGGCTGCACCTCACCAGTCGCTGACTCATTCAACTGTGCTGTGTTAGACAGTGGCTGCACCTCACCAGTCACTGACTCATTCAACTGTGCTATGTTAGACAGTGGCTGCATCTCACCAGTCGCTGACTCATTCAACTGTGCTGTGTTAGACTGTGGCTGCACCTCACCAGTCGCTGACTCATTCAACTGTGCTGTGTTAGACAGTGGCTGCACCTCACCAGTCACTGACTCATTCAACTGTGCTATGTTAGACAGTGGCTGCATCTCACCAGTCGCTGACTCATTCAACTGTGCTGTGTTAGACAGTGGCTGCACCTCACCAGTCGCTGACTCATTCAACTGTGCTGTGTTAGACAGTGGCTGCACCGCACCAGTCACTGACTCATTCAACTGTGCTGTGTTAGACAGTGGCTGCATCTCACCAGTCACTGACTCATTCAACTGTGCTGAGTTAGACAGTGGCTGCACCTCACCAGTCACTGACTCATTCAACTGTGCTGTGTTAGACAGTGGCTGCACCTCACCAGTCACTGACTCATTCAACTGTGCTGCGTTAGACAATGGCTGCACCTCACCAGTCGCTGACTCATTCAACTGTGCTGTGTTCGACAGTGGCTGCACCTCACCAGTCGCTGACTCATTCAACTGTGCTGTGTTAGACAGTGGCTGCACCTCACCAGTCACTGACTCATTCAACTGTGCTGTGTTAGACAGTGGCTGCATCTCACCAGTCGCTGACTCATTCAACTGTGCTGTGTTAGACAGTGGCTGCATCTCACCAGTCGCTGACTCATTCAACTGTGCTGTGTTAGACAGTGGCTGCACCTCACCAGTCGCTGACTCATTCAACTGTGCTGTGTTAGACAGTGGCTGCAGCTCACCAGTCGCTGACTCATTCAACTGTGCTGTGTTAGACAGTGGCTGCACCTCACCAGTCACTGACTCATTCAACTGTGCCATGTTAGACAGTGGCTGCACCTCACCAGTCACTGACTCATTCAACTGTGCTGTGTTAAACAGTGGCTGCACCTCACCAGTCACTGACTCATTCAACTGTGCTGTGTTAGACAGTGGCTGCACCTCACCAGTCACTGACTCATTCAACTGTGCTGTGTTAGACAGTGGCTGCACCTCACCAGTCACTGACTCATTCAACTGTGCTGTGTTAGACAGTGGCTGTACCTCACCAGTCACTGACTCATTCAACTGTGCTGTGTTAGACAGTGGCTGCACCTCACCAGTCGCTGACTCATTCAACTGTGCTGTGTTAGACAGTGGCTGTACCTCACCAGTCGCTGACTCATTCAACTGTGCCGTGTTAGACAGTGGCTGCACCTCACCAGTCACTGACTCATTCAACTGTGCTGTGTTAAACAGTGGCTGCACCTCACCAGTCACTGACTCATTCAACTGTGCTGTGTTAGACAGTGGCTGCATCTCACCAGTCGCTGACTCATTCAACTGTGCTGAGTTCGACAGTGGCTGCATCTCACCAGTCGCTGACTCATTCAACTGTGCTGTGTTAGACAGTGGCTGCACCTCACCAGTCGCTGACTCATTCAACTGTGCTGTGTTAGACAGTGGCTGCACCTCACCAGTCACTGACTCATTCAACTGTGCTGTGTTAGACAGTGGCTGCACCTCACCAGTCGCTGACTCATTCAACTGTGCTGTGTTAGACAGTGGCTGCACCTCACCAGTCACTGACTCATTCAACTGTGCTGTGTTAGACAGTGGCTGCACCTCACCAGTCGCTGACTCATTCAACTGTGCTGTGTTAGACAGTGGCTGCATCTCTCCAGTCGCTGACTCATTCAACTGTGCTGTGTTAGATAGTGGCTGCACCTCACCTGTCACTGACTCATTCAACTGTGCTGTGTTAGACAGAGGCTGCACCTCACCAGTCGCTGACTCATTCAACTGTGCTGTGTTAGACAGTGGCTGCATCTCTCCAGTCGCTGACTCATTCAACTGTGCTGTGTTAGACAGTGGCTGCATCTCACCAGTCACTGACTCATTCAACTGTGCTGTGTTAAACAGTGGCTGCACCTCACCTGTCACTGACTCATTCAACTGTGCTGTGTTAGACAGTGGCTGCATCTCACCAGTCACTGACTCATTCAACTGTGCTGAGTTAGACAGTGGCTGCACCTCACCAGTCGCTGACTCATTCAACTGTGCTGTGTTAGACAGTGGCTGCACCTCACCAGTCACTGACTCATTCAACTGTGCTGTGTTAGACAGTGGCTGCACCTCACCAGTCGCTGACTCATTCAACTGTGCTGTGTTAGACAGTGGCTGCACCTCACCAGTCGCTGACTCATTCAACTGTGCTGTGTTAGACAGTGGCTGCACCTCACCAGTCACTGACTCATTCAACTGTGCTGTGTTCGACAGTGGCTGCACCTCACCAGTCACTGACTCATTCAACTGTGCTGTGTTAGACAGTGGCTGCACCTCACCAGTCACTGACTCATTCAACTGTGCTGTGTTAGACAGTGGCTGCATCTCACCAGTCGCTGATTCATTCAACTGTGCTGTGTTAGACAGTGGCTGCACCTCACCAGTCGCTGACTCATTCAACTGTGCTGTGTTAGACAGTGGCTGCACCTCACCAGTCGCTGACTCATTCAACTGTGCTGTGTTAGACAGTGGCTGCATCTCACCAGTCACTGACTCATTCAACTGTGCTGTGTTAGACAGTGGCTGCACCTCACCAGTCGCTGACTCATTCAACTGTGCTGTGTTAGACAGTGGCTGCACCTCACCAGTCACTGACTCATTCAACTGTGCTGTGTTAGACAGTGGCTGCACCTCACCTGTCACTGACTCATTCAACTGTGCTGTGTTAGACAGTGGCTGCATCTCACCAGTCACTGACTCATTCAACTGTGCTGAGTTAGACAGTGGCTGCACCTCACCAGTCGCTGACTCATTCAACTGTGCTGTGTGAGACAGTGGCTGCACCTCACCAGTCACTGACTCATTCAACTGTGCTGTGTTAGACAGTGGCTGCACCTCACCAGTCGCTGACTCATTCAACTGTGCTGTGTTAGACAGTGGCTGCACCTCACCAGTCGCTGACTCATTCAACTGTGCTGTGTTAGACAGTGGCTGCATCTCACCAGTCGCTGACTCATTCAACTGTGCTGTGTTAGACAGTGGCTGCATCTCACCAGTCACTGACTCATTCAACTGTGCTGTGTTAGACAGTGGCTGCATCTCACCAGTCACTGACTCATTCAACTGTGCTGTGTTAGACAGTGGCTGCACCTCACCAGTCGCTGACTCATTCAACTGTGCTGTGTTAGACAGTGGCTGCACCTCACCAGTCGCTGACTCATTCAACTGTGCTCTGTTAGACAGTGGCTGCACCGCACCAGTCACTGACTCATTCAACTGTGCTGTGTTAGACAGTGGCTGCATCTCACCAGTCACTGACTCATTCAACTGTGCTGAGTTAGACAGTGGCTGCACCTCACCAGTCGCTGACTCATTCAACTGTGCTGTGTTAGACAGTGGCTGCACCGCACCAGTCACTGACTCATTCAACTGTGCTGTGTTAGACAGTGGCTGCACCTCACCAGTCACTGACTCATTCAACTGTGCTGTGTTAGACAGTGGCTGCACCTCACCAGTCGCTGACTCATTCAACTGTGCTGTGTTAGACAGTGGCTGCACCTCACCAGTCACTGACTCATTCAACTGTGCTGTGTTAGACAGTGGCTGCACCGCACCAGTCACTGACTCATTCAACTGTGCTGTGTTAGACAGTGGCTGCACCTCACCAGTCGCTGACTCATTCAACTGTGCTGTGTTAGACAGTGGCTGCACCTCACCAGTCACTGACTCATTCAACTGTGCTGTGTTAGACAATGGCTGCACCTCACCAGTCGCTGACTCATTCAACTGTGCTGTGTTCGACAGTGGCTGCACCTCACCAGTCGCTGACTCATTCAACTGTGCTGTGTTAGACAGTGGCTGCACCTCACCAGTCACTGACTCATTCAACTGTGCTGTGTTAGACAGTGGCTGCATCTCACCAGTCGCTGACTCATTCAACTGTGCTGTGTTAGACAGTGGTTGCACCTCACCAGTCGCTGACTCATTCAACTGTGCTGTGTTAGACAGTGGCTGCAGCTCACCAGTCGCTGACTCATTCAACTGTGCTGTGTTAGACAGTGGCTGCACCTCACCAGTCACTGACTCATTCAACTGTGCCGTGTTAGACAGTGGCTGCACCTCACCAGTCACTGACTCATTCAACTGTGCTGTGTTAAACAGTGGCTGCACCTCACCAGTCACTGACTCATTCAACTGTGCTGTGTTAGACAGTGGCTGCACCTCACCAGTCACTGACTCATTCAACTGTGCTGTGTTAGACAGTGGCTGCACCTCACCAGTCACTGACTCATTCAACTGTGCCGTGTTAGACAGTGGCTGCATCTCACCAGTCACTGACTCATTCAACTGTGCTGTGTTAGACAGTGGCTGCACCTCACCAGTCGCTGACTCATTCAACTGTGCCGTGTTAGACAGTGGCTGCACCTCACCAGTCACTGACTCATTCAACTGTGCTGTGTTAAACAGTGGCTGCACCTCACCAGTCACTGACTCATTCAACTGTGCTGTGTTAGACAGTGGCTGCATCTCACCAGTCGCTGACTCATTCAACTGTGCTGAGTTCGACAGTGGCTGCATCTCACCAGTCGCTGACTCATTCAACTGTGCTGTGTTAGACAGTGGCTGCACCTCACCAGTCGCTGACTCATTCAACTGTGCTGTGTTAGACAGTGGCTGCACCTCACCAGTCACTGACTCATTCAACTGTGCTGTGTTAGACAGTGGCTGCACCTCACCAGTCGCTGACTCATTCAACTGTGCTGTGTTAGACAGTGGCTGCACCTCACCAGTCGCTGACTCATTCAACTGTGCTGTGTTAGACAGTGGCTGCATCTCTCCAGTCGCTGACTCATTCAACTGTGCTGTGTTAGACAGTGGCTGCACCTCACCTGTCACTGACTCATTCAACTGTGCTGTGTTAGACAGAGGCTGCACCTCACCAGTCGCTGACTCATTCAACTGTGCTGTGTTAGACAGTGGCTGCATCTCTCCAGTCGCTGACTCATTCAACTGTGCTGTGTTAGACAGTGGCTGCACCTCACCAGTCGCTGACTCATTCAACTGTGCTGTGTTAGACAGTGGCTGCACCTCACCAGTCGCTGACTCATTCAACTGTGCTGTGTTAGACAGTGGCTGCACCTCACCAGTCACTGACTCATTCAACTGTGCTGTGTTAGACAGTGGCTGCACCTCACCAGTCGCTGACTCATTCAACTGTGCTGTGTTAGACAGTGGCTGCACCTCACCTGTCACTGACTCATTCAACTGTGCTGTGTTAGACAGTGGCTGCACCTCACCAGTCGCTGACTCATTCAACTGTGCTGTGTTAGACAGTGGCTGCATCTCACCAGTCACTGACTCATTCAACTGTGCTGAGTTAGACAGTGGCTGCACCTCACCAGTCGCTGACTCATTCAACTGTGCTGTGTTAGACAGTGGCTGCACCTCACCAGTCACTGACTCATTCAACTGTGCTGTGTTAGACAGTGGCTGCACCTCACCAGTCGCTGACTCATTCAACTGTGCTGTGTTAGACAGTGGCTGCACCTCACCAGTCGCTGACTCATTCAACTGTGCTGTGTTAGACAGTGGCTGCATCTCACCAGTCGCTGACTCATTCAACTGTGCTGTGTTAGACAATGGCTGCACCTCACCAGTCGCTGACTCATTCAACTGTGCTGTGTTCGACAGTGGCTGCACCTCACCAGTCGCTGACTCATTCAACTGTGCTGTGTTAGACAGTGGCTGCACCTCACCAGTCACTGACTCATTCAACGGTGCTGTGTTAGACAGTGGCTGCATCTCACCAGTCGCTGACTCATTCAACTGTGCTGTGTTAGACAGTGGCTGCACCTCACCAGTCGCTGACTCATTCAACTGTGCTGTGTTAGACAGTGGCTGCAGCTCACCAGTCGCTGACTCATTCAACTGTGCTGTGTTAGACAGTGGCTGCACCTCACCAGTCACTGACTCATTCAACTGTGCTGTGTTAGACAGTGGCTGCACCTCACCAGTCACTGACTCATTCAACTGTGCTGTGTTAAACAGTGGCTGCACCTCACCAGTCACTGACTCATTCAACTGTGCTGTGTTAGACAGTGGCTGCACCTCACCAGTCACTGACTCATTCAACTGTGCTGTGTTAGACAGTGGCTGCACCTCACCAGTCACTGACTCATTCAACTGTGCTGTGTTCGGCAGTGGCTGCACCTCACCAGTCCCTGACTCATTCAACTGTGCTGGACAGTGGCTGCACCTCACCAGTCGCTGACTCATTCAACTGTGCTGTGTTAGACAGTGGCTGCACCTCACCAGTCACTGACTCATTCAACTGTGCTGTGTTAGACAGTGGCTGCACCTCACCAGTCGCTGACTCATTCAACTGTGCTGTGTTAGACAGTGGCTGCATCTCTCCAGTCGTTGACTCATTCAACTGTGCTGTGTTAGACAGTGGCTGCACCTCACCAGTCGCTGACTCATTCAACTGTGCTGTGTTAGACAGTGGCTGCACCTCACCAGTCGCTGACTCATTCAACTGTGCTGTGTTAGACAGTTGCTGCATCTCACCAGTCGCTGATTCATTCAACTGTGCTGTGTTAGACAGTGGCTGCACCTCACCAGTCGCTGACTCATTCAACTGTGCTGTGTTAGACAGTGGCTGCACCTCACCAGTCGCTGACTCATTCAACTGTGCTGTGTTAGACAGTGGCTGCATCTCACCAGTCACTGACTCATTCAACTGTGCTGTGTTAGACAGTGGCTGCACCTCACCAGTCACTGACTCATTCAACTGTGCTGTGTTAAACAGTGGCTGCACCTCACCTGTCACTGACTCATTCAACTGTGCTGTGTTAGACAGTGGCTGCATCTCACCAGTCACTGACTCATTCAACTGTGCTGTGTTAGACAGTGGCTGCACCTCACCAGTCACTGACTCATTCAACTGTGCTGTGTTAGACAGTGGCTGCACCTCACCAGTCGCTGACTCATTCAACTGTGCTGTGTTAGACAGTGGCTGCACCTCACCAGTCGCTGACTCATTCAACTGTGCTGTGTTAGACAGTGGCTGCATCTCACCAGTCGCTGACTCATTCAACTGTGCTGTGTTAGACAATGGCTGCACCTCACCAGTCGCTGACTCATTCAACTGTGCTGTGTTCGACAGTGGCTGCACCTCACCAGTCGCTGACTCATTCAACTGTGCTGTGTTAAACAGTGGCTGCACCTCACCAGTCGCTGACTCATTCAACTGTGCTGTGTTAGACAGTGGCTGCAGCTCACCAGTCGCTGACTCATTCAACTGTGCTGTGTTAAACAGTGGCTGCACCTCACCAGTCGCTGACTCATTCAACTGTGCTGTGTTAGACAGTGGCTGCACCTCACCAGTCACTGACTCATTCAACTGTGCTGTGTTAGACAGTGGCTGCATCTCACCAGTCGCTGACTCATTCAACTGTGCTGTGTTAAACAGTGGCTGCACCTCACCAGTCGCTGACTCATTCAACTGTGCTGTGTTAGACAGTGGCTGCAGCTCACCAGTCGCTGACTCATTCAACTGTGCTGTGTTAGACAGTGGCTGCACCTCACCAGTCACTGACTCATTCAACTGTGCCGTGTTAGACAGTGGCTGCACCTCACCAGTCACTGACTCATGCAACTGTGCCGTGTTAAACAGTGGCTGCACCTCACCAGTCACTGACTCATTCAACTGTGCTGTGTTAGACAGTGGCTGCATCTCACCAGTCGCTGACTCATTCAACTGTGCTGAGTTCGACAGTGGCTGCCTCTCACCAGTCGCTGACTCATTCAACTGTGCTGTGTTAGACAGTGGCTGCACCTCACCAGTCGCTGACTCATTCAACTGTGCTGTGTTAGACAGAGGCTGCACCTCACCAGTCGCTGACTCATTCAACTGTGCTGTGTTAGACAGTGGCTGCATCTCTCCAGTCGCTGACTCATTCAACTGTGCTGTGTTAGACAGTGGCTGCACCTCACCAGTCGCTGACTCATTCAACTGTGCTGTGTTAGACAGTGGCTGCACCTCACCAGTCGCTGACTCATTCAACTGTGCTGTGTTAGACAGTGGCTGCATCTCACCAGTCACTGACTCATTCAACTGTGCTGTGTTAGACAGTGGCTGCACCTCACCAGTCACTGACTCATTCAACTGTGCTGTGTTAAACAGTGGCTGCACCTCACCTGTCACTGACTCATTCAACTGTGCTGTGTTAGACAGTGGCTGCATCTCACCAGTCACTGACTCATTCAACTGTGCTGAGTTAGACAGTGGCTGCACCTCACCAGTCACTGACTCATTCAACTGTGCTGTGTTAGACAGTGGCTGCACCTCACCAGTCGCTGACTCATTCAACTGTGCTGTGTTAGACAGTGGCTGCACCTCACCAGTCGCTGACTCATTCAACTGTGCTGTGTTAGACAGTGGCTGCATCTCACCATTCGCTGATTCATTCAACTGTGCTGTGTTAGACAGTGGCTGCACCTCACCAGTCGCTGACTCATTCAACTGTGCTGTGTTAGACAGTGGCTGCACCTCACCAGTCGCTGACTCATTCAACTGTGCTGTGTTAGACAGTGGCTGCATCTCACCAGTCACTGACTCATTCAACTGTGCTGTGTTAAACAGTGGCTGCACCTCACCTGTCACTGACTCATTCAACTGTGCTGTGTTAGACAGTGGCTGCATCTCACCAGTCACTGACTCATTCAACTGTGCTGTGTTAGACAGTGGCTGCACCTCACCAGTCACTGACTCATTCAACTGTGCTGTGTTAAACAGTGGCTGCACCTCACCTGTCACTGACTCATTCAACTGTGCTGTGTTAGACAGTGGCTGCATCTCACCAGTCACTGACTCATTCAACTGTGCTGAGTTAGACAGTGGCTGCACCTCACCAGTCGCTGACTCATTCAACTGTGCTGTGTTAGACAGTGGCTGCACCTCACCAGTCACTGACTCATTCAACTGAGCTGTGTTAGACAGTGGCTGCACCTCACCAGTCGTTATCTCATTCAACTGTGCTGTGTTAGACAGTGGCTGCACCTCACCAGTCGCTGACTCATTCAACTGTGCTGTGTTAGACAGTGGCTGCATCTCACCAGTCGCTGACTCATTCAACTGTGCTGTGTTAGACAATGGCTGCACCTCACCAGTCGCTGACTCATTCAACTGTGCTGTGTTCGACAGTGGCTGCACCTCACCAGTCGCTGACTCTTTCAACTGTGCTGTGTTAGACAGTGGCTGCACCTCACCAGTCACTGACTCATTCAACTGTGCTGTGTTAGACAGTGGCTGCATCTCACCAGTCGCTGACTCATTCAACTGTGCTGTGTTAGACAGTGGCTGCACCTCACCAGTCGCTGACTCATTCAACTGTGCTGTGTTAGACAGTGGCTGCAGCTCACCAGTCGCTGACTCATTCAACTGTGCTGTGTTAGACAGTGGCTGCACCTCACCAGTCACTGACTCATTCAACTGCGCCGTGTTAGACAGTGGCTGCACCTCACCAGTCACTGACTCATTCAACTGTGCTGTGTTAAACAGTGGCTGCACCTCACCAGTCACTGACTCATTCAACTGTGCTGTGTTAGACAGTGGCTGCACCTCACCAGTCACTGACTCATTCAACTGTGCTGTGTTAGACAGTGGCTGCACCTCACCAGTCACTGACTCATTCAACTGTGCTGTGTTAGACAGTGGCTGCATCTCACCAGTCGCTGACTCATTCAACTGTGCTGAGTTCGACAGTGGCTGCCTCTCACCAGTCGCTGACTCATTCAACTGTGCTGTGTTAGACAGTGGCTGCACCTCACCAGTCGCTGACTCATTCAACTGTGCTGTGTTAGACAGTGGCTGCACCTCACCAGTCACTGACTCATTCAACTGTGCTGTGTTAGACAGTGGCTGCACCTCACCTGTCACTGACTCACTCAACTGTGCTGTGTTAGACAGTGGCTGCACCTCACCAGTCGCTGACTCATTCAACTGTGCTGTGTTAGACAGTGGCTTCATCTCTCCAGTCGCTGACTCATTCAACTGTGCTGTGTTAGACAGTGGCTGCACCTCACCAGTCGCTGACTCATTCAACTGTGCTGTGTTAGACAGTGGCTGCACCTCACCAGTCGCTGACTCATTCAACTGTGCTGTGTTAGACAGTTGCTGCATCTCACCAGTCGCTGATTCATTCAACTGTGCTGTGTTAGACAGTGGCTGCACCTCACCAGTCGCTGACTCATTCAACTGTGCTGTGTTAGACAGTGGCTGCACCTCACCAGTCGCTGACTCATTCAACTGTGCTGTGTTAGACAGTGGCTGCACCTCACCAGTCACTGACTCATTCAACTGTGCTGTGTTAAACAGTGGCTGCACCTCACCTGTCACTGACTCATTCAACTGTGCTGTGTTAGACAGTGGCTGCATCTCACCAGTCACTGACTCATTCAACTGTGCTGAGTTAGACAGTGGCTGCACCTCACCAGTCGCTGACTCATTCAACTGTGCTGTGTTAGACAGTGGCTGCACCTCACCAGTCACTGACTCATTCAACTGTGCTGTGTTAGACAGTGGCTGCACCTCACCAGTTGCTGACTCATTCAACTGTGTTGTGTTAGACAGTGGCTGCACCTCACCAGTCGCTGACTCATTCAACTGTGCTGTGTTAGACAGTGGCTGCATCTCACCAGTCGCTGACTCATTCAACTGTGCTGTGTTAGACAGTGGCTGCATCTCACCAGTCGCTGACTCATTCAACTGTGCTGTGTTAGACAGTGGCTGCATCTCACCAGTCACTGACTCATTCAACTGTGCTGTGTTAGACAGTGGCTGCACCTCACCAGTCGCTGACTCATTCAACTGTGCTGTGTTAGACAGTGGCTGCACCTCACCAGTCGCTGACTCATTCAACTGTGCTGTGTTAGACAGTGGCTGCACCGCACCAGTCACTGACTCATTCAACTGTGCTGTGTTAGACAGTGGCTGCATCTCACCAGTCACTGACTCATTCAACTGTGCTGAGTTAGACAGTGGCTGCACCTCACCAGTCACTGACTCATTCAACTGTGCTGTGTTAGACAGTGGCTGCACCGCACCAGTCACTGACTCATTCAACTGTGCTGTGTTAGACAGTGGCTGCACCTCACCAGTCGCTGACTCATTCAACTGTGCTGTGTTAGACAGTGGCTGCACCTCACCAGTCACTGACTCATTCAACTGTGCTGTGTTAGACAATGGCTGCACCTCACCAGTCGCTGACTCATTCAACTGTGCTGTGTTCGACAGTGGCTGCACCTCACCAGTCGCTGACTCATTCAACTGTGCTGTGTTAGACAGTGGCTGCACCTCACCAGTCACTGACTCATTCAACTGTGCTGTGTTAGACAGTGGCTGCATCTCACCAGTCGCTGACTCATTCAACTGTGCTGTGTTAGACAGTGGCTGCACCTCACCAGTAACTGACTCATTCAACTGTGCTGTGTTAGACAGTGGCTGCATCTCACCAGTCGCTGACTCATTCAACTGTGCTGTGTTAGACAGTGGCTACACCTCACCAGTCGCTGACTCATTCAACTGTGCTGTGTTAGACAGTGGCTACACCTCACCAGTCGCTGACTCATTCAACTGTGCTGTGTTAGACAGTGGCTGCACCTCACCAGTCGCTGACTCATTCAACTGTGCTGTGTTAGACAGTGGCTGCACCTTAGCAGTCGCTGACTCATTCAACTGTGCTGTGTTAGACAGTGGCTACACCTCACCAGTCGCTGACTCATTCAACTGTGCTGTGTTAGACAGTGACTGAACCTCACCAGTCACTGACTCATTCAACTGTGCTGTGTTAGACAGTGGCTGCACCTCACCAGTCGCTGACTCATTCAACTGTGCTGTGTTAGACAGTGGCTACACCTCACCAGTCGCTGACTCATTCAACTGTGCTGTGTTAGACAGTGACTGAACCTGACCAGTCACTGACTCATTCAACTGTGCTGTGTTAGACAGTGGCTGCACCTCACCAGTCACTGACTCATTCAACGGTGCTGTGTTAGACAGTGGCTGCACCTCACCAGTCACTGACTCATTCAACGGTGCTGTGTTAGACAGTGGCTGCACCTCACCAGTCGCTGACTCATCCAACTGTGCTGTGTTAGACAGTGGCTGCACCTCACCAGTCGCTGACTCATTCAACTGTGCTGTGTTAGACAGTGGCTGCACCTCACCAGTCACTGACTCATTCAACTGTGCTGTGTTCGACAGTGGCTGCACCTCACCAGTCACTGACTCATTCAACTGTGCTGTGTTAGACAGTGGCTGCACCTCACCAGTCGCTGACTCATTCAACTGTGCTGTGTTAGACAGCAGCTGCACCTCACCAGTCGCTGACTCATTCAACTGTGCTGTGTTAGACAGCAGCTGCACCTCACCAGTCGCTGACTCATTCAACTGTGCTGTGTTAGACAGTGGCTGCATCTCACCAGTCGCTGACTCATTCAACTGTGCTGTGTTAGACAGTGGCTGCACCTCACCAGTCGCTGACTCTTTCAACTGTGCTGTGTTAGACAGTGGCTGCACCTCACCAGTCGCTGACTCATTCAACTGTGCTGTGTTAGACAGTGGCTGCACCTCACCAGTCACTGACTCATTCAACTGTGCTGTGTTAGACAGTGGCTGCATCTCACCATTCACTGACTCATTCAACTGTGCTGAGTTAGACAGTGGCTGTACCTCACCAGTCACTGACTCATTCAACTGTGCTGTGTTAGACAGTGGCTGCACCTCACCAGTCACTGACTCATTCAACTGTGCTGTGTTAGACAGTGGCTGCACCTCACCAGTCACTGACTCATTCAACTGTGCTGTGTCAGACAGTGGCTGCACCTCACCAGTCACTGACTCATTCAACTGTGCTGTGTTAGACAGTGGCTGCCCCTCACCAGTCACTGACTCATTCAACTGTGCTGTGTTCGGCAGTGGCTGCACCTCACCAGTCCCTGACTCATTCAACTGTGCTGGACAGTGGCTGCACCTCACCAGTCACTGACTCATTCAACTGTGCTGTGTTAGACAGTGGCTGCACCTCACCAGTCACTGACTCATTCAACTGTGCTGTGTTAGACAGTGGCTGTACCTCACCAGTCACTGACTCATTCAACTGTGCTGTGTTAGACAGTGGCTGCACCTCACCAGTCACTGACTCATTCAACTGTGCTGTGTTAGACAGTGGCTGCACCTCACCAGTCGCTGACTCATTCAACTGTGCTGTGTTAGACGGTGGCTGCACCTCACCAGTCACTGACTCATTCAACTGTGCTGTGTTAGACAGTGGCTGCACCTCACCAGTCACTGACTCATTCAACTGTGCTGTGTTAGACAGTGGCTGTACCTCACCAGTCACTGACTCATTCAACTGTGCTGTGTTAGACAGTGGCTGCACCTCACCAGTCGCTGACTCATTCAACTGTGCTGTGTTAGACAGTGGCTGCACCTCACCAGTCGCTGACTCATTCAACTGTGCTGTGTTAGACAGTGGCTGCACCTCACCAGTCGCTGACTCATTCAACTGTGCTGTGTTAGACAGTGGCTGCACCTCACCAGTCGCTGACTCATTCAACTGTGCTGTGTTAGACAGTGGCTGCACCTCACCAGTCACTGACTCATTCAACTGTGCTGTGTTAGACAGTGGCTGCATCTCACCAGTCGCTGACTCATTCAACTGTGCTGTGTTAGACAGTGGCTGCACCTCACCAGTAACTGACTCATTCAACTGTGCTGTGTTAGACAGTGGCTGCATCTCACCAGTCGCTGACTCATTCAACTGTGCTGTGTTAGACAGTGGCTACACCTCACCAGTCGCTGACTCATTCAACTGTGCTGTGTTAGACAGTGGCTACACCTCACCAGTCGCTGACTCATTCAACTGTGCTGTGTTAGACAGTGGCTGCACCTCACCAGTCGCTGACTCATTCAACTGTGCTGTGTTAGACAGTGGCTGCACCTTAGCAGTCGCTGACTCATTCAACTGTGCTGTGTTAGACAGTGGCTACACCTCACCAGTCGCTGACTCATTCAACTGTGCTGTGTTAGACAGTGACTGAACCTCACCAGTCACTGACTCATTCAACTGTGCTGTGTTAGACAGTGGCTGCACCTCACCAGTCGCTGACTCATTCAACTGTGCTGTGTTAGACAGTGGCTACACCTCACCAGTCGCTGACTCATTCAACTGTGCTGTGTTAGACAGTGACTGAACCTGACCAGTCACTGACTCATTCAACTGTGCTGTGTTAGACAGTGGCTGCACCTCACCAGTCACTGACTCATTCAACGGTGCTGTGTTAGACAGTGGCTGCACCTCACCAGTCACTGACTCATTCAACGGTGCTGTGTTAGACAGTGGCTGCACCTCACCAGTCGCTGACTCATCCAACTGTGCTGTGTTAGACAGTGGCTGCACCTCACCAGTCGCTGACTCATTCAACTGTGCTGTGTTAGACAGTGGCTGCACCTCACCAGTCACTGACTCATTCAACTGTGCTGTGTTCGACAGTGGCTGCACCTCACCAGTCACTGACTCATTCAACTGTGCTGTGTTAGACAGTGGCTGCACCTCACCAGTCGCTGACTCATTCAACTGTGCTGTGTTAGACAGCAGCTGCACCTCACCAGTCGCTGACTCATTCAACTGTGCTGTGTTAGACAGCAGCTGCACCTCACCAGTCGCTGACTCATTCAACTGTGCTGTGTTAGACAGTGGCTGCATCTCACCAGTCGCTGACTCATTCAACTGTGCTGTGTTAGACAGTGGCTGCACCTCACCAGTCGCTGACTCTTTCAACTGTGCTGTGTTAGACAGTGGCTGCACCTCACCAGTCGCTGACTCATTCAACTGTGCTGTGTTAGACAGTGGCTGCACCTCACCAGTCACTGACTCATTCAACTGTGCTGTGTTAGACAGTGGCTGCATCTCACCATTCACTGACTCATTCAACTGTGCTGAGTTAGACAGTGGCTGTACCTCACCAGTCACTGACTCATTCAACTGTGCTGTGTTAGACAGTGGCTGCACCTCACCAGTCACTGACTCATTCAACTGTGCTGTGTTAGACAGTGGCTGCACCTCACCAGTCACTGACTCATTCAACTGTGCTGTGTCAGACAGTGGCTGCACCTCACCAGTCACTGACTCATTCAACTGTGCTGTGTTAGACAGTGGCTGCCCCTCACCAGTCACTGACTCATTCAACTGTGCTGTGTTCGGCAGTGGCTGCACCTCACCAGTCCCTGACTCATTCAACTGTGCTGGACAGTGGCTGCACCTCACCAGTCACTGACTCATTCAACTGTGCTGTGTTAGACAGTGGCTGCACCTCACCAGTCACTGACTCATTCAACTGTGCTGTGTTAGACAGTGGCTGTACCTCACCAGTCACTGACTCATTCAACTGTGCTGTGTTAGACAGTGGCTGCACCTCACCAGTCACTGACTCATTCAACTGTGCTGTGTTAGACAGTGGCTGCACCTCACCAGTCGCTGACTCATTCAACTGTGCTGTGTTAGACGGTGGCTGCACCTCACCAGTCACTGACTCATTCAACTGTGCTGTGTTAGACAGTGGCTGCACCTCACCAGTCACTGACTCATTCAACTGTGCTGTGTTAGACAGTGGCTGTACCTCACCAGTCACTGACTCATTCAACTGTGCTGTGTTAGACAGTGGCTGCACCTCACCAGTCGCTGACTCATTCAACTGTGCTGTGTTAGACAGTGGCTGCACCTCACCAGTCGCTGACTCATTCAACTGTGCTGTGTTAGACAGTGGCTGCACCTCACCAGTCGCTGACTCATTCAACTGTGCTGTGTTAGACAGTGGCTGTACCTCACCAGTCACTGACTCATTCAACTGTGCTGTGTTAGACAGTGGCTGTACCTCACCAGTCACTGACTCATTCAACTGTGCTGTGTTAGACAGTGGCTGCACCTCACCAGTCACTGACTCATTCAACTGTGCTGAGTTAGACAGTGGCTGCATCTCACCAGTCGCTGACTCATTCAACTGTGCTGTGTTAGACAGTGGCTGCACCTCACCAGTCACTGACTCATTCAACTGTGCTGTGTTAGACAGTGGCTGCATCTCACCAGTCACCGACTCATTCAACTGTGCTGTGTTAGACAGTGGCTGCATGTCACCAGTCACCGACTCATTCAACTGTGCTGAGTTAGACAGTGGCTGCATCTCACCAGTCGCTGACTCATTCAACTGTGCTGTGTTAGACAGTGGCTGCACCTCACCAGTCACTGACTCATTCAACTGTGCTGTGTTAGACAGTGGCTGCATCTCACCAGTCACCGACTCATTCAACTGTGCTGTGTTAGACAGTGGCTGCACCTCACCAGTCACTGACTCATTCAACGGTGCTGTGTTAGACAGTGGCTGTACCTCACCAGTCACTGACTCATTCAACTGTGCTGTGTTAGACAGTGGCTGCACCTCACCAGTCGCTGACTCATTCAACTGTGCTGTGTTAGACAGTGGCTGCACCTCACCAGTCGCTGACTCATTCAACTGTGCTGTGTTAGACAGTGGCTGCACCTCACCAGTCGCTGACTCATTCAACTGTGCTGTGTTAGACAGTGGCTGCACCTCACCAGTCACTGACTCATTCAACTGTGCTGTGTTAGACAGTGGCTGCATCTCACCAGTCACTGACTCATTCAACTGTGCTGTGTTAGACAGTGGCTGCACCTCACCAGTCGCTGACTCATTCAACTGTGCTGTGTTCGACAGTGGCTGCATCTCACCAGTCGCTGACTCATTCAACTGTGCTGTGTTAGACAGTGGCTGTACCTCACCAGTCACTGACTCATTCAACTGTGCTGTGTTAGACGGTGGCTGCACCTCACCAGTCGCTGACTCATTCAACTGTGCTGTGTTAGACAGTGGCTGCACCTCACCAGTCACTGACTCATTCAACTGTGCTGTGTTAGACGGTGGCTGCACCTCACCAGTCATTGACTCATTCAACTGTGCTGTGTTAGACAGTGGCTGCACCTCACCAGTCGCTGACTCATTCAACTGTGCTGTGTTAGACGGTGGCTGCACCTCACCAGTCACTGACTCATTCAACTGTGCTGTGTTAGACAGTGGCTGCACCTCACCAGTCGCTGACTCATTCAACTGTGCTGCGTTAGACAGTGGCTGCACCTCACCAGTCGCTGACTCATTCAACTGTGCTGTGTTAGACAGTGGCTGCACCTCACCAGTCGCTGACTCATTCAACTGTGCTGTGTTAGACAGTGGCTGCACCTCACCAGTCACTGACTCATTCAACTGTGCTGTGTTCGACAGTGGCTGCACCTCACCAGTCACTGACTCATTCAACTGTGCTGTGTTAGACAGTGGCTGTACCTCACCAGTCACTGACTCATTCAACTGTGCTGTGTTAGACAGTGGCTGCACCGCACCAGTCACTGACTCATTCAACTGTGCTGAGTTAGACAGTGGCTGCATCTCACCAGTCGCTGACTCATTCAACTGTGCTGTGTTAGACAGTGGCTGCACCTCACCAGTCACTGACTCATTCAACTGTGCTGTGTTAGACAGTGGCTGCATCTCACCAGTCACCGACTCATTCAACTGTGCTGTGTTAGACAGTGGCTGCATGTCACCAGTCACCGACTCATTCAACTGTGCTGTGTTAGACAGTGGCTGCACCTCACCAGTCACTGACTCATTCAACTGTGCTGTGTTAGACAGTGGCTGCATCTCACCAGTCACCGACTCATTCAACTGTGCTGTGTTAGACAGTGGCTGCACCTCACCAGTCACTGACTCATTCAACTGTGCTGTGTTAGACAGTGGCTGCATCTCACCAGTCACCGACTCATTCAACTGTGCTGTGTTAGACAGTGGCTGCACCTCACCAGTCACTGACTCATTCAACTGTGCTGAGTTAGACAGTGGCTGCACCTCACCAGTCACTGACTCATTCAACTGTGTGTGTTAGACAGTGGCTGCAGCTCACCAGTCACTGACTCATTCAACTGTGCTGTGTTAGACAGTGGCTGCACCTCACCAGTCACTGACTCATTCAACTGTGCTGTGTTAGACAGTGGCTGCACCTCACCAGTCACTGACTCATTCAACTGTGCTGTGTTAGACAGTGGCTGCACCTCACCAGTCACTGACTCATTCAACTGTGCTGTGTTAGACAGTGGCTGCACCTCACCAGTCACTGACTCATTCAACTGTGCTGTGTTAGACAGTGGCTGCATCTCACCAGTCACTGACTCATTCAACTGTGCTGTGTTAGACAGTGGCTGCACCTCACCAGTCGCTGACTCATTCAACTGTGCTGTGTTCGACAGTGGCTGCATCTCACCAGTCGCTGACTCATTCAACTGTGCTGTGTTAGACAGTGGCTGTACCTCACCAGTCACTGACTCATTCAACTGTGCTGTGTTAGACGGTGGCTGCACCTCACCAGTCGCTGACTCATTCAACTGTGCTGTGTTAGACAGTGGCTGCACCTCACCAGTCACTGACTCATTCAACTGTGCTGTGTTAGACGGTGGCTGCACCTCACCAGTCACTGACTCATTCAACTGTGCTGTGTTAGACAGTGGCTGCACCTCACCAGTCGCTGACTCATTCAACTGTGCTGTGTTAGACGGTGGCTGCACCTCACCAGTCACTGACTCATTCAACTGTGCTGTGTTAGACAGTGGCTGCACCTCACCAGTCGCTGACTCATTCAACTGTGCTGTGTTAGACAGTGGCTGCACCTCACCAGTCACTGACTCATTCAACTGTGCTGAGTTAGACAGTGGCTGCACCTCACCAGTCACTGACTCATTCAACTGTGCTGTGTTAGACAGTGGCTGCACCTCACCAGTCGCTGACTCATTCAACTGTGCTGAGTTAGACAGTGGCTGCATCTCACCTGTCACTGACTCATTCAACTGTGCTGTGTTAGACAGTGGCTGCATCTCACCTGTCACTGACTCATTCAACTGTGCTGTGTTAGACAGTGGCTGCATCTCACCAGTCGCTGACTCATTCAACTGTGCTGTGTTAGACAGTGGCTGCACCTCACCAGTCGCTGACTCATTCAACTGTGCTGTGTTAGACAGTGGCTGCACCTCACCAGTCGCTGACTCATTCAACTGTGCTGTGTTAGACAGTGGCTGCACCTCGCCTGTCACTGACTCATTCAACTGTGCTGTGTTAGACAGTGGCTGCACCTCACCAGTCGCTGGCTCATTCAACTGTGCTGTGTTCGACAGTGGCTGCATCTCACCAGTCGCTGACTCATTCAACTGTGCAGTGTTAGACAGTGGCTGTACCTCACCAGTCACTGACTCATTCAACTGTGCTGTGTTAGACGGTGGCTGCACCTCACCAGTCGCTGACTCATTCAACTGTGCTGTGTTAGACAGTGGCTGCACCTCACCAGTCACTGACTCATTCAACTGTGCTGTGTTAGACAGTGGCTGCACCTCACCAGTCGCTGACTCATTCAACTGTGCTGAGTTAGACAGTGGCTGTACCTCACCAGTCACTGACTCATTCAACTGTGCTGTGTTAGACAGTGGCTGCACCTCACCAGTCACTGACTCATTCAACTGTGCTGTGTTAGACAGTGGCTGCACCTCACCAGTCACTGACTCATTCAACTGTGCTGTGTCAGACAGTGGCTGCACCTCACCAGTCACTGACTCATTCAACTGTGCTGTGTTAGACAGTGGCTGCCCCTCACCAGTCACTGACTCATTCAACTGTGCTGTGTTCGGCAGTGGCTGCACCTCACCAGTCACTGACTCATTCAACTGTGCTGTGTTAGACAGTGGCTGCACCTCACCAGTCACTGACTCATTCAACTGTGCTGTGTTAGACAGTGGCTGCATCTCACCAGTCACCGACTCATTCAACTGTGCTGTGTTAGACAGTGGCTGCATGTCACCAGTCACCGACTCATTCAACTGTGCTGTGTTAGACAGTGGCTGCACCTCACCAGTCACTGACTCATTCAACTGTGCTGTGTTAGACAGTGGCTGCACCTCACCAGTCGCTGACTCATTCAACTGTGCTGTGTTAGACAGTGGCTGCACCTCACCAGTCACTGACTCATTCAACGGTGCTGTGTTAGACAGTGGCTGCACCTCACCAGTCGCTGACTCATTCAACTGTGCTGTGTTAGACAGTGGCTGCACCTCACCAGTCACTGACTCATTCAACTGTGCTGTGTTAGACAGTGGCTGCATCTCACCAGTCACTGACTCATTCAACTGTGCTGTGTTAGACAGTGGCTGCACCTCACCAGTCGCTGACTCATTCAACTGTGCTGTGTTCGACAGTGGCTGCATCTCACCAGTCGCTGACTCATTCAACTGTGCTGTGTTAGACAGTGGCTGTACCTCACCAGTCACTGACTCATTCAACTGTGCTGTGTTAGACGGTGGCTGCACCTCACCAGTCGCTGACTCATTCAACTGTGCTGTGTTAGACAGTGGCTGCACCTCACCAGTCACTGACTCATTCAACTGTGCTGTGTTAGACGGTGGCTGCACCTCACCAGTCACTGACTCATTCAACTGTGCTGTGTTAGACAGTGGCTGCACCTCACCAGTCGCTGACTCATTCAACTGTGCTGTGTTAGACGGTGGCTGCACCTCACCAGTCACTGACTCATTCAACTGTGCTGTGTTAGACAGTGGCTGCACCTCACCAGTCGCTGACTCATTCAACTGTGCTGCGTTAGACAGTGGCTGCACCTCACCAGTCGCTGACTCATTCAACTGTGCTGTGTTAGACAGTGGCTGCACCTCACCAGTCGCTGACTCATTCAACTGTGCTGTGTTAGACAGTGGCTGCACCTCACCAGTCACTGACTCATTCAACTGTGCTGTGTTCGACAGTGGCTGCACCTCACCAGTCACTGACTCATTCAACTGTGCTGTGTTAGACAGTGGCTGTACCTCACCAGTCACTGACTCATTCAACTGTGCTGTGTTAGACAGTGGCTGCACCTCACCAGTCACTGACTCATTCAACTGTGCTGAGTTAGACAGTGGCTGCATCTCACCAGTCGCTGACTCATTCAACTGTGCTGTGTTAGACAGTGGCTGCACCTCACCAGTCACTGACTCATTCAACTGTGCTGTGTTAGACAGTGGCTGCATCTCACCAGTCACCGACTCATTCAACTGTGCTGTGTTAGACAGTGGCTGCATGTCACCAGTCACCGACTCATTCAACTGTGCTGTGTTAGACAGTGGCTGCACCTCACCAGTCACCGACTCATTCAACGGTGCTGTGTTAGACAGTGGCTGCATCTCACCAGTCGCTGACTCATTCAACTGTGCTGTGTTAGACAGTGGCTGCATCTCACCAGTCACCGACTCATTCAACTGTGCTGTGTTAGACAGTGGCTGCACCTCACCAGTCACTGACTCATTCAACTGTGCTGTGTTAGACAGTGGCTGCATCTCACCAGTCACCGACTCATTCAACTGTGCTGTGTTAGACAGTGGCTGCACCTCACCAGTCACTGACTCATTCAACTGTGCTGAGTTAGACAGTGGCTGCACCTCACCAGTCGCTGACTCATTCAACTGTGCTGTGTTAGACAGTGGCTGCACCTCACCAGTCACTGACTCATTCAACTGTGTGTGTTAGACAGTGGCTGCAGCTCACCAGTCACTGACTCATTCAACTGTGCTGTGTTAGACAGTGGCTGCACCTCACCAGTCACTGACTCATTCAACTGTGCTGTGTTAGACAGTGGCTGCACCTCACCAGTCACTGACTCATTCAACTGTGCTGTGTTAGACAGTGGCTGCACCTCACCAGTCACTGACTCATTCAACTGTGCTGTGTTAGACAGTGGCTGCACCTCACCAGTCACTGACTCATTCAACTGTGCTGTGTTAGACAGTGGCTGCATCTCACCAGTCACTGACTCATTCAACTGTGCTGTGTTAGACAGTGGCTGCACCTCACCAGTCGCTGACTCATTCAACTGTGCTGTGTTCGACAGTGGCTGTACCTCACCAGTCACTGACTCATTCAACTGTGCTGTGTTAGACGGTGGCTGCACCTCACCAGTCGCTGACTCATTCAACTGTGCTGTGTTAGACAGTGGCTGCACCTCACCAGTCACTGACTCATTCAACTGTGCTGTGTTAGACGGTGGCTGCACCTCACCAGTCACTGACTCATTCAACTGTGCTGTGTTAGACAGTGGCTGCACCTCACCAGTCGCTGACTCATTCAACTGTGCTGTGTTAGACGGTGGCTGCACCTCACCAGTCACTGACTCATTCAACTGTGCTGTGTTAGACAGTGGCTGCACCTCACCAGTCGCTGACTCATTCAACTGTGCTGTGTTAGACAGTGGCTGCACCTCACCAGTCACTGACTCATTCAACTGTGCTGAGTTAGACAGTGGCTGCACCTCACCAGTCGCTGACTCATTCAACTGTGCTGTGTTAGACAGTGGCTGCACCTCACCAGTCGCTGACTCATTCAACTGTGCTGTGTTAGACAGTGGCTGCATCTCACCTGTCACTGACTCATTCAACTGTGCTGTGTTAGACAGTGGCTGCATCTCACCAGTCGCTGACTCATTCAACTGTGCTGTGTTAGACAGTGGCTGCACCTCACCAGTCGCTGACTCATTCAACTGTGCTGTGTTAGACAGTGGCTGCACCTCACCAGTCGCTGACTCATTCAACTGTGCTGTGTAAGACAGTGGCTGCACCTCACCTGTCACTGACTCATTCAACTGTGCTGTGTTAGACAGTGGCTGCACCTCACCAGTCGCTGGCTCATTCAACTGTGCTGTGTTCGACAGTGGCTGCATCTCACCAGTCGCTGACTCATTCAACTGTGCAGTGTTAGACAGTGGCTGTACCTCACCAGTCACTGACTCATTCAACTGTGCTGTGTTAGACGGTGGCTGCACCTCACCAGTCGCTGACTCATTCAACTGTGCTGTGTTAGACAGTGGCTGCACCTCACCAGTCACTGACTCATTCAACTGTGCTGTGTTAGACAGTGGCTGCACCTCACCAGTCGCTGACTCATTCAACTGTGCTGTGTTAGACAGTGGCTGCACCTCACCAGTCACTGACTCATTCAACTGTGCTGTGTTAGACAGTGGCTGCACCTCACCAGTCGCTGACTCATTCAACTGTGCTGTGTTAGACAGTGGCTGCACCTCACCAGTCACTGACTCATTCAACTGTGCTGAGTTAGACAGTGGCTGCACCTCACCAGTCACTGACTCATTCAACTGTGCTGTGTTAGACAGTGGCTGCACCTCACCAGTCGCTGGCTCATTCAACTGTGCTGTGTTAGACAGTGGCTGCATCTCACCAGTCGCTGACTCATTCAACTGTGCTGTGTTAGACAGTGGCTGTACCTCACCAGTCGCTGACTCATTCAACTGTGCTGTGTTAGACAGTGACTGCATCTCACCAGTCGCTGACTCATTCAACTGTGTGGGTTAGACAGTGGCTGCACCTCACCAGTCACTGACTCATTCAACTGTGCTGTGTTAGACAGTGGCTGCATCTCACCAGTCACTGACTCATTCAACTGTGCTGTGTTAGACAGTGGCTGCACCTCACAGGTCACTGACTCATTCAACTGTGCTGTGTTAGACAGTGGCTGCATCTCACCAGTCACTGACTCATTCAACTGTGCTGTGTTAGACAGTGGCTGCATCTCACCAGTCACTGACTCATTCAACTGTGCTGTGTTAGACAGTGGCTGCATCTCACCAGTCACTGACTCATTCAACTGTGCTGTGTTAGACAGTGGCTGCACCTCACCAGTCACTGACTCATTCAACTGTGCTGTGTCAGACAGTGGCTGCACCTCACCAGTCACTGACTCATTCAACTGTGCTGTGTTCGACAGTGGCTGTAACTCACCAGTCACTGACTCATTCAACTGTGCTGTGTTAGACAGTGGCTGCATCTCACCAGTCACTGACTCATTCAACTGTGCTGTGTTAGACAGTGGCTGCACCTCACCAGTCACTGACTCATTCAACTGTGCTGTGTTAGACAGTGGCTGCACCTCACCAGTCACCGACTCATTCAACTGTGCTGTGTTAGACAGTGTCTGCACCTCACCAGTCGCTGACTCATTCAACTGTGCTGTGTTAGACAGTGGCTGCATCTCACCAGTCACTGACTCATTCAACTGTGTGGGTTAGACAGTGGCTGCATCTCACCAGTCACTGACTCATTCAACTGTGCTGTGTTAGACAATGGCTGCACCTCACCAGTCACTGACTCATTCAACTGTGCTGTGTTAGACAGTGGCTGCACCTCACCAGTCGCTGACTCATTCAACTGTGCTGTGTTAGACAGTGGCTGCATCTCACCAGTCACCGACTCATTCAACTGTGCTGTGTTAGACAGTGTCTGCACCTCACCAGTCGCTGACTCATTCAACTGTGCTGTGTTAGACAGTGGCTGCATCTCACCAGTCACTGACTCATTCAACTGTGTGGGTTAGACAGTGGCTGCATCTCACCAGTCTCTGACTCATTCAACTGTGCTGTGTTAGACAGTGGCTGCACCTCACCAGTCACTGACTCATTCAACTGTGCTGTGTTAGACAGTGGCTGCACCTCACCAGTCGCTGACTCATTCAACTGTGCTGTGTTAGACAGTGGCTGCACCTCACCAGTCACTGACTCATTCAACTGTGCTGTGTTAGACAGTGGCTGCACCTCACCAGTCACTGACTCATTCAACTGTGCTGTGTTCGGCAGTGGCTGCACCTCACCAGTCACTGACTCATTCAACTGTGCTGTGTTAGACAGTGGCTGCACCTCACCAGTCACTGACTCATTCAACTGTGCTGTGTTAGACAGTGGCTGCACCTCACCAGTCACTGACTCATTCAACTTTGCTGTGTTAGACAGTGGCTGCACCTCACCAGTCACTGACTCATTCAACTGTGCTGTGTTAGACAGTGGCTGCACCTCACCAGTCGCTGACTCATTCAACTGTGCTGTGTTAGACAGTGGCTGCATCTCACCAGTCGCTGACTCATTCAACTGTGCTGTGATAGACAGTGGCTGCACCTCACCAGTCGCTGACTCATTCAACTGTGCTGTGTTAGACAGTGGCTGCATCTCACCAGTCGCTGACTCATTCAACTGTGCTGTGTTGGACAGTGGCTGCATCTCACCAGTCACTCACTCATTCAACTGTGCTGTGTTAGACAGTGGCTGCACCTCACCAGTCGCTGACTCATTCAACTGTGCTGTGTTAGACAGTGGCTGCACCTCACCAGTCGCTGACTCATTCAACTGTGCTGTGTTAGACAGTGGCTGCACCTCACCAGTCGCTGACTCATTCAACTGTGCTGTGTTAGACAGTGGCTGCAGCTCACCAGTCGCTGACTCATTCAACTGTGCTGAGTTAGACAGTGGCTGCACCTCACCAGTCGCTGACTCATTCAACTGTGCTGTGTTAGAGAGTGGCTGCACCTCACCAGTCGCTGACTCATTCAACTGTGCTGAGTTAGACAGTGGCTGCACCTCACCAGTCACTGACTCATTCAACTGTGCTGTGTTAGACAGTGGCTGCACCTCACCAGTCACTGACTCATTCAACTGTGCTGAGTTAGACAGTGGCTGCACCTCACCAGTCACTGACTCATTCAACTGTGCTGTGTTAGACAGTGGCTGCATCTCACCAGTCACTGACTCATTCAACTGTGCTGAGTTAGACAGTGGCTGCACCTCACCAGTCACTGACTCATTCAACTGTGCTGTGTTAGACAGTGGCTGCACCTCACCAGTCACTGACTCATTCAACTGTGCTGTGTTAGACAGTGGCTGCACCTCACCAGTCGCTGACTCATTCAACTGTGCTGTGTTAGACAGTGGCTGCACCTCACCAGTCGCTGACTCATTCAACTGTGCTGTGTTAGACAGTGGCTGCACCTCACCAGTCGCTGACTCATTCAACTGTGCTGTGTTAGACAGTGGCTGCACCTCACCAGTCACTGACTCATTCAACTGTGCTATGTTAGACAGTGGCTGCATCTCACCAGTCACTGACTCATTCAACTGTGCTGTGTTAGACAGTGGCTGCACCTCACCAGTCGCTGACTCATTCAACTGTGCTGTGTTAGACAGTGGCTGCACCTCACCAGTCACTGACTCATTCAACTGTGCTGTGTTCGACAGTGGCTGCACCTCACCAGTCACTGACTCATTCAACTGTGCTGTGTTAGACAGTGGCTGCACCTCACCAGTCGCTGACTCATTCAACTGTGCTGTGTTAGACAGTGGCTGCACCTCACCAGTCGCTGACTCATTCAACTGTGCTGTGTTAGACAGTGGCTGCACCTCACCAGTCACTGACTCATTCAACTGTGCTGGGTTAGACAGTGGCTGCACCTCACCAGTCGCTGACTCATTCAACTGTGCTGTGTTCGACAGTGGCTGCACCTCACCAGTCACTGACTCATTCAACTGTGCTGAGTTAGACAGTGGCTGCACCTCACCAGTCACTGACTCATTCAACTGTGCTGTGTTAGACAGTGGCTGCATCTCACCAGTCGCTGACTCATTCAACTGTGCAGTGTTAGACAGTGGCTGTACCTCACCAGTCACTGACTCATTCAACTGTGCTGTGTTAGACGGTGGCTGCACCTCACCAGTCGCTGACTCATTCAACTGTGCTGTGTTAGACAGTGGCTGCACCTCACCAGTCACTGACTCATTCAACTGTGCTGTGTTAGACAGTGGCTGCACCTCACCAGTCGCTGACTCATTCAACTGTGCTGTGTTAGACAGTGGCTGCACCTCACCAGTCAGTGACTCATTCAACTGTGCTGTGTTAGACAGTGGCTGCACCTCACCAGTCGCTGGCTCATTCAACTGTGCTGTGTTCGACAGTGGCTGCATCTCACCAGTCGCTGACTCATTCAACTGTGCAGTGTTAGACAGTGGCTGTACCTCACCAGTCACTGACTCATTCAACTGTGCTGTGTTAGACGGTGGCTGCACCTCACCAGTCGCTGACTCATTCAACTGTGCTGTGTTAGACAGTGGCTGCACCTCACCAGTCACTGACTCATTCAACTGTGCTGTGTTAGACAGTGGCTGCACCTCACCAGTCGCTGACTCATTCAACTGTGCTGTGTTAGACAGTGGCTGCACCTCACCAGTCAGTGACTCATTCAACTGTGCTGTGTTAGACAGTGGCTGCACCTCACCAGTCGCTGACTCATTCAACTGTGCTGTGTTAGACAGTGGCTGCACCTCACCAGTCACTGACTCATTCAACTGTGCTGTGTTAGACAGTGGCTGCACCTCACCAGTCGCTGGCTCATTCAACTGTGCTGTGTTAGACAGTGGCTGCATCTCACCAGTCGCTGACCCATTCAACTGTGCTGTGTTAGACAGTGGCTGTAGCTCACCAGTCACTGACTCATTCAACTGTGCTGTGTTAGACAGTGACTGCATCTCACCAGTCGCTGACTCATTCAACTGTGTGGGTTAGACAGTGGCTGCACCTCACCAGTCACTGACTCATTCAACTGTGCTGTGTTAGACAGTGGCTGCATCTCACCAGTCACTGACTCATTCAACTGTGCTGTGTTAGACAGTGGCTGCAGCTCACCAGTCACTGACTCATTCAACTGTGCTGTGTTAGACAGTGGCTGCACCTCACCAGTCGCTGACTCATTCAACTGTGCTGTGTTAGACAGTGTCTGCACCTCACCAGTCGCTGACTCATTCAACTGTGCTGTGTTAGACAGTGGCTGCACCTCACCAGTCACTGACTCATTCAACTGTGCTGTGTTAGACAGTGGCTGCATCTCACCAGTCACTGACTCATTCAACTGTGCTGTGTTAGACAGTGGCTGCACCTCACCAGTCACTGACTCATTCAACGGTGCTGTGTTCGGCAGTGGCTGCACCTCACCAGTCACTGACTCATTCAACTGTGCTGTGTTAGACAGTGGCTGCACCTCACCAGTCACTGACTCATTCAACTGTGCTGTGTTAGACAGTGGCTGCACCTCACCAGTCACTGACTCATTCAACTGTGCTGTGTTAGACAGTGGCTGCACCTCACCAGTCGCTGACTCATTCAACTGTGCTGTGATAGACAGTGGCTGCACCTCACCAGTCGCTGACTCATTCAACTGTGCTGTGTTAGACAGTGGCTGCATCTCACCAGTCGCTGACTCATTCAACTGTGCTGTGTTGGACAGTGGCTGCATCTCACCAGTCACTCACTCATTCAACTGTGCTGTGTTAGACAGTGGCTGCACCTCACCTGTCACTGACTCATTCAACTGTGCTGTGTTAGACAGTGGCTGCACCTCACCAGTCGCTGACTCATTCAACTGTGCTGTGTTAGACAGTGGCTGCACCTCACCAGTCGCTGACTCATTCAACTGTGCTGTGTTAGACAGTGGCTGCAGCTCACCAGTCGCTGACTCATTCAACTGTGCTGAGTTAGACAGTGGCTGCACCTCACCAGTCGCTGACTCATTCAACTGTGCTGTGTTAGAGAGTGGCTGCACCTCACCAGTCGCTGACTCATTCAACTGTGCTGAGTTAGACAGTGGCTGCACCTCACCAGTCACTGACTCATTCAACTGTGCTGTGTTAGACAGTGGCTGCACCTCACCAGTCACTGACTCATTCAACTGTGCTGAGTTAGACAGTGGCTGCACCTCACCAGTCACTGACTCATTCAACTGTGCTGTGTTAGACAGTGGCTGCATCTCACCAGTCACTGACTCATTCAACTGTGCTGAGTTAGACAGTGGCTGCACCTCACCAGTCACTGACTCATTCAACTGTGCTGTGTTAGACAGTGGCTGCACCTCACCAGTCACTGACTCATTCAACTGTGCTGTGTTAGACAGTGGCTGCACCTCACCAGTCGCTGACTCATTCAACTGTGCTGTGTTAGACAGTGGCTGCACCTCACCAGTCGCTGACTCATTCAACTGTGCTGTGTTAGACAGTGGCTGCACCTCACCAGTCGCTGACTCATTCAACTGTGCTGTGTTAGACAGTGGCTGCACCTCACCAGTCACTGACTCATTCAACTGTGCTATGTTAGACAGTGGCTGCATCTCACCAGTCACTGACTCATTCAACTGTGCTGTGTTAGACAGTGGCTGCACCTCACCAGTCGCTGACTCATTCAACTGTGCTGTGTTAGACAGTGGCTGCACCTCACCAGTCACTGACTCATTCAACTGTGCTGTGTTCGACAGTGGCTGCACCTCACCAGTCACTGACTCATTCAACTGTGCTGTGTTAGACAGTGGCTGCACCTCACCAGTCGCTGACTCATTCAACTGTGCTGTGTTAGACAGTGGCTGCACCTCACCAGTCGCTGACTCATTCAACTGTGCTGTGTTAGACAGTGGCTGCACCTCACCAGTCACTGACTCATTCAACTGTGCTGGGTTAGACAGTGGCTGCACCTCACCAGTCGCTGACTCATTCAACTGTGCTGTGTTCGACAGTGGCTGCACCTCACCAGTCACTGACTCATTCAACTGTGCTGAGTTAGACAGTGGCTGCACCTCACCAGTCACTGACTCATTCAACTGTGCTGTGTTAGACAGTGGCTGCATCTCACCAGTCGCTGACTCATTCAACTGTGCAGTGTTAGACAGTGGCTGTACCTCACCAGTCACTGACTCATTCAACTGTGCTGTGTTAGACGGTGGCTGCACCTCACCAGTCGCTGACTCATTCAACTGTGCTGTGTTAGACAGTGGCTGCACCTCACCAGTCACTGACTCATTCAACTGTGCTGTGTTAGACAGTGGCTGCACCTCACCAGTCGCTGACTCATTCAACTGTGCTGTGTTAGACAGTGGCTGCACCTCACCAGTCAGTGACTCATTCAACTGTGCTGTGTTAGACAGTGGCTGCACCTCACCAGTCGCTGGCTCATTCAACTGTGCTGTGTTCGACAGTGGCTGCATCTCACCAGTCGCTGACTCATTCAACTGTGCAGTGTTAGACAGTGGCTGTACCTCACCAGTCACTGACTCATTCAACTGTGCTGTGTTAGACGGTGGCTGCACCTCACCAGTCGCTGACTCATTCAACTGTGCTGTGTTAGACAGTGGCTGCACCTCACCAGTCACTGACTCATTCAACTGTGCTGTGTTAGACAGTGGCTGCACCTCACCAGTCGCTGACTCATTCAACTGTGCTGTGTTAGACAGTGGCTGCACCTCACCAGTCAGTGACTCATTCAACTGTGCTGTGTTAGACAGTGGCTGCACCTCACCAGTCGCTGACTCATTCAACTGTGCTGTGTTAGACAGTGGCTGCACCTCACCAGTCACTGACTCATTCAACTGTGCTGTGTTAGACAGTGGCTGCACCTCACCAGTCGCTGGCTCATTCAACTGTGCTGTGTTAGACAGTGGCTGCATCTCACCAGTCGCTGACTCATTCAACTGTGCTGTGTTAGACAGTGGCTGTAGCTCACCAGTCACTGACTCATTCAACTGTGCTGTGTTAGACAGTGACTGCATCTCACCAGTCGCTGACTCATTCAACTGTGTGGGTTAGACAGTGGCTGCACCTCACCAGTCACTGACTCATTCAACTGTGCTGTGTTAGACAGTGGCTGCATCTCACCAGTCACTGACTCATTCAACTGTGCTGTGTTAGACAGTGGCTGCAGCTCACCAGTCACTGACTCATTCAACTGTGCTGTGTTAGACAGTGGCTGCACCTCACCAGTCGCTGACTCATTCAACTGTGCTGTGTTAGACAGTGTCTGCACCTCACCAGTCGCTGACTCATTCAACTGTGCTGTGTTAGACAGTGGCTGCACCTCACCAGTCACTGACTCATTCAACTGTGCTGTGTTAGACAGTGGCTGCATCTCACCAGTCACTGACTCATTCAACTGTGCTGTGTTAGACAGTGGCTGCACCTCACCAGTCACTGACTCATTCAACGGTGCTGTGTTCGGCAGTGGCTGCACCTCACCAGTCACTGACTCATTCAACTGTGCTGTGTTAGACAGTGGCTGCACCTCACCAGTCACTGACTCATTCAACTGTGCTGTGTTAGACAGTGGCTGCACCTCACCAGTCACTGACTCATTCAACTGTGCTGTGTTAGACAGTGGCTGCACCTCACCAGTCGCTGACTCATTCAACTGTGCTGTGATAGACAGTGGCTGCACCTCACCAGTCGCTGACTCATTCAACTGTGCTGTGTTAGACAGTGGCTGCATCTCACCAGTCGCTGACTCATTCAACTGTGCTGTGTTGGACAGTGGCTGCATCTCACCAGTCACTCACTCATTCAACTGTGCTGTGTTAGACAGTGGCTGCACCTCACCTGTCACTGACTCATTCAACTGTGCTGTGTTAGACAGTGGCTGCACCTCACCTGTCACTGACTCATTCAACTTTGCTGTGTTAGACAGTGGCTGCACCTCACCAGTCGCTGACTCATTCAACTGTGCTGTGTTAGACAGTGGCTGCACCTCACCAGTCGCTGACTCATTCAACTGTGCTGTGTTAGACAGTGGCTGCACCTCACCAGTCGCTGACTCATTCAACTGTGCTGTGTTAGACAGTGGCTGCACCTCACCAGTCGCTGACTCATTCAACTGTGCTGAGTTAGACAGTGGCTGCACCTCACCAGTCACTGACTCATTCAACTGTGCTGTGTTAGACAGTGGCTGCACCTCACCAGTCACTGACTCATTCAACTGTGCTGAGTTAGACAGTGGCTGCACCTCACCAGTCACTGACTCATTCAACTGTGCTGTGTTAGACAGTGGCTGCATCTCACCAGTCACTGACTCATTCAACTGTGCTGTGTTAGACAGTGGCTGCACCTCACCAGTCACTGACTCATTCAACTTTGCTGTGTTAGACAGTGGCTGCACCTCACCAGTCACTGACTCATTCAACTGTGCTGTGTTAGACAGTGGCTGCACCTCACCAGTCGCTGACTCATTCAACTGTGCTGTGATAGACAGTGGCTGCACCTCACCAGTCGCTGACTCATTCAACTGTGCTGTGTTAGACAGTGGCTGCATCTCACCAGTCGCTGACTCATTCAACTGTGCTGTGTTGGACAGTGGCTGCATCTCACCAGTCACTCACTCATTCAACTGTGCTGTGTTAGACAGTGGCTGCACCTCACCAGTCGCTGACTCATTCAACTGTGCTGTGTTAGACAGTGGCTGCACCTCACCAGTCGCTGACTCATTCAACTGTGCTGTGTTAGACAGTGGCTGCACCTCACCAGTCGCTGACTCATTCAACTGTGCTGTGTTAGACAGTGGCTGCACCTCACCAGTCGCTGACTCATTCAACTGTGCTGTGTTAGACAGTGGCTGCACCTCACCAGTCGCTGACTCATTCAACTGTGCTGAGTTAGACAGTGGCTGCACCTCACCAGTCACTGACTCATTCAACTGTGCTGTGTTAGACAGTGGCTGCACCTCACCAGTCACTGACTCATTCAACTGTGCTGTGTTAGACAGTGGCTGCATCTCTCCAGTCGCTGACTCATTCAACTGTGCTGTGTTAGACAGTGGCTGCATCTCACCAGTCACTGACTCATTCAACTGTGCTGAGTTAGACAGTGGCTGCACCTCACCAGTCACTGACTCATTCAACTGTGCTGTGTTAGACAGTGGCTGCATCTCACCAGTCGCTGACTCATTCAACTGTGCTGTGTTAGACAGTGGCTGCACCTCACCAGTCGCTGACTCATTCAACTGTGCTGTGTTAGACAGTGGCTGCACCTCACCAGTCGCTGACTCATTCAACTGTGCTGTGTTAGACAGTGGCTGCACCTCACCAGTCGCTGACTCATTCAACTGTGCTGTGTTAGACAGTGGCTGCACCTCACCAGTCACTGACTCATTCAACTGTGCTGTGTTAGACAGTGGCTGCACCTCACCAGTCACTGACTCATTCAACTGTGCTGTGTTAGACAGTGGCTGTACCTCACCAGTCACTGACTCATTCAACTGTGCTGTGTTAGACAGTGGCTGCACCTCACCAGTCGCTGACTCATTCAACTGTGCTGTGTTAGACAGTGGCTGCACCTCACCAGTCGCTGACTCATTCAACTGTGCTGTGTTAGACAGTGGCTGCACCTCACCAGTCGCTGACTCATTCAACTGTGCTGTGTTAGACAGTGGCTGCACCTCACCAGTCGCTGACTCATTCAACTGTGCTGAGTTAGACAGTGGCTGCACCTCACCAGTCGCTGACTCATTCAACTGTGCTGTGTTAGACAGTGGCTGCACCTCACCAGTCACTGACTCATTCAACTGTGCTGTGTTAGACAGTGGCTGCACCTCACCAGTCACTGACTCATTCAACTGTGCTGAGTTAGACAGTGGCTGCACCTCACCAGTCGCTGACTCATTCAACTGTGCTGTGTTAGACAGTGGCTGCACCTCACCAGTCGCTGACTCATTCAACTGTGCTGTGTTAGACAGTGGCTGCACCTCACCAGTCACTGACTCATTCAACTGTGCTGTGTTAGACAGTGGCTGCACCTCACCAGTCACTGACTCATTCAACTGTGCTGTGTTAGACAGTGGCTGCATCTCACCAGTCACTGACTCATTCAACTGTGCTGTGTTAGACAGTGGCTGCACCTCACCAGTCACTGACTCATTCAACTGTGCTGTGTTAGACAGTGGCTGCATCTCACCAGTCACTGACTCATTCAACTGTGCTGTGTTAGACAGTGGCTGCACCTCACCAGTCACTGACTCATTCAACTTTGCTGTGTTAGACAGTGGCTGCACCTCACCAGTCACTGACTCATTCAACTGTGCTGTGTTAGACAGTGGCTGCACCTCACCAGTCACTGACTCATTCAACTGTGCTGTGTTAGACAGTGGCTGCACCTCACCAGTCACTGACTCATTCAACTGTGCTGTGTTAGACAGTGGCTGCATCTCACCAGTCACTGACTCATTCAACTGTGCTGTGTTAGACAGTGGCTGCACCTCACCAGTCACTGACTCATTCAACTTTGCTGTGTTAGACAGTGGCTGCACCTCACCAGTCACTGACTCATTCAACTGTGCTGTGTTAGACAGTGGCTGCACCTCACCAGTCACTGACTCATTCAACTGTGCTGTGTTAGACAGTGGCTGCACCTCACCAGTCACTGACTCATTCAACTGTGCTGTGTTAGACAGTGGCTGCACCTCACCAGTCACTGACTCATTCAACTGTGCTGTGTTAGACAGTGGCTGCATCTCACCAGTCACTGACTCATTCAACTGTGCTGTGTTAGACAGTGGCTGCACCTCACCAGTCACTGACTCATTCAACTGTGCTGTGTTAGACAGTGGCTGCATCTCACCAGTCACTGACTCATTCAACTGTGCTGTGTTAGACAGTGGCTGCACCTCACCAGTCGCTGACTCATTCAACTGTGCTGTGTTAGACGGTGGCTGCACCTCACCAGTCGCTGACTCATTCAACTGTGCTGTGTTAGACAGTGGCTGCACCTCACCAGTCACTGACTCATTCAACTGTGCTGTGTTAGACAGTGGCTGCACCTCACCAGTCACTGACTCATTCAACTGTGCTGTGTTAGACAGTGGCTGCACCTCACCAGTCGCTGACTCATTCAACTGTGCTGTGTTAGACAGTGGCTGCACCTCACCAGTCACTGACTCATTCAACTGTGCTGAGTTAGACAGTGGCTGCACCTCACCAGTCGCTGACTCATTCAACTGTGCTGTGTTAGACAGTGGCTGCACCTCACCAGTCACTGACTCATTCAACTGTGCTGAGTTAGACAGTGGCTGCAGCTCACCAGTCGCTGACTCATTCAACTGTGCTGTGTTAGACAGTGGCTGCACCTCACCAGTCGCTGACTCATTCAACTGTGCTGTGTTAGACAGTGGCGGTACCTCACCAGTCACTGACTCATTCAACTGTGCTGTGTTAGACAGTGGCGGTACCTCACCAGTCACTGACTCATTCAACTGTGCTGTGTTAGACAGTGGCTGCACCTCACCAGTCGCTGACTCATTCAACTGTGCTGTGTTAGACAGTGGCTGCATCTCACCAGTCGCTGACTCATTCAACTGTGCTGAGTTAGACAGTGGCTGCACCTCACCAGTCGCTGACTCATTCAACTGTGCTGTGTTAGACAGTGGCGGTACCTCACCAGTCACTGACTCATTCAACTGTGCTGTGTTAGACAGTGGCTGCATCTCACCAGTCGCTGACTCATTCAACTGTGCTGTGTTAGACAGTGGGTGCACCTCACCAGTCGCTGACTCATTCAACTGTGCTGTGTTAGACAGTGGCTGCACCTCACCAGTCGCTGACTCATTCAACTGTGCTGTGTTAGACAGTGGCTGCACCTCACCAGTCACTGACTCATTCAACTGTGCTGTGTTAGACAGTGGCTGCATCTCACCAGTCGCTGACTCATTCAACTGTGCTGTGTTAGACAGTGTCTGCACCTCACCAGTCGCTGACTCATTCAACTGTGTGTGTTAGGCAGTGGCTGCATCTCACCAGTCGCTGACTCATTCAACTGTGCGGTGTTAGACTGTGGCTGCACCTCGCCAGTCGCTGACTCATTCAACTGTGCTGTGTTAGACAGTGGCTGCATCTCACCAGTCGCTGACTCATTCAACTGTGCTGTGTTAGACAGTGGCTGCACCTCACCAGTCGCTGACTCATTCAACTGTGCTGTGTTAGACAGTGGCTGCACCTCACCAGTCGCTGACTCATTCAACTGTGCTGTGTTAGACAGTGGCTGCATCTCACCAGTCGCTGACTCATTCAACTGTGCTGTGTTAAACAGTGTCTGCACCTCACCAGTCGCTGACTCATTCAACTGTGCTGTGTTAGACAGTGGCTGCACCTCACCAGTTCCTGACTCATTTAACTGTGCTGTGTTAGACAGTGGCTGCATCTCACCAGTCACTGACTCATTCAACTGTGCTGTGTTAGACGGTGGCGGTACCTCACCAGTCACTGACTCATTCAACTGTGCTGTGTTAGACAGTGGCTGCACCTCACCAGTCACTGACTCATTCAACTGTGCTGTGTTAGACAGTGGCTGCACCTCACCAGTCACTGACTCATTCAACTGTGCTGTGTTAGACAGTGGCTGCACCTCACCAGTTCCTGACTCATTTAACTGTGCTGTGTTAGACAGTGGCTGCATCTCACCAGTCACTGACTCATTCAACTGTACTGTGTTAGACAGTGGCTGCACCTCACCAGTCACTGACTCATTCAACTGTGCTGTGTTAGACAGTGGCTGCACCTCACAGGTCACTGACTCATTCAACTGTGCTGTGTTAGACAGTGGCTGCATCTCACCAGTCACTGACTCATTCAACTGTGCTGTGTTAGACAGTGGCTGCACCTCACCAGTCGCTGACTCATTCAACTGTACTGTGTTAGACGGTGGCTGCATCTCAACAGTTTGGGGATCACATTGGCGAAAATGCTACGCAGATTCTCCTTGGGGTGAGATTGATACTGTTTTAAGAAGTATGAAAGCTCTCCTTGTTTTGCTTTGGTGATGTCAACACATTGAAGTCACTCAAAAAGAGTGGTGATTTCATGCAAAATAGCTGAAGGCAGCCAATTTATGGGGGCTGGTGTAGTCTCCAGTGAGATACCCTCACTGCTGAGCAAACCTTCCATAAAAAGGCACAAATACAGCTGGATATGGAGCAGGGTAAAGTAATTGTTTTTGGAAAGTGACAATTTACTCAATCAGGACATTACCGTAATGTTTCTGATCAGTGTTTGACAAGGATTACTGGCATTGGGTGATAGGAATCAGAGAGAAAGCAACAAAATTGTTTTCAAGCTGCACAGACAATTTGCTCACTCTTTTTATCAAAGATTAAATATCCTGCTACAAGATGTTGGGGGAGTTGATGAAGAGTTTACGAGGCTCAGAAGAGATTAGTGGAAAATGTGAAATGTGTAAAAAGTATCAGAGGACGCCGTCACATCCCATTGTAAACCTTCCCTCAGCACGTAACTTTGAGGAGGGAGTTGTCGTGGATCTAAAGGTGTGGGACACAAAGACAGAAATATTTTCATTCCACACTTTATAGACATGGTAACCTGATTTAGTCCTTCTCCAATAATACGTGGCACGGACAAAAGTGTGATTCTAGACCAAGTTGTGGAGAAATGGACAGGGACTGGTCCTGGGGCACCAGCTAAGTTTCTGACTGATGATAGAGGGGAATTTGCTGATGAGGAGTTTCGAGACGTGTGTGAAAACATGAACACTGCAGCTGAAAGTGCTTTCAGCTCCGGACTCTGTGAAATGAATCACACGGTCATCGATGAAATGCTGCAGGAAATCTGAGCTGATCAGTCAAACTGCAAGTTGACACCTGCACTGGCCGGGACAATTCATGTACGCAATTCACTTCAGATGGGTGGAGGGTATCGTCCCGATAAATTGGTCTCTGGGAAAAATCCCAAAAGACCCTGTGTCCCGGGCGACAGCCCTCCTGCTTTCGAAGGGACAACAATTAGTTCCATTTTTATTCACCAATTATCAGATTGTTTCACAAAAAGAGATGTTTGAACGAAGAAACTATTGGGGATCCGAGAAGAGGGAAGTCTTATAATGTAAAGATTTGTGGAAACCATAGAAAATCATGTTTTTATCTTCTTCGATTTGTTTTGAAATATTATTTATGTGAATTGTTCGGGACCATTAATGTTTAAAGAGAAATTCGAACACCCAGTAATTAACTAGAATAATTTTGTCACGAGATTCCACATTTCTAACCAACAAACTTTACTGTTTATTTAAAAGAAAAGAAAAGTGGAAATCTAGCACGAGAAATGTAACATAGGTTAGAAATATTTGTGCTGTAAACTCAGTTCTACTTTTTAACTTCACCCCACAGCTGATTCACAGCTCCTGCTCCCACAGCTGGTTCACAGTTCCTGCTCCCACAGCTGGTTCACAGCTCCTGGTCCCACAGCCGGTTCACAGCCCTGCTCCCACAGCCGGTTCACAGCTCCTGCTCCCACAGCCGGTTCACAGCTCCTGCTCCCACAGCCGGTTCACAGCTCCTGCTCCCACAGCCGGCTCGCTGCTCCTGCTCCCACAGCCGGTTCGCAGCTCCTGCTCCCACAGCCGGTTCGCAGCTCCTGCTCCCACAGCCGGTTCGCAGCTCCTGCTCCCACAGCCGGTTCGCAGCTCCTGCTCCCACAGCCGGTTCGCAGCTCCTGCTCCCACAGCCGGTTCGCAGCTCCTGCTCCCACAGCCGGTTCGCAGCTCCTGCTCCCACAGCCGGTTCGCAGCTCCTGCTCCCACAGCCGGTTCGCAGCTCCTGCTCCCACAGCCGGTTCGCAGCTCCTGCTCCCACAGCCGGTTCGCAGCTCCTGCTCCCACAGCCGGTTCGCAGCTCCTGCTCCCACAGCCGGTTCGCAGCTCCTGCTCCCACAGCCGGTTCGCAGCTCCTGCTCCCACAGCCGGTTCACAGCTCCTGCTCCCACAGTCGGTTCACAGCTCCTGTTCCCACAGCTGGTTCACAGCTCCTGCTCCCACAGCCGGTTCGCAGCTCCTGCTCCCACAGCTGGTTCACAGCTCCTGCTCCCACAGCCGGTTCACAGCTCCTGCTCCCACAGCCGGTTCACAGCTCCTGTTCCCACAGCCGGTTCACAGCTCCTGCTCCCACAGCTGGTTCACAGCTCCTGCTCCCACAGCTGGTTCACAAAGCAGCGCCTGAGAAACTCCTGCTCCTCCTGCACCCATGCCGCTTGATCTACGCCCGCCGCCATCTTGTTTTTTCTCCCTCGCACTTTTTGCTGCTCCAAAAACGCTTTTTTGACCGCTCCACTCCTGGTCCAATCCATATACTATGGAGGGGGGACCTTGCTCACTTTCCACACTAGACGTTGTCGAAAAAATTGCCATTGGGGCTCCTCAAGAGAGCCCAAAAGTCTGTTTTAGAGAGAGCTGCCGAATGTGCGGCTTAGCTCCGCATAGCCGCAACCGGAAGTCCCTAAAGCAGCAATTAGGGAAGGACAACAAATGCTGGGCCCGGCCAGAAACACCACATCCCATGAAGAATGAAAACAGAAAGATGCGGGTGTGTGGGGAGGTACACAGGGAGTGACCTGGAACTCGCTGCCCGTGAGGATGGTGGAAGCAGACACCCTGAACAATTTCAAAATGAAATTTGGATGGGCACTTGAGGGAAATGGGACTGACCGGTTTGCTCCACAGAGATCCAGCATGGGATCAATGGGCTGAATGGCCTCCTTCCCTTCCCGAATGACCCTGTGGTCTGAAGAGAACAATTTCAGCTGCTCCGGTCTCTCCAACTAACTGAAGTCCCTCATCCCTGGTGCCGTTCTCGTAAATCTCCTCAGCCCCCTCACTGAGTCCAGCAGAGAGAAACCCTCTGACCCTCCCACTTCGCCAAGTGTCAGAATGGACATGGTTCAGTCCTGGGTGTGATTAACAGCAGCAATAACAGCAGAGCCCAACCCCTGTCACCACTTGTGAACTCGCTGGTAGCTGCGCAGGGTGGATAACAGGGAAAACCCTTCCCACACACACAGCAGATGAACGGCCTGATATTTACTGATTTATTGATTCACTGATTTATTGTTTTAATGATTTATTGGTGCCTTTAAGAATTGATGCAGTACATTTCTTAATTCAACGCACAGACAGAGAATGGAATATCCACAAGGCTAATGTGGAAAGATAGTCATTGTTTCAGATAATAAATAAGAATTGCAATGCTGGAATCTAACATTGTTTCATGAAAAGTTGCATAAAAGCCCCTTGTAATGAATAAACCATTGTTCCTCAACACATTCTGTAATGAAAATGTATCAAAGCCTCAGCAACATTTAGTAATAAAAATGTATCAACGCCTTAGCAACAGTAAGGTTAATGCAAGCACCTTATATTTGTAGGATTAGTCCAAGTGGCGGGGGCATGTAGACATTTCATTAATATGATGGACATTAATAAGTCTTAAGTAATGACCAATGCTTGGATAACAAATCATTTTCTGAGTGATAGACAGTTATTTGAATAAATCAGGAAGCTTCAGCTGAGAATTAGAAACCAATGAGAGTAAATGAGGGATTAGACCATTGATCAGGATTTCTTTAAGAATAAGGCTTCATGATTAAAGTTTTGTTCTGAACTTATTTTTGAAGAAATTGTGAACCATCGATTGAATTTCTAATATTTTCTTATGTTTTTGTTTAACTCTCTATTATGTTTTGATGTATTATTTGATATAAGTTTTGATTTATTTTTTCTATTTGAGAGAATCAAGGTGAATCATTGGCAAATAAAGTTGTATTTTTAGACACCTCAAAGCAACTGGACCTGTGGCTCTTTTTTGAAGATAACATATCATATCACAGCCTCTTCCCTGTGTGAACCTGTTGGTGTTTGAGCGGGTAGGTTAACTGACTGAATCCCTTCCACACTCGCAGCAGGTGAACGGCCTCTCCCCGGTGTGAACTCGCTGGTGTTTGGGCAGGTAGGCTGATCGAGTGAACCCCATCCCATACTTAGAGATGGTAAACGGCTCTCCCCACTGTGAGTGCATTGGTGTGTCAGCCGGGTGGATGAATCGCTGAATCCCTTCCCACATACAGAGCAGGCGAATGGTCTCTCCCTGGTGTGAAGTCGCTGGTGTGACACCATGTTGGATGACTTAGAGAATCTCCTCCCACAGTCCGAGCAGGTGTACGGCCTCTCCCCGGTGTGGACTCGCTCGTGTACCCGCAGGTTGGATAACTCACTGAATCCCTTCCCACACTGTGAGCAGGTGAACGGCCTCTCCCCGGTGTGGACTCGCTGGTGTACCCGCAGGTTGGACAACCGAGTGAATCCTGTCCCACACACAGAGCAGGTGAACGGCCTCTCCCCGGTGTGAACTTGCTGGTGTGACTGCAGGTTACACAGCCGAGTGAATCCCTTCCCACACCGAGAGCAGGTGAACGGCCTCTCTCCAGTGTGAACTCGCTGGTGTGTCTGCAGGCTGGATAACTGAGTAAAACCCTTTTCACACACAGAGCAGGTGAATGGCCTCTCCCCAGTGTGAACTCTCTGGTGTTTCTGCAGGGTGAATAAGTGAGTGAATCCTTTCCCACACCGAGAGCAGGTGAACGGCCTCTCCCCAGTGTGACTGCGTCGATGAGCTTCCAGTTGTGATGGAGCTCTGTATGCCTTCCCACAGTCTCCACATTTCCACGGTTTCTCCATGGTGCGGGTGTCCTTGTGTCTCTCCGATTCACCGCCCAGTTTAGGCCTCGTCCACACACTGAACACGTGTACGGTCTCTCCCACTGCGAACGGTGCAATGTTTTTTCAGGCTGTGTAACTGGTTAAAGCTCTTTCCACAGTCAGTGCTCTGGAACACTCTCACTCGGGTGTGTGTGTCTCGGGGCTTTTCCAGTCACACTGATGTTTAAAGCATTCTGAAGCAGACAGAACAGACAAACATTTCTCCTTCGAGATTTAAAGGCCGATGATATTCCAGTCCCGATGAATTGAGCGATGCTGTCGGATGTTGAAGTTTGCCTTGATATTTCTGTCTGTAAATCCTCACCTTCTGAGATCCTGTAAAAGGAGTTTACAAAATCATCACTGTCAGTACAGGATAGAAATTCAGAACAGTAAATTCTAGCATCTATGAACATTCGATCCTCTCTCCTTCCCAAAAGTCATCCAACACTCACTCCACCGAATTCTTGTTAAGGTGCGATTTTATTTGAGCAACAGATCCATGGTCACTGTTTCATGTCCCAGAGAGGCCTTAAAATCTTTGTCCAGGCTGCTTGTATTCTCCGTTTGTATCTATAGCAAAGTCGCCATAGTCCCAGATGACCATAGGCTGCTTTCTCCTTTGCGGGGGAGAGCTGCCTGGTGGTGATTTAATCTGACCATCACCACACCTCAGGCGAGGGGTAAGGTTGAGAAAGTGGGCCTTCATCAATAACCTCAGCCAGTACGGGAATAGAACCCACTCTGTTGGCGTCGCTCTGCATCTCGGACCAACTGTCCAGCCATCTGAGCTAAACCGGGCCCAGTGTATATAACTGAACTGATAATGAGCAATATACTGAACCCTATGTGGGAGGAGGATGTGAGAAATCTGGAACTGACAGACAATCTAAATGATGTATGGGAAGGCAAAGCATTTCAAAATGAAATTGGATCGGCACTTGAGGGAAATAAACTTTCAGGGGAACAGGATTATGGAGAGGGGAGGCTGTGTTGCAGAGGTGTTTTTTTTGAAATTTTTCGAATCAAGGGGCAATTTATCGTGGCCAATCCACCTACCCTGCGCATATTTGGGTTGCGGGGGGAGACCCAGACAGACACGGGGAGAATGTGCAAACTCCACACGGACAGTGACCTGGTGCTAGCCACTGTGCATGGTGCAGTGGTATTATCACTGGCTCAGTAATCCAGAGATCCAGGATAATGTTCTGGGGATAAAAGCAAATTACTGCAGATGTTGGAATCTGAAACAAAAACAGAAAATACTGGCCAATCGCAGCAGGTCTGACAACATCTGTGGGGAGAGAAGGGAGCTAACGTTTGGAGTCTGGATGACTCTTTGTCACAGCAGATGCTTTGTCAATGCTCTGGGGACCAGGGTTCGAATCCCACCACAGCAGATGGTGCAATTTGAATTCAGCCCTTTAATTGTGAACATTGGGAAAGAGACCATCCTTTTAGTCAGACAAATAAATGTGTCAAACTGAGGGAGCAAAGGATGTCAATGTCTTTAAGAGAGAGAGAGAGACCTGGGCCAAGCTTTGCAGAGTCTGCACCCTCCCTGGATTCACTTCCTTTCCCTTCAGTTGCTGCAAGTGACCAATTGAAGGTGAGAATGAGAAAATAAATGGAAAGGGGGAGAAAAGAAAGTGTTTTACTCACAGATGCTGGAGGCAGGAGGAGGTTTCAGTCTGTGTGAATCGCCATTTTGAGTCACCGGAAGTCCGCGCTCTGATGACCTGTTGGAAAAGAGTCCTTCCGGTCCTCCAATTTTACCATTGGTCAACAGCGCAGCCGGAAGGTCAGGGGGCGGGCTCTCACCCGCACATGCGCAGACTCGGGCAAGGGGGCGGTCACTGAGCGGATTCTCGTTCTGACCGGAGCCGTCAGCCGGTTGCCTGCCAACCTTGTCTCGAGGAGATGCACGGGGAACAATGGGTGGGGTGGGGTGGGGGCGGGGCTCCCGTGTCCACGCCAGGCCTGCGCACTGGAACCCGGAGACGTCACCACGAGGCAAGGTGATTCCTATTGGCTGATGCAGGCAGGGCTCTCTGGTGACGCCACAATGCGGAAGTTGGACTAAAACTTTTACCCTTTCCATTTCTTTTCCCATTCTGGGGAGACGTTGGTGCAGCAACTGAAGGGAAATGAAGTGAATCCCGCCCAGTGATGTAGACACACATCTGTCTGGTAGTCTGCAGGAAAATTTTCAGGTCTGTGTGTCCAGGACATGGAGCAGGGTGATTAACAGGCTGTCAATCAGCCCGAATCAGCACCTTCAGGAGAATTGGGAGGGTGAATATTAGATACAGCAGAGTGAGAATGGAGGGAGAGTGCGGGATGGAGATTTACAGATCTTGGGGAATGAGAGGAAATAGTATTCCATAGGAACTAGAATTGTCTGTTCTGAATTTCTATTGTGGACTGACAGTGATAGCAGAAGGAGAATATTTACAGACAAATCTCACACCAAACGGCGCATCAAAAATTGAATGTCAGATTCGCTCAGTCATGCAATCTGTGCCCACACCGTGTTGACACCAAGGAGAGTCCATTCATCTGATCTGAGTGCAGGAAAGGTATCATCAATATTCATCCTATTGATACACCAGCAGCTTCACACCGATTAGAGACCTTAGATGCTCCGACTGACAGTGTTAACTCTCTCAATCGCAGTTTAGTATATACAGATGGGGGGGAACTTCTTGGATAGTCCCTTGAGCTCATGTAAAGAGACTCCTTCAGTGCCCGATCGGCACCGCGGGGGCTGGGGTGCATCATCACCCCCAGGAATTACAATTTGGTTCAGTTTGTTTAATCTTTCATATTTTTTTAGTTACAGAGCCCGACCAGGGCCTGTCATCCCACCTAAATTGTTTGTTTGTTTTAATCAAAATGAGTATCAAGAGTCACTTATTGATAAAGACTGGAGTGGGGTCAGGAGGTAAATCCCTGTAATGTTTCACCCGTGAATAAATCTGTCCCAAGTACAGATCGGCTGCAGTTTCTTCCTTCACCATGAATATAAGAACTAGGAGCAGGAGTAGGCCATCTGGCCCCTCGAGCCTGCTCCACCATTCAATGAGATCATGGCTGATCTTTTGTGGACTCAGCTCCACTTTCCGGCCCGAACACCATAACCCTTAATCCCTTTATTCTTCAAAAAACTATTTATCTTTATCTTAAAAACATTTAATGAAGGAGCCTCTACTGCTTCACTGGGCAAGGAATTCCATAGATTCACAACCCTTTGGGTGAAGAAGTTCCTCATAAACTCAGTCCTAAATCTACTTCCCTTTATTTTGAGGCTATGCCCCCTAGTTCTGCTTTCACCCGCCAGTGGAAACAACCTGCCCGCATCTATCCTGTCTATTCCCTTCATAATCTTATATGTTTCTATAAGATCCCCCCTCATCCTTCTAAATTCCAACGAGTACAGTCCCAGTCTACACAACCTCTCCTCGTAATCCAACCTCTCGTCATAATCTAATCCCCTCAACTCTGGGATCAACCTAGTGAATCTCCTCTGCACTCCCTCCAGTGCCAATATGTCCTTTCTCAGGTAAGGAGACCAAAACTGAACACAATACTCCAGATGTGGCCTCACCAACACCTTATACAATTACAGCATAACCTCCCTAGTCTTAAACTCCATCCCTCTAGCAATGAAGGACACAATTCCATTCGCCTTCTTAATCACCTGTTGCACCTGTAAACCAACTTTTTGCGACTCATGCACTAGCACACCCAGGTCTCTCTGCACAGCAGCATGTTTTAATATTTTATCATTTAAATAATAATCCCTTTTGCTGTTATTCCTACCAAAATGGATAACCTCACATTTGTCAACATTGTATTCCATCTGCCAGACCCTAGCCCATTCACTTAGCCTATCCAAATCCCTCTGCAGACTTCCAGTATCCTCTGCACTTTTTGCTTTACCACTTATCTTAGTGTCGTCTGCAAACTTGGACACTTTGCCCTTGGTCCCCAACTAGAAATCATCTATGTAAATTGTGAACAGTTGTGGGCCCAACACTGATCCCTGAGGGACACCACTAGCGACTGATTGCCAACCAGAGAAACACCCATTAATCCCCACTCTTTGCTTTCTATTAATTAACCAATCCTTTATCCATGCTACTACTTTCCCCTTAATGCCAAGCATCTTTATCTTATGCAGCAACCTTTTGTGTGGCACCTTGCCAAAGGCTTTCTGGAAATCCAGATATACCATATCCATTGGCTCCCCATTATCTACTGCACTGTTAATGTCCTCAAATAATTCCACTAAATTAGTTAGGCATGACCTGCCCTTTATGAACCCATGCTGCATCTGCCCAATGGGACAATTTCCATCCAGATGCCTCGCTATTTCTTCCTTGATGATAGATTCCAGTATCTTCCCGACTACCGAAGTTAAGCTCACTGGCCGATAATTACCCGCTTTCTGCCTACCTCCTTTTTTAAACAGTGGTGTCACGTTTGCTAATTTCCAATCCGCCGGGACCACCCCAGAGTCTAGTGAATTTTGGTAAATTATCACTAGTGCATTTGCAATTTCCCTAGCCATCTCTTTTAGCACTCTGGGATGCATTCCATCAGGTCCAGGAGACTTGTCTACCTTTAGCCTCATTAGTTTGCCCATCACTACCTCCTTGGTGATAACAATCCTCTCAAGGTCCTCACCTGTCATAGCCTCATTTCCATCAGTCACTGGCATGTTATTTGTGTCTTCCACTGTGAAGATCGACCCAAAAAACCTGTTCAGTTCCTCAGCCATTTCCTCATCTCCCATTATTAAATCTCCCTTCTCATCCTCTAAAGGACCAATATTTACCTTAGCCACTCTTTTTTGTTTTATGTATTTGTAGAAACTTTTACTATCTGTTTTTATATTCTGAGCAAGTTTACCCATAATCTATCTTACTCTTCTTGATAGCTTTTTTAGTAGCTTTCTGTTGCCCCCTAAAGATTTCCCAGTCCTCTAGTCTCCCACTGATCTTTGCTACTTTGTATGTTTTTTCCTTCAATTTGATACTCTCCCTTATTTCCTTAGATATCCACGGTCGATTTTCCCTCTTTTTACCGTCCTTCCTTTTTGTTGGTATAAACCTTTGCTGAGCACTGTGAAAAATCACTTGGAAGGTTCGCCACTGTTCCTCAACTGTTTCACCATAAAGTCTTTGCTCCCAGTCTACCTTAGCTAGTTCTTCTCTCATCCCATTGTAATCTCCTTTGTTTAAGCACAAAACACTAGTGCTTGATTTTACCTTCTCACCCTCCATCTGTATTTTAAATTCCACCATATTGTGATCGCTCCTTCCGAGAGGATCCCTAACTATGAGATCCTGAATCAATCCTGTCTCATTACACAGGACCAGATCTAGGACTGCTTGTTCCCTCGTAGGTTCCATTACATACTGTTCTAGGAAACTATCGCGGATACATTCTATAAACTCCTCCTCAACCTTGACCAACCTGGTTAAACCAATTGACATGTAGATTAAAATCCCCCATGATAACTGCTGTACCATTTCTACATGCATCAGTTATTTCTTTGTTTATTGCCTGCCCCACCATAATGTTACTATTTGGTGGCCTATAGATTTCTCCGATCAGTGACCTTTTCGCCTTACTATTCCTGATTTCCACCCAAATGGATTCAACCTTATCCTCCATAGCACCGATGTCATCCCTTACTGTTGCCCGGATGTCATCCTTAAATAACAGAGCTACACCACCTCCCTTACCATCCACTCTGTCCTTCTGAAAAGTTTGATACCCTCGGATATTTAACTCCCAGTCGTGACCATCCTTTAACCATGTTTCAGTAATGGCCACTAAATCATAGTCATTCACAATGATTTGCGCCATCAACTCATTTACCTTATTCCGAATACTACGAGCATTCAGGTAAAGTACACTTATGTTGGCTTTTTTACCTCTGTTCTGAATCTTCACACCTCGATCAGTAACCTCTCCTAAGTTATATTTCCTCTTAACCTTTCTCCTAATTTTCCTTGTCGTTAAACCCATATCTTCATGTAACAACCTGCCGCGTCGCTTACCATTAATGTTTTCACTTCCCATTTTCTTTCTTTTAGTATTCCTGGTCCTATTCACTGAGCTCCCCTCAGTCACTGTACCTTGTACTGTCGCCCTTTTTGATTTTTTACTGTGGCTTCTCTGCCTTACACTTTCCCCCTTACTGCCTTTTATTTCTGTCCCTGTTTTACTACCTTCCAACTTCCTGCATCGGTTCCCATCCCCCTGCCACATTAGTTTAAACTCTCCCCAACAGCTCTAGCAAACACCCCGCCCCCTAGGACATCGGTTCCAGTCCTGCCCAGGTGCAGACCGTCCGGTTTGTACTGGTCCCACCTCCCCCAGAACAGGTTCCAATGTCCCAGGAATTTGAATCGCTCCCTCTTGCACCATCTCTCGAGCCACGCATTCATCCTCTCTATCCTGACATTCCTACTCTGACTAGCCCGTGGCACTGGTAGCAATCCTGAGATTACTACCTTTGAGGTCCTACTTTTTAGTTTAACTCCTAGCTCCCTAAATTCAGCTTGTAGGACCGTTTTTTCACCTATATCGTTGGTGCCTATGTGCACCACGACTGCTGGATGTTCACCCTCCCCCCTCCAGAATGTCCTGCAGCCGCTCCGAGACATCCTTGACCCTTGCACCAGGGAGGCAACATACCATCCTGGAGTCTCAATTGCGTCCGCAGAACCGCCTGTCTATTCCCCTTACAATTGAGTCCCCCATCACTATAGCCCTGCCATTCTTCTTCCTGCCCAGCTGCGCAGCAGAGCGAGCCACGGTGCCATGAACCTGGCTGCTGCTGCCTTCCCCTGGTGAGCCATCTCCCTCAACAGTATCCAAAGCAGTATATCTGTTTTGCAGGGAGATGACCGCAGAGGACACCTGCACTGCCTTCCTACTCTTGCTCTGTCTTTTGGTCACGCATTTTCTATCTCCCTCAGTACCTTTCACCTGCGGTGTGACCAACTCGCTAAATGTGCTATCCACGACGTCCTCAGCATCGCGGATGCTCCAAAGTGAGTCCATCCGCAGCTCCAGAGCCGTCAAGCGGTCTAACAGGAGCTGCAACTGGACACACTTCTTGCACGTGAAGGAGCCAGGGACAGTGGACGTGTCCCTGAGCTCCCACATCGCACACGAGGAGCATGACACGGGTCTGAGATCTCCTGCCATGTCTTAAACCTTCGGTTAACTTCAACAACTACAAGTTCAGCAAAAAAAAACAACAAAGAAAAAATAAATAAATATACCAATGAAAAGAAACAGAAACACTACTTCCCAGTCACTTACCAGGGATAAAAAGCACTTCCCACCCAGTTTCAAATTCCCACCTAGATTCAAATTCCCAAACTCACACTTAGAAGTGTCTCACTCCTGGCTCGGTCTTCTCTGGCTCACTGGGAGAACTCACTGGGAGTGAGTTTACAAGTTGCTCTTTTTAAACTCTCCTGAATTGACACCCCTCCCCCACCTGCTTTTAGATCAAGGTAGATTTAAGTGACTGACACTTAACTGCCAACCAGTTATGTGAGTGGGTGGGGCAGCCCTTGTTAACCTACACTGCACAATTGTAGCTTAATTTAAATTAATTTAAACTCCTGAAATTTAAAAGGAGCTGCCTTACTGATTTGATTCAATTCCCACCTAGATTCAAATTCCCAAACTCACTCTTAGCTGTGTCTCACTCCTGGCTCTGTGTTCTCTGGCTTACTGGGAGAACTCACTGGGAGACGGTCAGGATGACGTTGTCAGGATTATAACATGGAAACCGAGAATGCTTGTCTGATGGTGAAGGTTGGAAAATAAAATTTCAGACAGAATCTCAAAATCCCAGTAGATTTTGTGAGAAATGACTGAAGCAAGTGGAAATTGTCAGGGTCTGATTACCCGCTGCTGTTCTCGGAGTCTGAGCCATACAACCAGTGGAAGAATGAAGTGGAGATGTGGACAAGGGTTACGTCTCCACCAAGGAGGAAACAAGGTCTGGCCCTGGCCTTCTCACTTCCTAACAAAAGGAAAATTAGAAACAAAGTATTTTGGGAGCTGGGTGCCCGTCAGTGGGGCCCTGATTAAGTTTTGAATCTTCTATTCGGGTTCATTGAAGAGATTGACAATTAAGATGATCTATTGCAGGGCTTCCCAAACTTCCATCCACGGAACCCTTTTTTTTTGTATAAATTTAGAGTGCCCAATTAATTTTTTCCAATTAAGGGGCGATTTAGCGCGGCCAATCCACCTACCGTGCCCATCTTTGGGTTGCGGGGGCAAAACCCACACAAACACGAGGAGAATGTGCAAACTCCACACGAACAGTGACCCAGAGCTGTGAGGCAGCAGTGCTAACCACTGCCCACCGTGCTGCCCCCACAAAACCCTTCTGACCTCCCAAGAGTACTGACAAAACCCCTGAGAAACATTGTTATTGCGTTGAAGTTAAACTACAAAAAAAATTGTTTTTGCGCAATATGTACAATTTCTCACTTACACTCCTCTCACATACACTCTCATCTCTCTCTCGCACACACACACTTTCATCTCCCACACGTGCACTCTGCTCTGTCGTCACACAGTCCTTGTTTTGTTATGCTCTTGTCGTAGCATAAGCTGCTTCCTTGATGTGCACTCTGACAAAGGAAGGTTCAGATCTGGAGATATCTTTAACACGTTTATTAAACTATTAACAATTCTCCTACTTGGATTCAACACTACTGTTAATCCTTCAATAGCTACTCAGACTGACTAACCAGTCTGCTACAATCCACGTGGTGGGAGTGATGCTTAGTCAACCCTGTGTCTGTACTCACTGAGCATCTCCACTGGAAAGAGATTGAGCATGTGTGATGTGTCCTTTTATATGGGTTGGTGTAATGCCCTCCTGTGGTAGTGTCACCTCTGTGTGTATCGTGAATGCCCATTGGTCGTGTCCTATCTTACTGACCTATTGGTTGACTGTCTGTGTGTCATGTCTCTGGAGTTCCCTCTAGCGTCTAGCTAGGTGTAGTGATTGTACATTTGTGTACTTACAGTGATGTATATCACCACATCCCCCCTTTTTTCGTGTTACATATTTTCTGTACAGTGTCAAAGAAAATTGAACAAACTAGGTAGATGAGTGATAGTCTGTACAAGTTATGATAACAGTGATCATTAAATAATAAGTCCAAATCATATGCATGAGTCCAAAGTTCATTCATTATGGTCAAGTGGCTTTCTTGTTTGGTTGGTGAGTTGGTGATGTTGATGGTGGCATTGCATTGCAAACACCGTCAGTGTCCCTGTGCTGAAGGAACCAAGAAGTGGTCACATCACTTCGTTGTCTGATTTTTCTTTCGATGCTTGTGGTGGTAATTCTTGATGGCATCTGTCCTGAAAGCCATGTTGCCTGTTGGTAGTGCAGCAAACGTGAATTGGTAAGATGCATCGTCCTGCCATGGCATGTCATTGTACTGAGCTGGGCAGTAACAGTGTCCCTCATGGGCAGAGTTGTACCATGTCGTACCTGTCGTTGTTCCATTGGCGTTGTGTTTGTCGTGCTTCTTGTCGACGTTGTTGCCTTTGGTACGCTTCTTGCTCTTGTCTTTGATGTTGTTGTTGTGTTGGTTGGTTTTGTTGCCGTGTTTGTTGCGCTCAAGGACCACACTCTGTGGATAATACGAGTCCTTCACACAGTTACTCTTGTTAGCGTGCTCTGTGGCATCTGCTGTCTCCTTGAGCGTGCCGTCACTGAGTTTGCGGCGCTCCCCGTCTGGAGTCATGTCCGGCTTACTTGAATCAGCTTTGGCTTGTCGATGCTCCCCGTCTGGAGTCTGGGCTGTTTCACCTGAGTCAGTTTTGGTTTGTCGATGCTCCCCATCCGGAGTCATTGCAGGTTCACTTGCATCTTCTGAGGTTTCTTGATGCTCCACGTCCGGAGTCAAAACATTCAGGAATGCATTTGCTTCCAGAGAGGCTCAAGCGAGTGAGGTTTGAAGTAACGTGGTGTCACCAGTAGTCTCACTGTGATTGTCGAGTGCCTCTGTACATTCTAGCTGAGGTCTGTCACGTTGCACATCTGGTATGGGAAGTGGGATGCCATCATCACTTGTCTCACATACAGTAGGTAGAGCCTCAGTGTCTTCTTGTCGTACACTTGAGCTGGGTCGACCGTCAGAGTCTTCTTCTGGTGGCTCAAATAATCTGGGTGGACTGTCATAGTCTGCTTGCTGTACACTTGAGCGTGGTAGACTGTCAGAGTCTTCTTCTTGTTCACTGGAGCATAGTTGACTGTCATAGTCTGCTTGCTGTACACTAGAGCGTGGCAGACTTGCAGTATCTACTGCTGGTTGCTCAGTGGAGGTTGCTAGACCCTCATGGTCTTGTTCATGCAAGGACTGTGCTTTGGAGTCTTGCATTGCTTCTATTGTGGAGGCTTGTGTCACTCGAGTCACTTCTTGTTCATGCAAGGACTGCGCTGTGGAGTCTTGCGTTGCTTCTATCGTGGAGTCTGTCCACGAGCTCGCTGTGGAGTCATTCATCGCTTTCTGTGTGGAGGCTGGGACCCTTTGTGGTGTGTGGACCACTCTCTGTGTGGCAGCAGGCCGCTCTCAGTGGGCTTGTACCGCTCTCTGTCTCTTGGTTTCAGGCCGCAGCCTAATCCTGCACTCACGAGTCGGGATGTCATATCTGCTGGGCTGAAGATCCTCAAATCCGAAGAACTCGTCGTCGGGGTCGTCAATGTGCAACACGTCTAGTTGCGGTTCGGATTTGGTACTGGGGTAGCCTCCCAAGGTGAAAGCTTTGTCTGAAACGTTGTCTTCCAAGACCACATCATCACGGTTTGTGTCGGAGCTGGCATTGGGCTCGCGATGTCCAAAGAAGAATTCAAGGTCCGAGTCATAGTCTTCAAGGACTGTATCATCTCTTTGGGTGGTGCTAGCTGCTTGTTGCAGGGTTCTGCAGAGGTTACTTTCAGCTCGAATTTCAGGCATTGTGCTGTCGTTCCAGGTGAAAGAATCTCGTTTTGAGGCTTTAAATTTCTTTTCCGTGTTTTGGGACATTTCCCCTTTAAGTGGGCGTGGTCCTCTGACGCCCTGAAGTGTGTGATGTAATGCGTAGGAAGCGATTGCGCATATGCAGATCGCTGTTCCTTTACTTGGGGCCTTGTTCTCAGTTGCGCATGTGCGGCTTCTCGCGCATGAGCAAACGGACCTTCCTGTTCTGTGCGCTCTTCGTGCAACTGCGCGTGTGCAGCACCTTTCCCAAGATGGCTGCAATTCAAAACTGCCATTCATTGCTGCAAGCCTACCTCACGGTGAGTTTTGGCACCTCTTTTACCTTTTCTTCTTGTATGTTCCTCGCAGAATTCATGGAATTTGTCCAGGACTGCCTGGAAATCGCTTGTTTTGCCCCTTTGAGTATTTGAAGGTCTGGGAGATTTCAGCTGCTTCTGCACCCGCGATAGTAAGTAGAAGCTTCATTTTCTCTGCATCCGCCACGCCATCTAGGTCGGACGCTACCAGGTAGATCTCAAATGTCTGCCTGAACCAACGCCAGTTTTCACTGAGATTGCCTTGGTACCTGAGCTGCTGTGGGACCGGAATCTCGAACATCATCTTGCCTGGCTGCTGTTGCTGGTTGTCACTGTTTGCTGAGTTTTAACTATATGGATTTAAACAGTTCACTCCTGGAACCATGTTTTGTTATGCTCTTGTCGTAGCATAAGCTGCTTCCTTGATGTGCACTCTGACAGAGGAAGGTTCAGACTTGGAGATAGCTTTAACATGTTTATTAAACTATTAACAATTCTCCTACTTGGATTCGACACTACTGTTAATCCTTCTATAGCTACTCAGACTGACGAACCAGTCTGCTACAATCCACGTGGTGGGTATGATGCTCAATCAACCCTGTGTCTGTACTCACTGAGAGTCTCCACTGGAAAGAGACTGAGCATGTGTGATGTGTCCTTTTATATGGGTTGGTGTAATGCCCTCCTGTGGTAGCGTCACCACTGTTGTGTATCGCGAATGCCCATTGGTCGTGTCCTATCTTACTGACCTATTGGTTGACTGTCTGTGTGTCATGTCTCTGGTGTTCCCTCTAGTGTCTAGCTAGGTGTAGTATATGTACATTAATCCTTTGTGTACTTACAGTGATGTATATCAGCACAGTCCTCGCTCACACACACTCTTATCTCATACACACTCATCTCTCACATATACTCACTTGCTTTCGTATTTCACTCGTATACCTCTTTCCGAGGCCCAACTCGCTCCCCATCCCGCTCGTTCTCCAAGGCTTGTCTCAGACACTCTCATCCCACAGCTCCTTCTCGGAGTCCCAGGCCTCCCAGTTTCTTCTCTGAGGCACCACTTCCTCTCACAGGTCCAGCTCCCTCTTGCAGGCCCCAGTCCCACCATCGCTCCACTATCCGCGCTCACCCCGATCTCAACATTTTAATTTTCTGCTTTTCCAGCACTTCCAATCAGAGGAGAAACCAACCACGGATTGGATGAACAGGAAACTACATGAAACTCAAGTTGTACAGATCAGCCAGGCCTGCCACGGAACCCTGGAAGCCAGTTTTGGTACCTTTTGTAGGTTTCAAATCTGGGTGAAAGCATCTTTAGCAGATCTGGATATCGCAACAAGACAGGATTGGAACAGCGCTAATGAGTGAATGAACCCCAGGAATGACCGGGTATTACAGAGTGGCATTTTGAGTACAGAGTGTTTATTGATGTCTTTCTCCTCTGTAATTGTTTTATTGGTGTCTAAGGAGGGCTCTGAGCATGTGCTGGTTTTGCGCAGAAAATCAGGAGCGAGATTCTCCGTTCTCCCGCCGCGTGCTTTTTGGCCGAAATTCCCCATTGAAACCAACCCGTGATGCCGCAAAGCCCAGCTGGGGGTGTGCTGGCAGCGGGCAAAGGGAATTCTGACAACCGGAAAATTCCAGCCAGGGTCTTCAAGGTGACAAAGGGAATTCTGAGGCTGAAGGTGGTGATCACGCTGAAGAAATTGGACCAGTCACAAGGAGCTTTTTGATCCAGTGTATGTTTGTCACTGACTCATTCAACTGTGCTTCATTCAACTGTGCTGGACAGTGGCTGCATCAACAGAACGGGGATCAGACTGGTGAAAATGCTTCACAGATTCTCCTTGGAGTGAAGATCGATACTGGGTTAATCATAGAATTTACAGTGCAGAAGGAGGCCATTCGGCCCATCGAGTCTGCACCGGCTCTTGGAAAGAGCACCCGACCCAAGGTCAACACCTCCACCCTATCCCCATAACCCAACCCCACCCAACACTAAGGGCAATTTTGGACACTAAGGGCAATTTATCACGGCCAATCCACCTAACCTGCGCATCTTTGGACTGTGGGAGGAAACCGGAGCACCCGGAGGAAACCCACGCACACACGGGGAGGATGTGCAAACTCTGCACAGACAGTGACCCAAACCGGGAATCGAACCTGGGACCCTGGCGCTGTGAAGCAATTGTGCTATCCACAATGCTACTGTGCTGCCCATTTTTAAAATTTTATTTTTTTAAAGCCGACAGCAGTTAAGAAGTATTAAAGCTCTCCTTGTTTTGCTTTGGTGATGTCAACACATTGAAGTCACTGAGAAAGAGTGGTGATTCCATGCAAAATAGCTGGAGGCAGCCAATTGATGGGGACTGGTGTCGTCTCCAGTGAGATATCCTCACTGCTGAGCAAACCTTCCATAAAAAGGCACAAATACAGCTGGACATGGAGCAGGGTAAAGTAATTGTTTTTGGAAAGTCAGTGGATGTGCAGTTTACTCAATCAGGACATTACCGTAACCCCTCAACAATCTCTGATGTTTCTGATCAGTGTTTGACAAGGATTAATGGCGTTGGGTGATGGGAATCAGAGAGAAATCAAGAAAATAGTTTGAAAGCTACACAGACAATTTGCTGACTGATGGGATCAGTTTCTCCACAAAAGTTCCATAATGTCTCCGCAGACCGCGGTGATCTCTTGCAAATGGCTCAAGTGGACGTTGGGGACAATTTTAATCATTTTCCCATTAGTCTCGTGCGATTTTATCTGGCCAGAGCAAAACTCATTTCCATCCCATTGTTTCTCTGGGAGTGAATTCGAGCCGTGCAGACCCTCCTACATAATTTTGCTCCCACAGCCGGTTCACAGCTCCTGCTCCCACAGCTGGTTCACAACTCCTGCTCCCACAGCTGGTTCACAGCTCCTGCTCCCACAGCTGGTTCACAGCTCCTGGTCCCACAGCTGGTTCACAGCTCCTGCTCCCACAGCCGGTTCGCAGCTCCTGCTCCCACAGCTGGTTCACAGCTCCTGCTCCCACAGCTGGTTCACAGCTCCTGGTCCCACAGCTGGTTCACGGCTCCTGCTCCCACAGCCGGTTCGCAGCTCCTGCTCCCACAGCCGGTTCACAGCTCCTGGTCCCACAGCTGGTTCACAGCTCCTGGTCCCACAGCTGGTTCACAGCTCCTGCTCCCACAGTCGGTTCGCAGCTCCTGGTCCCACAGCTGGTTCACAGCTCCTGCTCCCACAGCCGGTTCGCAGCTCCTGCTCCCACAGCTGATTCACAGCTCCTGCTCCCACAGCTGGTTCACAGCTCCTGCTCCCACAGCTGGTTCGCAGCTCCTGCTCCCACAGCTGGTTCGCAGCTTCTGCTCCCACAGCTGGTTCGCAGCTCCTGGGTCCCACAGCCGGTTCGCAGCTCCTGGTCCCACAGCTGGTTCACAGGTCCTGGTCCCACAGCTGGTTCACAACTCCTGCTCCCACAGCTGGTTCACAGCTACTGCTCCCACAGCTGGTTCCCAGCTCCTGCTACCACAGCTGGTTCACTGCTCCTGGGTCCCACAGCCGGTTCACAGCTCCTGCTCCCACAGCTGGTTCACAGCTCCTGGGTCCCACAGCCGGTTCACAGCTCCTGCTCCCACAGCTGGTTCACAGCTCCTGGGTCCCACAGCTGGTTCACAGCTCCTGGGTCCCACAGCCGGTTCACAGCTCCTGCTCCCACAGCTGGTTCACAGCTCCTGCTCCCACAGCTGGTTCACAGCTCCTGCTCCCACAGCTGGTTCACAGCTCCTGGTCCCACAGCCGGTTCACAGCTCCTGCTCCCACAGCTGGTTCACAGCTCCTGCTCCCACAGCTGGTTCACAGCTCCTGCTCCCACAGCTGGTTCACAGCTCCTGCTCCCACAGCTGGTTCACAGCTCCTGCTCCCACAGCCGGTTCACAGCTCCTGCTTCCACAGCTCGTTCACAGCTCCTGCTCCCACAGCTCCTGCTCCCACAGCTGGTTCACAGCTCCTGCTCCCACAGCAGGTTCGCAGTTCCTGCTTCAACAGCTGGTTTACAGCTCCTGCTTCCACAGCTCGTTCACAGCTCCTGCTCCCACAGCTGGTTCACAGCTCCTGCTCCCACAGCTGGTTCACAGCTCCTGCTCCCACAGCCGGTTCACAGCTCCTGCTCCCACAGCTGGTTCACAGCTCCTGCTCCCACAGCTGGTTCGCAGCTCCTGCTCCCACAGCCGGTTCACAGCTCCTGCTCCCACAGCTGGTTCGCAGCTCATGCTCCCACAGCTGCTTCACAGCTCCTGCTCCCACAGCTGGTTCACAGCTCCTGCTCCCACAGCTGGTTCGCAGCTCCTGCTCCCACAGCCGGTTCACAGCTCCTGCTCCCACAGCTGGTTCACAGCTCCTGCTCCCACAGCTGGTTCACAGCTCCTGCTCCCACAGCCGGTTCACAGCTCCTGCTCCCACAGCCGGTTCACAGCTCCTACTCCCACAGCTGGTTCACAGCTCCTGCTCCCACAGCCGATTCACAGCTACTGCTCCCACAGCTGGTTCACAGCTCCTGCTCCCACAGCTGGTTCACAGCTCCTGCTCCCACAGCTGGTTCGCAGCTCCTGCTCCCACAGCTGGTTCGCAGCTTCTGCTCCCACAGCTGGTTCGCAGCTCCTGGGTCCCACAGCCGGTTCACAGCTCCTGGGTCCCACAGCTGGTTCACAGCTCCTGCTCCCACAGCTGGTTCGCAGCTCCTGGGTCCCACAGCCGGTTCACAGCTCCTGGGTCCCACAGCTGGTTCACAGCTCCTGCTCCCACAGCTGGTTCCCAGCTCCTGCTCCCACAGCCGGTTCACAGCTCCTGCTCCCACAGCCGGTTCACAGCTCCTGGGTCCCACAGCTGGTTCACAGCTCCTGCTCCCACAGCTGGTTCACAGCTCCTGCTCTCACAGCAGGTTCACAGCTCCTGCTCCCACAGCTGGTTCACAGCTCCTGGTCCCACAGCTGGTTCACAGCTCCTGCTCCCACAGCTGGTTCACAGCTCCTGCTCCCACAGCTGGTTCACAGCTCCTGCTCCCACAGCTGGTTCACAGCTCCTGGTCCCACAGCTGGTTCACAGCTCCTGCTCCCACAGCCGGTTCGCAGCTCCTGCTCCCACAGCTGGTTCACAGCTCCTGGTCCCACAGCTGGTTCACAGCTCCTGCTCCCACAGCTGGTTCACAGCTCCTGCTCCCACAGCTGGTTCACAGCTCCTGGTCCCACAGCTGGTTCACAGCTCCTGCTCCCACAGCTGGTTCACAGCTCCTGCTCCCACAGCCGGTTCGCAGCTCCTGCTCCCACAGCTGGTTCACAGCTCCTACTCCCACAGCTGGTTCACAGCTCCTGCTCCCACAGCCGGTTCACAGCTCCTGCTCCCACAGCTCCTGCTCCCACAGCTGGTTCACAGCTCCTGGTCCCACAGCAAGTTCACAGCGCCTGCTCCCACAGCTGGTTCACAGCTCCTGCTCCCACAGCTGGTTCACAGCTCCTGCTCCCACAGCTGGTTCACAGCTCCTGCTCCCACAGCTGGTTCACAGCTCCTGCTCCCACAGCTGGTTCACAGCTCCTGCTCCCACAGCTGGTTCACAGCTCCTACTCCCACAGCTGGTTCACAGCTCCTGGTCCCACAGCCGGTTCACAGCTCCTGCTCCCACAGCCGGTTCACAGCTGCTGCTCCCACAGCTGGTTCACAGCTCCTACTCCCACAGCTGGTTCACAGCTCCTGGTCCCACAGCCGGTTCACAGCTCCTGCTCCCACAGCTGGTTCACAGCTCCTGCTCCCACAGCTGGTTCACAGCTCCTGCTCCCACAGCTGGTTCACAGCTCCTGCTCCCACAGCTGGTTCACAGCTCCTGCTCCCACAGCTGGTTCACAGCTCCTGCTCCCACAGCTCCTGCTCCCACAGCTGGTTCACAGTGCCTGCTCCCACAGCTGGTTCACAGCTCCTGCTCCCACAGCTGGTTCACAGCTCCTGCTCCCACAGCTGGTTCACAGTGCCTGCTCCCACAGCTGGTTCACAGCTCCTGCTCCCACAGCTGGTTCACAGCTCCTGCTCCCACAGCTGGTTCACAGCTCCTGCTCCCACAGCTGGTTCACAGCTCCTGCTCCCACAGCTCCTGCTCCCACAGCTGGTTCACAGTGCCTGCTCCCACAGCTGGTTCACAGCTCCTGTTCCCACAGCTGGTTCACAGCGCCTGCTCCCACAGCTGGGTCACAGCTCCTGCTCCCACAGCTGGTTCACAGTGCCTGCTCCCACAGCTGGTTCACAGCTCCTGTTCCCACAGCTGGTTCACAGCGCCTGCTCCCACAGCTGGTTCGCAGCTCCTGCTCCCACAGCTGGTTCGCAGCTTCTGCTCCCACAGCTGGTTCGCAGCTCCTGGGTCCCACAGCCGGTTCACAGCTCCTGGGTCCCACAGCTGGTTCACAGCTCCTGCTCCCACAGCTGGTTCGCAGCTCCTGGGTCCCACAGCCGGTTCACAGCTCCTGGGTCCCACAGCTGGTTCACAGCTCCTGCTCCCACAGCTGGTTCCCAGCTCCTGCTCCCACAGCCGGTTCACAGCTCCTGCTCCCACAGCCGGTTCACAGCTCCTGGGTCCCACAGCTGGTTCACAGCTCCTGCTCCCACAGCTGGTTCACAGCTCCTGCTCCCACAGCAGGTTCACAGCTCCTGCTCCCACAGCTGGTTCACAGCTCCTGGTCCCACAGCTGGTTCACAGCTCCTGCTCCCACAGCTGGTTCACAGCTCCTGCTCCCACAGCTGGTTCACAGCTCCTGCTCCCACAGCTGGTTCACAGCTCCTGGTCCCACAGCTGGTTCACAGCTCCTGCTCCCACAGCCGGTTCGCAGCTCCTGCTCCCACAGCTGGTTCACAGCTCCTGGTCCCACAGCTGGTTCACAGCTCCTGCTCCCACAGCTGGTTCACAGCTCCTGCTCCCACAGCTGGTTCACAGCTCCTGGTCCCACAGCTGGTTCACAGCTCCTGCTCCCACAGCTGGTTCACAGCTCCTGCTCCCACAGCCGGTTCGCAGCTCCTGCTCCCACAGCTGGTTCACAGCTCCTACTCCCACAGCTGGTTCACAGCTCCTGCTCCCACAGCCGGTTCACAGCTCCTGCTCCCACAGCTCCTGCTCCCACAGCTGGTTCACAGCTCCTGGTCCCACAGCTGGTTCACAGCGCCTGCTCCCACAGCTGGTTCACAGCTCCTGCTCCCACAGCTGGTTCACAGCTCCTGCTCCCACAGCTGGTTCACAGCTCCTGCTCCCACAGCTGGTTCACAGCTCCTGCTCCCACAGCTGGTTCACAGCTCCTGCTCCCACAGCTGGTTCACAGCTCCTACTCCCACAGCTGGTTCACAGCTCCTGGTCCCACAGCCGGTTCACAGCTCCTGCTCCCACAGCCGGTTCACAGCTGCTGCTCCCACAGCTGGTTCACAGCTCCTACTCCCACAGCTGGTTCACAGCTCCTGGTCCCACAGCCGGTTCACAGCTCCTGCTCCCACAGCTGGTTCACAGCTCCTGCTCCCACAGCTGGTTCACAGCTCCTGCTCCCACAGCTGGTTCACAGCTCCTGCTCCCACAGCTGGTTCACAGCTCGTGCTCCCACAGCTGGTTCACAGCTCCTGCTCCCACAGCTCCTGCTCCCACAGCTGGTTCACAGTGCCTGCTCCCACAGCTGGTTCACAGCTCCTGCTCCCACAGCTGGTTCACAGCTCCTGCTCCCACAGCTGGTTCACAGTGCCTGCTCCCACAGCTGGTTCACAGCTCCTGCTCCCACAGCTGGTTCACAGCTCCTGCTCCCACAGCTGGTTCACAGCTCCTGCTCCCACAGCTGGTTCACAGCTCCTGCTCCCACAGCTCCTGCTCCCACAGCTGGTTCACAGTGCCTGCTCCCACAGCTGGTTCACAGCTCCTGTTCCCACAGCTGGTTCACAGCGCCTGCTCCCACAGCTGGGTCACAGCTCCTGCTCCCACAGCTGGTTCACAGTGCCTGCTCCCACAGCTGGTTCACAGCTCCTGTTCCCACAGCTGGTTCACAGCGCCTGCTCCCACAGCTGGGTCACAGCTCCTGCTCCCACAGCTGGTTCACAGCTCCTGCTCCCACAGCTGGTTCACAGCTCCTGCTCCCACAGCTGGTTCACAGCTCCTACTCCCACAGCTGGTTCACAGCACCTGCTCCCACAGCTGGTTCACAGCTCCTACTCCCACAGCTGGTTCGCAGCTCCTGCTCCCACAGCTGGTTCACAGCTCCTGCTCCCACAGCAGGTTCACAGCTCCTGCTCCCACAGCCGGTTCACAGCTACTGCTCCCACAGCTGGTTCACAGCTCCTGCTCCCACAGCTGGTTCACAGCTCCTGCTCCCACAGCTGGTTCACAGCTCCTGCTCCCACAGCCGGTTCACAGCTCCTGCTCCCACAGCCGGTTCACAGCTCCTGCTCCCACAGCTGGTTCACAGCTCCTGCTCCCACAGCTGGTTCACAACTCCTGCTCCCACAGCTGGTTCACAGCTCCTGCTCCCACAGCCGGTTCACAGCTCCTGCTCCAACAGCCGGTTCACAGCTCCTGCTCCCACAGCCGGTTCACAGCTCCTGCTCCAACAGTCGGTTCACAGCTCCTGCTCCCACAGCCGATTCACAGCTCCTGCTCCCACAGCCGGTTCACAGCTCCTGCTCCCACAGCTGGTTCACAGCTCCTGGGTCCCACAGCAGGTTCACAGCTCCTGCTCCCACAGCTGGTTCACAGCTCCTGCTCCCACAGCTGGTTCACAGCTCCTGGGTCCCACAGCAGGTTCACAGCTCCTGCTCCCACAGCTGGTTCACAGCTCCTGCTCCCACAGTTGGTTCACAGCTCCTGCTCCCACAGCTGGTTCACAGCTCCTGCTCCCACAGCTGGTTCACAGCTCCTGCTCCCACAGCTGGTTCACAGCTCCTGCTCCCACAGCTGGTTCACAGCTCCTGCTCCCACAGCTGGTTCACAGCTCCTGCTCCCACAGCTGGTTCACAGCTCCTGCTCCCACAGCTGGTTCACAGCTCCTGCTCCCACAGCCGGTTCACAGCTCCTGCTCCCACAGCTGGTTCACAGCTCCTGCTCCCACAGCTGGTTCACAGCTCCTGCTCCCACAGCCGGTTCGCAGCTCCTGCTCCCACAGCTGGTTCACAGCTCCTGCTCCCACAGCTGGTCCACAGCTCCTGCTCCCACAGCTGGTTCACAGCTCCTGCTCCCACAGCTGGTTCACAGCTCCTGCTCCCACAGCTGGTTCACAGCTCCTGCTCCCACAGCTGGTTCACAGCTCCTACTCCCACAGCTGGTTCACAGCTCCTGCTCCCACAGCTGGTTCACAGCTCCTGCTCCCACAGCTGGTTCACAGCTCCTGCTCCCACAGCTGGTTCGCAGCTCCTGCTCCCACAGCCGGTTCACAGCTCCTGCTCCCACAGCTGGTTCACAGCTCCTACTCCCACAGCTGGTTCGCAGCTTCTGCTCCCAGAGCTGGTTCACAGCTCCTAGTCCCACAGCCGGTTCCCAGCTCCTGCTCCCAGAGCTGGTTCACAGCTCCTGCTCCCACAGCTGGTTCACAGCTCCTGCTCCCACAGCTGGTTCACAGCTCCTGCTCCCACAGCTGGTTCACAGCTCCTGCTCCCACAGCTGGTTCACAGCTCCTATCCCACAGCTGGTTCACAGCTCCTAGTCCCACAGCCGGTTCACAGCTCTTGGTCCCACCTCTGGTTCACAGCTCCTGCTCCCACAGCTGGTTCACAGCTCCTGCTCCCACAGCTGGTTCACAGCTCCTGGTCCCACAGCTGGTTCACAGCTCCTGCTCCCACAGCCGGTTCGCAGCTCCTGCTCCCACAGCTGGTTCACAGCTCCTGGTCCCACAGCTGGTTCACAGCTCCTGCTCCCACAGCTGGTTCACAGCTCCTGCTCCCACAGCTGGTTCACAGCTCCTGGTCCCACAGCTGGTTCACAGCTCCTGCTCCCACAGCTGGTTCACAGCTCCTGCTCCCACAGCCGGTTCGCAGCTCCTGCTCCCACAGCTGGTTCACAGCTCCTACTCCCACAGCTGGTTCACAGCTCCTGCTCCCACAGCCGGTTCACAGCTCCTGCTCCCACAGCTCCTGCTCCCACAGCTGGTTCACAGCTCCTGGTCCCACAGCAAGTTCACAGCGCCTGCTCCCACAGCTGGTTCACAGCTCCTGCTCCCACAGCTGGTTCACAGCTCCTGCTCCCACAGCTGGTTCACAGCTCCTGCTCCCACAGCTGGTTCACAGCTCCTGCTCCCACAGCTGGTTCACAGCTCCTGCTCCCACAGCTGGTTCACAGCTCCTACTCCCACAGCTGGTTCACAGCTCCTGGTCCCACAGCCGGTTCACAGCTCCTGCTCCCACAGCCGGTTCACAGCTGCTGCTCCCACAGCTGGTTCACAGCTCCTACTCCCACAGCTGGTTCACAGCTCCTGGTCCCACAGCCGGTTCACAGCTCCTGCTCCCACAGCTGGTTCACAGCTCCTGCTCCCACAGCTGGTTCACAGCTCCTGCTCCCACAGCTGGTTCACAGCTCCTGCTCCCACAGCTGGTTCACAGCTCCTGCTCCCACAGCTGGTTCACAGCTCCTGCTCCCACAGCTCCTGCTCCCACAGCTGGTTCACAGTGCCTGCTCCCACAGCTGGTTCACAGCTCCTGCTCCCACAGCTGGTTCACAGCTCCTGCTCCCACAGCTGGTTCACAGTGCCTGCTCCCACAGCTGGTTCACAGCTCCTGCTCCCACAGCTGGTTCACAGCTCCTGCTCCCACAGCTGGTTCACAGCTCCTGCTCCCACAGCTGGTTCACAGCTCCTGCTCCCACAGCTCCTGCTCCCACAGCTGGTTCACAGTGCCTGCTCCCACAGCTGGTTCACAGCTCCTGTTCCCACAGCTGGTTCACAGCGCCTGCTCCCACAGCTGGGTCACAGCTCCTGCTCCCACAGCTGGTTCACAGTGCCTGCTCCCACAGCTGGTTCACAGCTCCTGTTCCCACAGCTGGTTCACAGCGCCTGCTCCCACAGCTGGTTCGCAGCTCCTGCTCCCACAGCTGGTTCGCAGCTTCTGCTCCCACAGCTGGTTCGCAGCTCCTGGGTCCCACAGCCGGTTCACAGCTCCTGGGTCCCACAGCTGGTTCACAGCTCCTGCTCCCACAGCTGGTTCGCAGCTCCTGGGTCCCACAGCCGGTTCACAGCTCCTGGGTCCCACAGCTGGTTCACAGCTCCTGCTCCCACAGCTGGTTCCCAGCTCCTGCTCCCACAGCCGGTTCACAGCTCCTGCTCCCACAGCCGGTTCACAGCTCCTGGGTCCCACAGCTGGTTCACAGCTCCTGCTCCCACAGCTGGTTCACAGCTCCTGCTCCCACAGCAGGTTCACAGCTCCTGCTCCCACAGCTGGTTCACAGCTCCTGGTCCCACAGCTGGTTCACAGCTCCTGCTCCCACAGCTGGTTCACAGCTCCTGCTCCCACAGCTGGTTCACAGCTCCTGCTCCCACAGCTGGTTCACAGCTCCTGGTCCCACAGCTGGTTCACAGCTCCTGCTCCCACAGCCGGTTCGCAGCTCCTGCTCCCACAGCTGGTTCACAGCTCCTGGTCCCACAGCTGGTTCACAGCTCCTGCTCCCACAGCTGGTTCACAGCTCCTGCTCCCACAGCTGGTTCACAGCTCCTGGTCCCACAGCTGGTTCACAGCTCCTGCTCCCACAGCTGGTTCACAGCTCCTGCTCCCACAGCCGGTTCGCAGCTCCTGCTCCCACAGCTGGTTCACAGCTCCTACTCCCACAGCTGGTTCACAGCTCCTGCTCCCACAGCCGGTTCACAGCTCCTGCTCCCACAGCTCCTGCTCCCACAGCTGGTTCACAGCTCCTGGTCCCACAGCTGGTTCACAGCGCCTGCTCCCACAGCTGGTTCACAGCTCCTGCTCCCACAGCTGGTTCACAGCTCCTGCTCCCACAGCTGGTTCACAGCTCCTGCTCCCACAGCTGGTTCACAGCTCCTGCTCCCACAGCTGGTTCACAGCTCCTGCTCCCACAGCTGGTTCACAGCTCCTACTCCCACAGCTGGTTCACAGCTCCTGGTCCCACAGCCGGTTCACAGCTCCTGCTCCCACAGCCGGTTCACAGCTGCTGCTCCCACAGCTGGTTCACAGCTCCTACTCCCACAGCTGGTTCACAGCTCCTGGTCCCACAGCCGGTTCACAGCTCCTGCTCCCACAGCTGGTTCACAGCTCCTGCTCCCACAACTGGTTCACAGCTCCTGCTCCCACAGCTGGTTCACAGCTCCTGCTCCCACAGCTGGTTCACAGCTCCTGCTCCCACAGCTGGTTCACAGCTCCTGCTCCCACAGCTCCTGCTCCCACAGCTGGTTCACAGTGCCTGCTCCCACAGCTGGTTCACAGCTCCTGCTCCCACAGCTGGTTCACAGCTCCTGCTCCCACAGCTGGTTCACAGTGCCTGCTCCCACAGCTGGTTCACAGCTCCTGCTCCCACAGCTGGTTCACAGCTCCTGCTCCCACAGCTGGTTCACAGCTCCTGCTCCCACAGCTGGTTCACAGCTCCTGCTCCCACAGCTCCTGCTCCCACAGCTGGTTCACAGTGCCTGCTCCCACAGCTGGTTCACAGCTCCTGTTCCCACAGCTGGTTCACAGCGCCTGCTCCCACAGCTGGGTCACAGCTCCTGCTCCCACAGCTGGTTCACAGTGCCTGCTCCCACAGCTGGTTCACAGCTCCTGTTCCCACAGCTGGTTCACAGCGCCTGCTCCCACAGCTGGGTCACAGCTCCTGCTCCCACAGCTGGTTCACAGCTCCTGCTCCCACAGCTGGTTCACAGCTCCTACTCCCACAGCTGGTTCGCAGCTCCTGCTCCCACAGCTGGTTCACAGCTCCTGCTCCCACAGCAGGTTCACAGCTCCTGCTCCCACAGCCGGTTCACAGCTCCTGCTCCCACAGCTGGTTCACAGCTCCTGCTCCCACAGCTGGTTCACAGCTCCTGCTCCCACAGCTGGTTCACAGCTCCTGCTCCCACAGCCGGTTCACAGCTCCTGCTCCCACAGCCGGTTCACAGCTCCTGCTCCCACAGCTGGTTCACAGCTCCTGCTCCCACAGCTGGTTCACAACTCCTGCTCCCACAGCTGGTTCACAGCTCCTGCTCCCACAGCCGGTTCACAGCTCCTGCTCCAACAGCTGGTTCACAGCTCCTGCTCCCACAGCCGGTTCACAGCTCCTGCTCCAACAGTCGGTTCACAGCTCCTGCTCCCACAGCCGATTCACAGCTCCTGCTCCCACAGCCGGTTCACAGCTCCTGCTCCCACAGCTGGTTCACAGCTCCTGGGTCCCACAGCAGGTTCACAGCTCCTGCTCCCACAGCTGGTTCACAGCTCCTGCTCCCACAGCTGGTTCACAGCTCCTGGGTCCCACAGCAGGTTCACAGCTCCTGCTCCCACAGCTGGTTCACAGCTCCTGCTCCCACAGTTGGTTCACAGCTCCTGCTCCCACAGCTGGTTCACAGCTCCTGCTCCCACAGCTGGTTCACAGCTCCTGCTCCCACAGCTGGTTCACAGCTCCTGCTCCCACAGCTGGTTCACAGCTCCTGCTCCCACAGCTGGTTCACAGCTCCTGCTCCCACAGCTGGTTCACAGCTCCTGCTCCCACAGCTGGTTCACAGCTCCTGCTCCCACAGCCGGTTCACAGCTCCTGCTCCCACAGCCGGTTCACAGCTCCTGCTCCCACAGCTGGTTCACAGCTCCTGCTCCCACAGCCGGTTCACAGCTCCTGCTCCCACAGCTGGTTCACAGCTCCTGCTCCCACAGCTGGTTCACAGCTCCTGCTCCCACAGCTGGTTCACAGCTCCTACTCCCACAGCTGGTTCACAGCTCCTGCTCCCACAGCTGGTTCACAGCTCCTACTCCCACAGCTGGTTCGCAGCTCCTGCTCCCACAGCTGGTTCACAGCTCCTGCTCCCACAGCAGGTTCACAGCTCCTGCTCCCACAGCCGGTTCACAGCTCCTGCTCCCACAGCTGGTTCACAGCTTCTGCTCCCACAGCTGGTTCACAGCTCCTGCTCCCACAGCTGGTTCACAGCTCCTGCTCCCACAGCCGGTTCACAGCTCCTGCTCCCACAGCCGGTTCACAGCTCCTGCTCCCACAGCTGGTTCACAGCTCCTGCTCCCACAGCTGGTTCACAACTCCTGCTCCCACAGCTGGTTCACAGCTCCTGCTCCCACAGCCGGTTCACAGCTCCTGCTCCAACAGCTGGTTCACAGCTCCTGCTCCCACAGCCGGTTCACAGCTCCTGCTCCAACAGTCGGTTCACAGCTCCTGCTCCCACAGCCGATTCACAGCTCCTGCTCCCACAGCTGGTTCACAGCTCCTGCTCCCACAGCTGGTTCACAGCTCCTGGGTCCCACAGCAGGTTCACAGCTCCTGCTCCCACAGCTGGTTCACAGCTCCTGCTCCCACAGCTGGTTCACAGCTCCTGGGTCCCACAGCAGGTTCACAGCTCCTGCTCCCACAGCTGGTTCACAGCTCCTGCTCCCACAGTTGGTTCACAGCTCCTGCTCCCACAGCTGGTTCACAGCTCCTGCTCCCACAGCTGGTTCACAGCTCCTGCTCCCACAGCTGGTTCACAGCTCCTGCTCCCACAGCTGGTTCACAGCTCCTGCTCCCACAGCTGGTTCACAGCTCCTGCTCCCACAGCTGGTTCACAGCTCCTGCTCCCACAGCTGGTTCACAGCTCCTGCTCCCACAGCCGGTTCACAGCTCCTGCTCCCACAGCTGGTTCACAGCTCCTGCTCCCACAGCTGGTTCACAGCTCCTGCTCCCACAGCTGGTTCGCAGCTCCTGCTCCCACAGCTGGTTCACAGCTCCTGCTCCCACAGCTGGTTCGCAGCTCCTGCTCCCACAGCTGGTTCGCAGCTCCTGCTCCCACAGCTGGTTCGCAGCTCCTGCTCCCACAGCTGGTTCGCAGCTCCTGCTCCCACAGCAGGTTCGCAGCTCCTGCTCCCACAGCCGGTTCGCAGCTCCTGCTCCCACAGCTGGTTCACAGCTCCTGCTCCCACAGCTGGTTCACAGCTCCTACTCCCACAGCTGGTTCACAGCTCCTGCTCCCACAGCTGGTTCACAGCTCCTGCTCCCACAGCTGGTTCACAGCTCCTGCTCCCACAGCTGGTTCACAGCTCCTGCTCCCACAGCTGGTTCACAGCTCCTGCTCCCACAGCTGGTCCACAGCTCCTGCTCCCACAGCTGGTTCACAGCTCCTGCTCCCACAGCTGGTTCACAGCTCCTGCTCCCACAGCTGGTTCACAGTTCCTGCTCCCACAGCTGGTTCACAGCTCCTACTCCCACAGCTGGTTCACAGCTCCTGCTCCCACAGCTGGTTCACAGCTCCTGCTCCCACAGCTGGTTCACAGCTCCTGCTCCCACAGCTGGTTCGCAGCTCCTGCTCCCACAGCCGGTTCGCAGCTCCTGCTCCCACAGCTGGTTCACAGCTCCTACTCCCACAGCTGGTTCGCAGCTTCTGCTCCCAGAGCTGGTTCACAGCTCCTAGTCCCACAGCCGGTTCCCAGCTCCTGCTCCAAGACTGGTTCACAGCTCCTGCTCCCACAGCTGGTTCACAGCTCCTGCTCCCACAGCTGGTTCACAGCTCCTGCTCCCACAGCTGGTTCACAGCTCCTGCTCCCACAGCTGGTTCACAGCTCCTAGTCCCACAGCTGGTTCACAGCTCCTAGTCCCACAGCCGGTTCACAGCTCTTGGTCCCACCTCTGGTTCACAGCTCCTGCTCCCACAGCTGGTTCACAGATCCTCGTCCCACAGCCGGTTCACAGCTCTTGGTCCCACCTCTGGTTCACAGCTCCTGCTCCCACAGCTGGTTCACAGCTCCTGCTCCCACAGCTGGTTCACAGCTCCTAGTCCCACAGCTGGTTCACAGCTCCTGCTCCCACAGCTGGTTCACAGCTCCTGCTCCCACAGCTGGTTCACAGCTCCTGCTCCCACAGCTGGTTCACAACTCCTGCTCCCACAGCTGGTTCACAGCTCCTGCTCCCACAGCTGGTTCGCAGCTCCTGCTCCCACAGCCGGTTCACAGCTCCTGCTCCCACAGCCGGTTCGCAGCTCCTGCTCCCACAGCCGGTTCACAGCTCCTGCTCCCACAGCCGATTCACAGCTCCTGCTCCCACAGCCGGTTCACAGCTCCTGCTCCCACAGCCGGTTCACAGCTCCTGCTCCCACAGCCGGTTCACAGCTCCTGCTCCCACAGCCGGTTCACAGCTCCTGCTCCCACAGCTGGTTCACAGCTCCTGCTCCCACAGCCGGTTCACAGCTCCTGCTCCCACAGCCGGTTCACAGCTCCTGCTCCCACAGCCTGTTCACAGCTCCTGCTCCCACAGCCGGTTCACAGCTCCTGCTCCCACAGCCGGTTCACAGCTCCTGCTCCCACAGCCGGTTCACAGCTCCTGCTCCCACAGCTGGTTCACAGCTCCTGCTCCCACAGCTGGTTCACAGCTCCTGCTCCCACAGCCGGTTCACAGCTCCTGCTCCCACAGCCGGTTCACAGCTCCTGCTCCCACAGCCGGTTCACAGCTCCTGGTCCCACAGCCGGTTCACAGCTCCTGCTCCCACAGCTGGTTCACAGCTCCTGGTCCCACAGCTGGTTCACAGCTCCTGCTCCCACAGCCGGTTCACAGCTCCTGCTCCCACAGCCGATTCACAGCTCCTGCTCCCACAGCCGGTTCACAGCTCCTGCTCCAACAGTCGGTTCACAGCTCCTGCTCCCACAGCCGATTCACAGCTCCTGCTCCCACAGCCGATTCACAGCTCCTGCTCCCACAGCTGGTTCACAGCTCCTGCTCCCACAGCTGGTTCACAGCTCCTGCTCCCACAGCTGGTTCGCAGCTCCTGCTCCCACAGCTGGTTCGCAGCTCCTGCTCCCACAGCTGGTTCACAGCTCCTGCTCCCACAGCTGGTTCACAGCTCCTGCTCCCACAGCTGGTTCGCAGCTCCTGCTCCCACAGCTGGTTCGCAGCTCCTGCTCCCACAGCTGGTTCGCAGCTCCTGCTCCCACAGCTGGTTCACAGCTCCTGCTCCCACAGCCGGTTCACAGCTCCTGCTCCCACAGCTGGTTCACAGCTCCTGCTCCCACAGCTGGTTCACAGCTCCTGCTCCCACAGCTGGTTCACAGCTCCTGCTCCCACAGCTGGTTCACAGCTCCTACTCCCACAGCTGGTTCACAGCTCCTGCTCCCACAGCTGACTGCTTCCAAGCTAACTGCAGACTGCCTGCTTTCTGTGAGAAACACCCAGAATTCCAACCAAGGCTCCACCCTGAATCACTTATCCCCACGGTAACACAGACTCGTTGGGATGTCCAACAGATGTTCAAATTAATCGACTTTCCGCTTCAAAACCAAACTTTCCGGCCCTGAGGTCTACACAAAGACAGGACAGTAATTGTCAGACCCGATGTCTCCGGGTCTCCAGCTAAAGGAGCCCAGCTGCCCTTTTACAGAACTTACCCTTCCAGCTTTGACTTCTTCAGTCAACATGGGCCACACCTTGTGATTGCGAATTCCCGGAGGGTATTTTTATCTGATCCAGAACCCAGGGTTTCCATTAATCTTACATTTTAAAAAATCCAATTCCCAAACTATGTTATATTTCTAAAACCTGAATTCAGAAACTAGATATTCTCAACATATTCCCCAGGAAGAAATGAAAATTTATCACCCTCGTAATATCCCATTCGGAATATTACCAGTTACAACGTGCTGTACATCTTAACAACAGCCGTGATCTTGTTGAGTGGTGGAGCAGGCTCGAAGGGCCGAATGGCCCACTCCTGCTCCGATGTTTCCCAGTGTTTAAATATCGGATAACCTGGAAAATCCATAATAATCCCTCCATTGTCCCCTTCACATTCACCAGTCTATCTTGCTGACAGCACGCTGCTGAATTCCATGTCCAGGAATCACAGTCCACTGAAGATGGAAACATTACTAATGCTGTGTGTTCTGAAAATTATCTTCTTCCAATAATTATCGTCCAAAGTTCCTTCTGCGAGAGGAGAGTCCTCGTTGCTGCTCAGATGGGAGGTTTCAAGTTCAGTTTTGAAAACAGTCTGTTCAGAGTTCACCTTTTGAACTTTATTTTCTTCCAGGTGTGTAGTTTCCCCATTGTTTCGATCCAAAGGGAATGTCCCGGTCAATCCCACATTTAAACTCTCTTCTTCTGGCTCAGTTGTAGGCGGAGCCTCATTTTCCAGTTCATTTCCCAGACTCCAACATTTTGGATTGTCTTTTGGAGCCAGTGGGCTGGGGTCTCCGATCGCCGGCGCTGAAATCGTGTTCGGCGATGGGCCGGAGAATCCCCGTTTGTGCCGGAATCGGGGGGGGCGCTGTTTTTGCGATGCTCACTCCCTCAAAAACGCCGTACTCGGGGAGTACTCCACACACCATATGGACGGCCTCTGGACGTCACCCAAGGCCCCATCCCGAGGCAGGCCGGGTCCGCGCGTGGCCGGCACCATGTTGCATGGCCATTCTCCGGCCGTATCCATAGGTAAAGCCACGGGCTTTACGCTGCACGGCTGAAAGCCCCTCCACCGGGCAGAGGATCGGTGAGGGGGCGGCGTCGACTTTCTGGTCGTAGGAGCAGACGGAGCCTGTGGACATAGCCGCAGGATGGGAGAATCCAGCCCATGTAAGTTCAAAATGGCTTCTTTTTACGCCAGTGGTCAAACTCATCTTCAGCCATTTTAAGAACGTCACTCAAATGTTTGTTAATGTTGGGACTTCCGGTTGCGGCGATGACCAGCTAAGCCGCACGTTTCGGCAGCTCCAGCGGACCTTCGGGCTCTTTTAAGAGCCCCAACGGGAAATTTTCGCGCGACGAAACCCGGTGTGGGGTGAGTGAGTAGGGAGTCCCCCCCCCAACGAAAGAGGAAAATATCGGCGGCGGCAGCTGCAGCGCAAGGAATCCTCGACGATAGGGACAGAAAGGAAAGAGAAACAAGATGGCGGCGGAGAAAGCCCAGGCGACATGGGGGCCCGATCAAGATGAATTCCTAAGACGGTGTGTGGAGCTACTAAAGAAGGAGGTGCTGGCCCCGATGCTACAGGCAATTGAGGGGCTTAAGGAGGCACAAAGGACCCAGGAGACAGAGCTCCGCGTGGTGGAGCAGAAGGTGACGGACAATGAGGACGAGATCCTGGGCCTGGCGGTCAAAACACAGACGCACGAGGCGCTCCACAAAAAGTGCATTGAAAGGATTGAGGCCCTAGAAAACAGAACACGAAGGAAGAACCTTCGGATTCTGGGTCTCCCTGAGGGAGTGGAAGGAGCGGACTGCGGGGCTTATGTGAGCACGATGCTAAGCTCGCTGATGGGAGCTGAGGCCCCTTTGGGCCCCTTAGAAGTGGAGGGGGCTCATCGGATCCCGGCGAGGAGACCAAAAGCGGGAGAACCACCTAGGGCGACAATCGTGCGATTTCACCGCTTTAAAGATAGAGAAGTGGTTCTGAGATGGGCTAAAAAGGTACGGAGTAGCAGATGGGAGAATGCAGTGGTACGGGTGTACCAGGATTGGAGTGCGGAGGTGGCGAGAAGGAGGGCAAGTTTTAACCGAGCCAAGGAGGTGTTACACAAGAAGAAGGTGAAGTTCGGGATGCTGCAGCCGGCACGACTATGGGTCACGTACCAGGAGAGACATCACTATTTCGAAACGGCGGAAGAAGCATGGACCTTTATGAAAGAGGAGAAATTGGATCGGAACTGAGGGACTGATACTGCAGGGAAATGTTATTGTCGATGTAAATAGAGAAGTAAATTGGGAAGGGGGGAGACACTAGGAAATGTGGGCGCCGGTGAGGGGGGAAAGAAGGGACATAGGCGGAGAATGAGGAATGGGAGTGGGATGGGAAAGGGAGCTGCGCCATAAGAGGCGGGTCAGCTATAGAGATGTTCCCGCGCCAGAAAGATAATGGCGGGAAGATAGGCGCAAGGTAGATGGGAGTTCCCCACACGGGGGGGGTCAGGGAGTGAGCAGGAGTAGCCGGGGTCAGTTGAAGTCAGCTGACTTGCGGAAGTAATATGGGGGGAGCAATCACGCTAGAGGGGGATCTAGCGGGGAGGGGGGGTGGTAACTGGGTTGCTGCTGTGGAAATCAAAGAGGAACTGGCTAAAGAATGGGTGGTCGGGGCTGGAATGCGACACCTGGGGAACGAGTGGGAGCGCGGAAGCGGGACGTGGGACTGGCCTAGAGAAGGTGATGGCTAGTCGACACGGGAAGGGGGCAGGTAGCCCCCTAGTGAGGCTGATCACGTGGAACGTGAGAGGCCTAAATGGACCGATTAAAAGGGCCCGAGTGCTCGCGCACTTGAAAGGACTAAGGGCAGACGTGGTTATGCTCCAGGAGACGCACCTGAAGGTGGCGGACCAAGTTAGGTTAAGGAAAGGATGGGTGGGACAGGTGTTCCATTCAGGGCTAGATGCAAAGAATAGAGGGGTGGCCATACTGGTGGGGAAACGGGTAGCATTCGAAGCAAGGAGCATTGTAGCAGATAGTGGAGGCAGATATGTAATGGTGAGTGGCAGGCTGGAGGGAATGGAGGTTGTGTTGGTTAACGTATATGCCCCGAATTGGGACGATGCGGGATTTATGAGACGGATGTTGGGACGTATACCGGACCTGGAGGTAGGAAACTTGATATTGGGAGGAGATTTCAACACCGTGCTGGACCCAGGGTTAGATAGATCCAGATCTAAGACCGGAAGAAGGCCGGCAGCGGCCAAGGTGCTTAAGGGGTTTATGGACCAAATGGGGGGGGAGTGGATCCATGGCGATTTCTTAGACCAAGGGCCAGGGAGTTCTCCTTCTTCTCCCATGTTCATAAAGTGTACTCCCGGATAGATGTTTTTGTTTTGGGAAGGTCGTTGATCTCGAGGGTGGAAGAAGCTGAGTATTCAGCCATAGCTATTTCGGATCATGCCCCACATTGGGTGGACCTGGAACTAGGAGAGGAGAGGGAGCAGCGAGCACTCTGGCGATTAGATGTGGGATTGTTGGCGGATGAGGGAGTTTGTGGAAGAGTGCGGGGGTGTATCGAGAGGTACCTGGAGGCCAATGACGACGGGGAGGTCCAAGTGGGAGTGGTATGGGAAGCACTAAAAGCGGTGGTCAGAGGAGAGCTGATCTCCATCAGGGCCCACAAAGGGAAAACAGAGGCCAAGGAAAGGGAAAGACTACTGGGGGAGATCTTAAGGGTGGACAGGGAATTTGCGGAGACCCCGGAAGAGGGACTGTACAGGGAGAGACGACGACTCCAGACGGAGTTCGACCTTCTGACCACCAGGAGGGCGGAGGTGCTGTGGAGGAAGGCACAGGGGGTGAGGTAGGAGTATGGGGAAAAAGCTAGTTGCCTGTTGGCCCATCAGCTGCGAAAGAGGACAGCGGCGAGGGAGATAGAGGGAATTAGAGACGAAAAGGGAGCTACGGTGCGGAGAGCAGGGAAGATAAACGAGGTGTTTAAGACCTTCTACGAAGGACTGTATAGGTCCCAACCCCGGAGGGAAAAGAGGAGATGTGGCAGTTCCTGGATCAATTGAGGTTACCGAGGGTGGAGGAGCAGGAGATGGAAGGCCTGGGGGCACCAATTGGGGTGGACGAGGTTATTAAGGGGCTGGGGAATATGCAGGCAGGGAAGGCTCCAGGACCAGATGGGTTCCCGGTGGAATTTTATAGAAAATATGTGGACCTGCTGACCCCGCTGTTGGTGAGGACTTTTAACGAGGCCAGGGAAGGAGAGACTCTACCCCCGACAATGTCGGAGGCGACGATATCGCTAATTTTGAAGCGGGATAAAGATCCGCTGCAGTGCGGGTCCTATAGACCTATCTCACTATTGAATGTGGACGCCAAATTGCTAGTAAAAGGTGCTGGCAACGAGGATAGAGGACTGTATCCCGGCGGTGGTGCACGAAGACCAGACAGGGTTCGTAAAGGGGAGACAACTAAATGTCAACGTGCGACGGCTATTAGGGGTGATAATGATGCCCCCAGTAGGGGAGGAGGCAGAGATAGTGGCGGCAATGGATGCAGAGAAGGCATTTGACAGGGTGGAGTGGGAGTACTTATGGGAGGTGCTAAGGAGGTTCGGGTTCGGGAACGGGTTTATTAGCTGGGTCAAACTTCTCTATGGGGCCCCAACGGCAAGTGTGGTCACGGGTCGGCAAAGATCGGAGTATTTCCGACTATACAGGGGAACAAGGCAGGGATGCCCGCTATCTCCATTACTGTTCGCGTTGGCAATTGAACCACTGGCCATGGCGCTGAGAGATTCCAGGAAATGGAGAGGGGTGATTAGAGGGGGAGAAGAACACCGAGTGCCGCTCTACGCGGATGACCTACTGCTGTATGTGACGGACCCAGTGGAGGGGATGACAGAGGTCATGCAGATATTGAGGGAGTTCGGAGATTTCTCGGGATATAGGCTTAACATGGGGAAGAGTGAACTTTTTGTGATACACCCTGGGGACCAGAGTAGAGGGATAGAAGGCCTGCCTCTAAGGAAAGTGGAAAGAAACTTTCAATACCTGGGGATTCAGATCGCCAGGAGCTGGGGAACCTTGCACAGACTTAATCTGACACGATTGGTAGAACAAATGGAAGAAGACTTCAAGAGGTGGGACATGCAGCCACTGTCATTGGCGGGCAGAGTGCAGGCAATTAAGATGACGGCCCTCACGAGGTTCCTATTTGTGTTCCAGTGTCTCCCTATACTAATTACTAAGGCCTTTTTTAAAAAAATAGACAGGAGCATCACGAGCTTCGTGTGGGCAGGGAAAGTCCCGAGGGTAAGGAGGGGGTTCCTACAACGTAGCAGAGACAGAGGGGGACTGGCGCTGCCGAATTTGGGCGACTACTATTGGGCCGCCAATGTGGCGATGATCCGTAAGTGGATGATGGAGGGAGAGGGAGCGGCGTGGAAAAGACTGGAGAGAAAGTCCTGTAAAGGGACGAGTCTAGAGGCGTTGGTGACGGCGCCGCTACCGCTCTCACCAAAACAATTTACCACGAACCCAGTGGTGGCGGCAACATTAAATATCTGGGGACAATGGAGACGACAGAGAGGTGTGCTGGGAGCCCTGGTGGGGTCCCCAATCAGGAACAACCATAGGTTTGCCCCAGGGAAGATGGATGGAGGATTCCAGAGCTGGCACCAGTTAGGAATTAGGAGGGTGGGAGATTTATTTATAGACGGGACGTTTGCGAGCTTGGGAGCGTTGGAGGAAATGTATAAGCTGGCCCGGGGAAACTTTTTTAGGTATATGCAGGTGAGGGCGTTCACAAGACAACAGGTGAGGGAATTTCCATTGCTCCCGACACAGGGGATCCAGGATAGAATGCTCTCGGGGGTGTGGGTCGGAGAGGGCAAGGTGTCAGAGGTATACCGAGAGATGAGAGAAGAGGGGGAGGAGCTGGTGGGCGAACTAAAAGGAAAGTGGGAAGAAGAGCTCGGGGAGGAGATAGAGGAGGGTATGTGGGCTGATGCCCTAAGCAGGGTAAATTCCTCTTCATCGTGCGCCAGGCTTAGCCTGATTCAATTTAAGGTGCTACATAGAGCACACATAACGGGAGAAAGGTTGAGCAGTTTCTTCGGAGTGGAGGACAAGTGTGGGAGGTGCGGCGGAAGCCCGGAAAACCACACACATGTTTTGGTCGTGCCCGGCACTGGAGGGGTATTGGAGGGGAGTTACGGGAGTGATCTCGAAGGTGGTGAAGGTCCGGGTCAAACCAGGCTGGGGGTTAGCTTTATTTGGAGTTGCGGACGAGCCGGGAGTGCAGGAGGCGAAAGAGGCCGATGTTGTGGCCTTTGCGTCCCTCGTGGCCCGGCGTAGGATTCTACTCATGTGGAAAGAGGCGAAACCCCCCGGACTGGAGGCCTGGGTAAACGATATGGCGGGGTTTATTAAACTGGAGCAGATAAAGTTTGCGCTGAGAGGATCGGCTCAAGGATTCACCAGGCGGTGGCAACCATTCCTCGACTACCTAGGGGAACGTTAGAGGGAAGACAGATGACCAGCAGCAGCAACCCGGGGGGGGGGGGGGGGGGAAGTTTTATTTTATGTTAAATGATTAGTTTACCATGTTGGTTAGTTACTTATTATTAGACTGTGGTTACTATGTTACATGTACTGTTAAATTTTCTTTTTCTTATGTTTGATGTGTAAGGGCAAAAAATTGTGATCGAAAAATTTTCAATAAAATATATTTTTTTAAAAAAAAATGTTTGTTAATGTTCAAGAAAAAACAATTCTGATATTCCTGTTCGGAGCAAATGGGATCTTGGGATTCAGAAATCGAGGGATTGAGAACAAAAGCAGGAAAGTTCTGCTGAACCTTTCTAAAGCTCTGGTTAGGTCACAACTAGAATATTGAGTCCAGTTCTGGGTCCGTCCCAGACAGCACTGTGGGTGTTACCGGGGTGTCACCGACACCACACAGACTGCAGCAGTTCAAGAAGGTGCCTCACCCACAACCTTCTAAAGGGGCAATTAGGGACGGACAACAAATGCTGGGCCCGGCCAGAAACACCACATCCCATGAAGAATGAAATTAGAAAGATGCGGGTGTGTGGGGAGGTACACAGGGAGTGACCTGGAACTCGCTGCCCGTGAGGATGGTGGAAGCAGACACCCTGAACAATTTCAAAATGAAATTTGGATGGGTATTTGAGGGAAATGGGACTGACCGGTTTGCTCCACAGAGAGCCAGCATGGGATCAATGGGCTGAATGGCCTCCTTCCCTTCCCGAATGACCCTGTGGTCCGAAGAGAACAATTTCAGCTGCTCCGGTCTCTCCAACTAACTGAAGTCCCTCATTCCTGGTGCCGATCTCGTAAATCTCCTCAGCCCCTCACTGAGTCCAGCAGAGAGAAACCCTCTGACCCTCCCACTTCACCAAGTCTCAGAATGGACATGGTTCAGTCCTGGGTGTGATTAACAGCAGCAATAACAGCAGAGCCCAACCCCTGTCACCACTTGTGAACTCGCTGTACCTGCGCAGGGTGGATAACAGGGAAAACCCTTCCCACACACACAGCAGATGAACGGCCAGATATTTACTAATTTATTGATTCACTGATTTAATGTTTTGATGATTTATTGGTGCCTTTAAGAATAGATGCAGTACATTTCTTAATTCAACGCACAGACAGAGAATGGAATATCCACAAGGCTAATGTGGAAAGATAGTAATTGTTTCAGATAATAAATAAGAATTGCAATGCTGGAATCTAACATTGTTTCATGAAAAGTTGCATCAAAGCCCCTTGTAATGAATAAACCATTGTTCCTCAACACATTCTGTAATGAAAATGTGTCAAAGCCTCAGCAACATTTAGTAATAAAAATGTATCAAAGCCTTAGCGACAGTAAGGTTAATGCAAGCACCTTATATTTGTAGGATTAGTCCAAGTGGCGGGGGCATGTAGACATTTCATTAATATGATGGACATTAATAAGTCTTAAGTAATGAACAATGCTTGGATAACAAATCATTTTCTAAGTGATAGACAGTTATTTGAAACATCAGGAATCTTCAGCGGAGAATTAGAAACCAATGAGAGTAAATGAGGAATTAGACCATTGAGAAGAATTTCTTTAAGAATAAGGCTTCATGATTAAAGTTTTGTTCTGAACTTATTTTTGAAGAAATTGTGAACCATCGATTGAATTTCTAATATTTTCTTATGTTTTTGTTTAACTCTCTATTATGTTTTGATGTATTATTTGATATAAGTTTTGATTTATTTTTTCTATTTAAGATAATCAAGGTGAATCATTGGCAAATAAAGTTGTATTTTTAGACACCTCAAAGCAACCGGACCTGTGGCTCTTTTTTGAAGATAACATATCATATCACAGCCTCTTCCCGATGTGAACCTGCTGGTGTTTGAGCAGGTAGGTTAACTGACTGAATCCCTTCCACACTTGGAGCAGGTGAACGGCCTCTCCCCAGTGTGAATTCACTGGTGTTTGGGCAGGTAGGTTGATCGAGTGAACCCCATCCCATACTTAGAGATGGTGAATGGTTCTCCCCACTGTGATTGCGTTGGTCTGACAGCCGGGTGGATGAATCGCTGAATCCCTTCCCTCACACAGAGCAGGTGAATGGCCTCTCCCTGGTGTGAAGTCGCTGGTGTGACACCATGTTGGATGACTTAGAGAATCTCCTCCCACAGTCCGAGCAGGTGAAGGGCCTCTCCCCAGTGTGGACTCGCTCGTGTACCCGCAGGTTGGATAACTCACTGAATCCCTTCCCACACTGTGAGCAGGTGAATGGCCTCTCCCCGGTGTGGACTCGCTGGTGCGTCTGCAGGTTGGACAACTGAGCAAAACCTGTCCCACACACAGAGCAGGTGAACGGCCTCTCCCCGGTGTGGACTCGTTCGTGTACCCGCAGATTGGATAAATCACTGAAACCCTTCCCACACTGTGAGCAGGTGAATGGCCTCTCCCCGGTGTGTACTCGCTGGTGTACCCGCAAGTTGGACAACCGAGTGAATCCTGTCCCACACACAGAGCAGGTGAAGGGCCTCTCCCCGGTGTGAACTTGCTGGTGTGACTGCAGGTTACACAGCCGAGTGAATCCCTTCCCACACCGAGAGCAGGTGAACGGCCTCTCCCCGGTGTGAACTCGCTGGTGTGTCCGCAGGCTGGATAACCGAGTGAAACCCTTTCCACATTGAGAGCAGGTGAACGGCCTCTCCCCTGTGTGAACTCGCTGGTGTGTCTGCAGGCTGGATAACTGAGTAAAACCCTTTTCACACTGAGAACAGGTGAACGGCCTCTCCCCAGTGTGAACTCTCTGGTGTTTCTGCAGGGTGAAAAAGTGAGTGAATCCTTTCCCACACCGAGAGCAGGTGAACGGCCTCTCCCCAGTGTGACTGCGTCGATGAGCTTCCAGTTGTGATGGGACTCTGTATGCCTTCCCACAGTCTCCACATTTCCACGGTTTCTCCATGGTGCGGGTGTCCTTGTGTCTCTCCGATTCACCGCCCAGTTGAGGCCTCGTCCACACACAGAACACGTGTACGGTCTCTCCCCGCTGTGAATGGTGCGATATTTTTTCAGGCAGTGTAACTGGTTAAAGCTCTTTCCACAGTCAGTGCTCTGGAACACTCTCACTCGGGTGCGTGTGTCTCGGTGCTTTTCCAGTCACACTGATGTTTAAAGCATTCTGAAGCAGACAGAACAGACAAACATTTCTCCTTCGAGATTTAAAGGCCGAGGATATTCCAGTCCCGATGAATGGAGCGACGCTGTCGGATGTTGACGTGATGTTTGCTTTGAGATTTCTGTCTGTAAATCCTCACCTTCTGAGATCCTGTAAAAGGAGTTTACAAAATCATCACTGTCAGTACAGGATAGAAATTCAGAACAGTAAATTCTAGCATCTATGAACATTCCATCATCTCTCCTTCCCAAAAGTCATCCAACACTCACTCCACCGAAATCTTGTTAAGGTGCGATTTAATTTGAGCAACAGATCCATGGTCACTGTTTCATGACCCAGACAGAGAGGCCTTAAAATCTTTGTCCAGGCTGCTTGTATTCTCCATTTGTATCTATAGCAAAGTCGCCATAGTCCCAGATTGCCATAGGCTGCTTTCCCCTTTGCAGGGGAGAACTGCCTGGTGGTGATTTAATCTGACCATCACCACACCTCAGGCAAGGGGCAAGGTTGAGAAAGTGGGCCTTCATGAACAACCTCAGCCAATACGGGAATTGAACTCACGCTGTTGGCGTCGCTCTGCATCTCGAACCAACTGTACAACTATCTGAGCTAAACCGGCCCCTGTGTAGATAACTGAACTGATAATGAGCAATATACTGAACCCTATGTGGGAGGAGGATGTGAGAAATCTGGAACTGACAGACAATCTAAATGACGTATGGGAAGGCAAAGCACTTCAAAATGAAATTGGATCGGCACTTGAGGGAAATAAACTTTCAGGGGAACAGGATTATGGAGAGGGGAGGCTGTGTTGCAGTGTTTTTTTTGAAATTTTTCGAATCAAGGGGCAATTTATCGTGGCCAATCCACCTACCCTGCGCATATTTGGGTTGCGGGGGGAGACCCAGACAGACACTGCGAGAATGTGCAAACTCCACACGGACAGTGACCCGGTGCCGTGATTGAACCCAGGGCTAGCCACTGCGCATGGTGCAGTGGTATTATCACTGGCTCAGTAATCCAGAGATCCAGGATAATGTTCTGGGGATAAAAGCAAATTACTGCAGATGTTGGAATCTGAAACAAAAACAGAAAATACTGGCCAATCGCAGCAGGTCTGACAGCATCTGTGGGGAGAGAAGGGAGCTAACGTTTGGAGTCTGGATGACTCTTTGTCACAGCAGATGCTTTGTAAATGCTCTGGGGACCAGGGTTCGAATCCCACCACAGCAGATGGTGCAATTTGAATTCAGCCCTTTAATTGGGAACATTGGGAAAGAGAGCATCCTTTTAGCCAGACAAATAAATGTGTCAAGCTGAGGGAGCAAAGGATGTCAATGTCTTTGAGAGAGAGAGAGAGACCTGGGCCAAGCTTTGCAGAGTCTGCACTCTCCCTGGATTCACTTCCTTTCCCTTCAGTTGCTGCAAGTGACCAATTGAAGGTGAGAATGAGAAAAGAAATGGAAAGGGGAGAAAAGAAAGTGTTTTACTCACAGATGTTGGAGACAGGAGGAAGTTTCAGTCTGTGTGAATCGCCATTTTGAGTCACCGGAAGTCCGCGGTTGATGACCTGTTGGAACAGAGTCCTTCCGATCCTCCAATATTACCATTGGTCAACAGCGCAGCCGGAAGGTCAGGGGGCGGGCTCTCACCCGCACATGCGCAGACTAGGGCAAGGGGGCGGTCACTGATGGGCGGTTGCCTGCAAACCTTGTCAGAAGGAGGTGTCCAGGGAACAATGGGTGGGGGCGGGGTTCCCGTGTCCACGCCGGGCCTGCGCACTGGAACCCGGAGACGTCACCACGAGGCAAGGTGATTCCTATTGTCTGATGCAGGCAGGGCTCCCATGTGACGTCACAATGCGGAAGTTGGACTAAAACCGCCTCCTCTGCAACATCTCATAGATTCTCATAGAATTTACAGTGCAGAAGGAGGCCATTCGGCCCATCGAGTCTGCACCGGCTCTTGGAAAGAGCACCCTACCCAAGATCAACACCGCCACCCTATCCCCATAACCCAGTAACCCCACCCAACACTAAGGGTAATTTTGGACACTAACGGCAATTTATCACAGCTAATCCACCTAACCTGCACATCTTTGGACTGTGGGAGGAAACCGGAGCACCCGGAGGAAACACACGCACACACGGGGAGGATATGCAGACTCCGCACAGACAGTGACCCAAGCCACAATCAAACCTGGGACCCTGGAGCTGTGACACAATTGTGCTATCCACAATGCTACCGTGCTGCCCCTCGGAGGGGCATTGATCTCGGAGGAAATCAATGTTTCCCCCTTTCCATTCCTTTTCTCATTCTGGGGAGACATAAGAACTAGGAGCAGGAGTAGGCCATCTGGCCCCTCAAGCCTGCTCCACCATTCAATGAGATCATGGCTGATCTTTTGTGGACTCACCTCCACTTTCCGGCCCGAACACCATAACCCTTAATTCTTCAAAAAACTATCTATCTTTATCTTAAAAACATTTAATGAAGGAGCCTCTACTGCTTCACTGGGCAAGGAATTCCATCGATTCACAACCCTTTGGGTGAAGAGGTTCCTCCTAAACTCAGTCCTAAATCTATTTCCCCTTATTTTGAGGCTATGCCCCCTAGCTATGCACCTAGACACTGATGATTTGCAGCAGCTGAAGGGAAATTAAGTGAATCCAGCCCAGTGATGTAGACACACATTTGTCTGGTAGTCTGCAGGAAAATTTTCAGGTCTCTGTGTCCAGGACAGGGAGCAGGGTGATTGACAGGCTGTCAATCAGCCTGAATCAGTACCTTCAGGAGAATTGGGAGGGTGAATATTAGATACAGCAGAGTGAGAATGGAGGGAGAGTGTGTGGGATGGAGATTTACAGATCTTGGGGAATGAGAGGAAATAGTATTCCATAGAAACTAGAATTGTCTGTTCTGAATTTCTATTATGGACTGACAGTGATAGTAGAAGGAGAGTATTTACAGACAGAAATCTCACACCAAACGGCGCATCAAAAATTGAATGTCAGATTCGCTCAGTCATGCAATCTGTGGCCACACCGTGTTGACACCAAGGAGAGTCCATTCACCTGATCTGAGTGCAGGAAAGGTATCATCAATATTCATCCTATTGACACACCAGCAGCTTCACACCGATTAGAGACCTCAGATGCTCCGACTGACAGTGTTAACTCTCTCAATCGCAGTTTAGGATATACAGATGGGGGGAACTTCTTGGATAGTCCCTTGAGCTCATGAAAGAGACTCCTTCAGTGCCCGATTCGCACCGCGTGGAAATTGTCAGGGTCTGATTACCCGCTGGTGTTCTCGGAGCCTGAGCCATACAACCAGTGGAAGAATGAAGTGGAGATGTGGACACGGGTTACGTCTCCACCAAGGAGGAAACAAGGTCTGGCCCTGGCCTTCTCACTTCCTAACAAAAGCAAAATCAGAAACAAAATATTTTTGGAGCTGGGTGCCCGTCAGTGGGGCCCTGATTAAGTTTTGAATCTTCTATTCGGGTTCATTGAAGAGATTGACAATTAAGATGATCTATTGCAGGGCTTCCCAAACTTCCATCCACGGAACCCTTTTTTTTGGTATAAATTTAGAGTGCCCAATTAATTTTTTCCAATTAAGGGGCAATTTAGCCTGGCCAATCCACCTACCCTGCACATCTTTGGGTTGCGGGGTCAAAACCCACACAAACACGAGGAGAATGTGCAAACTCCACACGAACAGTGACCCAGAGCTGTGAGGCAGCAGTGCTACCACTGCCCACCGTGCTGCCCCCACAAAACCCTTCTGACGTCCTGAAGTGTGTGATGTAATGCGTAGGAAGCGATTGCGCATATGCAGATCGCTGTTCCTTTACTTGGGGCCTTGTTCTCAGTTGCGCATGTGCGGCTTCTCGCGCATGAGCAAACGGACCTTCCCATTCTGTGCGCTCTTCGTGCAACTGCGCGTGTGCAGCACCTTTCCCAAGATGGTTGCAATTCAAAACTGCCATTCATTGCTGCAAGCCTACCTCGTGGTGAGTTTTGGCACCTCTTTTACCTTTTCTTCTTGTATGTTTCTCGCAGAATTCATGGAATTTGTCCAGGACTGCCTGGAAATCGCTTGTTTTGCCCCTTTGAGTATTTGACAATTTGGAAGATTTCAGCTGCTTCTGGACCTGCGATGGTAACTAGAAGCTTTATTTTCTCTGCATCCGCAACGCCATCTAGATCGGACGCTACCAGGTAGATCTCGAATGTCTGCCTGAACCAACGCCAGTTTTCACTGAGATTGCCTTGGTACCTGAGCTGCTGTGGGACCGGAATCTCGAACATCATCTTGCCTGGCTGCTGTTGCTGGTAGTCACTGTTTGCTGAGTTGTAACTGTATGGATTGAAACAGTTCACTCCTGGGTACCATGTTTTGTTATGCTCTTGTCGTTGCATAAGCTGCTTCCTTGATGTGCACTCTGACAGAGGAAGGTTCAGACTTGGAGATAGCTTTAACACGTTTATTAAACTATTAACAATTCTCCTACTTGGATTCGACGCTACTGTTAATCCTTCTATAGCTACTCAGACTGACGAACCAGTCTGCTACAATCCACGTGGTGGGAGTGATGTTCAATCAACCCTGTGTCCGTACTCACTGAGAGTCTCCACTGGAAAAAGACTGAGCATGTGTGATGTGTCCTTTTATATGGGTTGGTGTAATGCCCTCCTGTGGTAGTGTCACCTCTGTGCGTATTGTGAATGCCCATTGGTCGTGTCCTATCTTACTGACCTAGTGGTTGACTGTCTGTGTGTCATGTCTCTGGTGTTCCCTCTAGTGTCTAGCTAGGTGTAGTATATGTACATTAACCCTTTGTGTACTTACAGTGATGTATATCACCACAGTCCTCGCTCACACACACTCTTAACTCCTACACTCTCATCTTTCACATATACTCACTTGCTCTCGTATTTCACTCGTATACCTCTTTCCGAGGCCCAACTCGTTCCTCACCCCGCTCCTCCAAGGCTTGTCTCAGACACTCTCATCCCACAGCTCCTTCTCGGAGTCCCAGGCCTCCCAGTTTCTTCTCTGAGGCACCACTTCCTCTCACAGGTCCAGCTCCCTCTTGCAGGCCCCAGTCTCACCATTGCTCCACTATCCGCGCTCACCCCGATCTCAAAATTTTAATTTTGTGCTGTTTCCAGCACTTCCAATCAGAGAAGAAACCAACCACGGATTGGACGAACAGGAAACTACATGAAACTCAAGTTGTACAGATCAGCCTGGCCTGCCACGGAACCCTGGAAGCCAATTTTGGTACCTTTTGTAGGTTTCAAATCTGGGTGAAAGCATCTTTAGCAGATCTGGATATCGCAACAAGACACGATTGGAACAGCGCTAATGAGTGAATGAACCCCAGGAATGACCGGGTATTACAGAGTGGCATTTTGAGTACAGAGTGTTTATTGATGTCTTTCTCCTATGTAATTGTTTTATTGGTGTCTAAGGAGGGCTCTGAGCATGTGCTGGTTTTGCGCAGAAAGTCAGGAGCGAGATTCTCCGTTCTCCCGCCGCGTGCTTTTTGGCCGAATGTCCCCATTGAAACCAACCCGTGATGCCGCAAAACCCTGCTGGGGGTGTGCTGGCAGCGGGCAAAGGGAATTCTGACAACCAGAAAATTCCAGCCAGGGTCTTCAAGGTGACAAAGCGAATTCTGAGGCTGAAGGTGGTGATCACGCTGAAGAAATTGGACCAGTCACAAGGAGCTTTTTGATCCAGTGTGTGTTTGTCACTGACTCATTCAACTGTGCTTCATTCAACTGTGCTGGACAGTGGCTGCATCAACAGAACGGGGATCAGACTGGTGAAAATGCTTCACAGATTCTCCTTGGAGTGAAGATCGATACTGGGTTAAGAAGTATTAAAGCTCTCCTTGTTTTGCTTTGGTGATGTCAACACATTGAAGTCACTTAGAAAGAGTGGTGATTTCATGCAAAAAAGCTGGAGGCAGCCAATTGATGGGGACCGGTGTAGTCTCCAGTGAGATATCCTCACTGCTGAGCGTATCTTCCATAAAAAGGCACAAATACAGCTGGACATGGAGCAGGGTAAAGTAATTGTTTTTGGAAAGTCAGTGGATGTGCAGTTTACTCAATCAGGACATTACCGTAACCCCGAAACAATCTCTGATGTTTCTGATCAGTGTTTGACAAGGATTAATGGCGTTGGGTGATGGGAATCAGAGAGAAATCAAGAAAATAGTTTGAAAGCTACACAGACAATTTGCTGACTGATGGGATCAGTTTCTCCACAAAAGGTTCCATAATGTCTCCGCAGACCGCGGATCTCTTGCAAATGGCTCAAGTGGACGTTGGGGACAATTTTACTCATTTTCCCATTAGTATAGTGCGATTTTATCTGGCCAGGGCAAAACTCATTTCCACCCCATTGTTTCTCTGGGAGTGAATTCGAGCCGTGCAGACCCTCCCGCATAATCTTTCCGTTGGCCTTGTCATGACCCATGGCCCTGCTTTGTTCCTATCCGAGATGAGTCTAGGGGATGTAAATTCTGCTGTCTGTCTGCAGAGATGGTTTCTGGACAGCATTTGTCCTTTTAAAATGGAATATATCCTTTGCAATTCTCGTCCAGTTTTGGTCTGTTCTTTTGTTCAGCTTATGAGTTGCAATAACTTACATTATAAGTTAATGTAATGACTTGTGCAAAACCCGTACTTCCCTCCCTGAACAGGCGCCGGAATGTGGCGACTAGGGGGCGTTTCACAGTCACTTTACTGAAGCCTACTTGTGACAATAAGCGATTATTATTAGATTACAAAAGGAAAATCATGATTTTTTCTTTTTTGAATAGTTTTGAAATATTGTTTGTGTGAATCGTTACGATACCGTTTGGGACCATTGATGTTTAAAGAGAAATGTGAACACCCAGTAATTAACTGGAAGAATTACGTCACAAGATTCCATGTTTTTAACCAAAATCAAACTTTACTGTTTATTTAAAACAAAAGAAAATTAAAAATCACATCCCCTTATACATAACAATATCTTAACTTCATTCATTTCTGTTCCCAGGACCATCCCAAAGGTATGTGAAAACTCTCCAGAATTCACTTTAATTCTCCTCAGTATTCCCGAAGCCCCAAGAATATCTGGGGTCCTTCCATCAGCTTTCGACTGAACAACCCTCCAACTTTCCTTTAAGACCTCAAAATTGTTGACTCCTCAGTCCAAGCGGAGCTTCACTCCCTTCTCCTGAGGGATTTAAACATTAGGAACACACCTGGTTCCTCATGGCCATCTAGGTTCCTGGTCCCACACCTGGTTCACAGCTCCTGCTCCCACAGCTGGTTCACAGCTCCTGCTCCCACAGCTGGTTCACAGCTCCTGCTCCCACAGCTGGTTCACAGCTCCTGCTCCCACAGCCGGTTCACAGCTCCTGCTCCCACAGCTGGTTCACAGCGCCTGCTCCCACAGCTGGTTCACAGCTCCTGCTCCCACAGCTGGTTCACAGCTCCTGCTCCCACAGCCGGTTCGCAGCTCCTGCTCCCACAGCTGGTTCACAGTTCCTGCTCCCACAGCTGGTTCACAGCTCCTGGGTCCCACAGCTGGTTCACAGCTCCTGCTCCCACAGCTGGTTCACAGCTCCTGGGTCCCACAGCTGGTTCACAGCTCCTGCTCCCACAGCTGGTTCACAGCTCCTGCTCCCACAGCCGGCTCGCAGCTCCTGCACCCACAGCTGGTTCGCAGCTCCTCGGTCCCACAGCAGCTTCACAGCTCCTGGTCCCACAGCTGGTTCACAGCTCCTGCTCCCACAGCTGGTTCACAGCTCCTGCTCCCACAGCTGGTTCACAGCTCCTGCTCCCACAGCTGACTGCATCCCAGCTAACTGCAGACTGCCTGCTTTCTGTGAGAAACACCCAGAATTCCAACCAAGGCCCCACCCTGAATCACTTATCCCCATGGTAACACAGACTCGTTGGGATGTCCAACAGATGTTCAAATTAATCGACTTTCCGCTTCAAAACCAAACTTTCCGACCCCGAGGTCTGCACAGAGACAGGACAGTAATTGTCAGACCCGATGTCTCCGGGTCTCCAGCTAAAGGAGCCCAGCTGCCCTTTTACAGAACTTACCCTTCCAGCTTTGACTTCTTCAGTCAACATGAGCCACACCTTGTGATTGCAAATTCCCGGAGGGTATTTTTATCTGAACCAGAACCCAGGGTTTCCATTAATCTTACATTTTAAAAAATCCAATTCCCAAACTATGTTATATTTCTAAAACATGAATTCAGAAACTAGATATTCCCAGGAAGAAATGAAAATGTATCACCCTCCCATTCGGAATATTACCAGTTACAACGTGCTGTACATCTTAACAACAGCCGTGATCTTGTTGAGTGGTGGAGCAGGCTCGAAGGGCCGAATGGCCGACTCCTACTCCGATGTTTCCCAGTGTTTAAATATCTGATAACCTGGAAAATCCATAATAATCCCTCCATTGTCCCCTTCACATTCACCAGTCTATCTTGCTGACAGCACGCTGCTGAATTCCATGTCCAGGAATCACCGACCACTGAAGATGGAAACATTGCTGCTGCTGTGTGTTCTGAAAGTTATCTTCTTCCAATAATTATCATCCAAAGTTCCTTCTGCGAGAGGAGAGTCCTCGTTGCTGCTCAGATGGGAGGTTTCAAGTTCAGTTTTGAAAACAGTCTGTTCAGAGTTCACCTTTTGAACTTTATTTTCTTCCATGTGTGTAGTTTCCCCATTGTTTCGATCCAAAGGGAATGTCCCGGTCAATCCCACATTTAAACTCTCTTCTTCTGGCTCAGTTGTAGGCGGAGCCTCATTTTCCAGTTCATTTCCCAGACTCCAACATTTTGGATTGTCTTTTGGAGCCAGTGGGCTGGGGGTCTCCGATCGCCGGCGCTGAAATCGTGTTCGGCGATGGGCCGGAGAATCCCCGTTTGTGCCGGAATCGGGGGCGGCACCGTTTTTGTGATGCTCACTCCCTCAAAAACGCCGTACTCGGGGAGTACTCCACACACCATATGGGCAGCCTCTGGACGTCACCCAAGGCCCCATCCCGAGGCAGGCCGGGTCCGCGCGTGGCCGGCACCATGTTGCATGGCCATTCTCCGGCCGTATCCATAGGTAAAGCCACGGGCTTTACGCTGTGCGGCTGAAAGCCCCCCCACCGGGCAGAGGATCGGTGAGGGGGTTCCGCCGACTTTCTGGTCGTAAGACCAGACAGATCCTGTGGACATAGCCGCAGGATGGGAGAATCCAGCCCATGTAAGTTCAAAATGGCTTCTTTTTACGTCAATGGTCAAACTCATCTTCAGCCATTTTAAGAATGTCACTCAAATGTTTGTTAATGTTCAAGAAAAAACAATTCTGATATTCCTGTTCGGAGCAAATGGGATCTTGGGCTTCAGAAATCGAGGGATTGAGAACAAAAGCAGGAAGGTTCTGCTGAACCTTTCTATAGCTCTGGTTAGGTCACAACTAGAATATTGAGTCCAGTTCTGGATCCCTCCCAGACAGCACTGTGGGTGTTACCGGGGTGTCACCGACACCACACAGACTGCAGCAGTTCAAGAAGGTGCCTCACCCACCACCTTCTAAAGGGGCAATTAGGGACGGACAACAAATGCTGGGCCCGGCCAGAAACACCACATCCCATGAAGAATGAAAATAGAAAGATGCGGGTGTGTGGGGAGGTACACAGGGAGTGACCTGGAACTCGCTGCCCGTGAGGATGGTGGAAGCAGACACCCTGAACAATTTCAGATTGAAATTTGGATGGGTACTTGAGGGAAATGGGACTGACCGGTTTGCTCCACAGAGATCCAGCATGGGATCAATGGGCTGAATGGCCTCCTTCTCTTCCCGAATGACCCTGTGGTCTGAAGAGAACAATTTTGGCTGCTCCAGTCTCTCCAACTAACTGAAGTCCCTCATCCCTGGTGCCGTTCTCGTAAATCTCCTCAGCCCCTCACTGAGTCCAGCAGAGAGAAACCCTCTGACCCTCCCACTTCACCAAGTGTCAGAATGGACATGGTTCAGTCCTGGGTGTGATTAACAGCAGCAATAACAGCAGAGCCCAACCCCTGTCACCACTTGTGAACTCGCTGGTAGCTGCACAGGGTGGATAACAGGGAAAACCTTTCCCACACACACAGCAGATGAACGGCCAGCTATTTATTGATTTATTGATTCACTGATTTATTGATTCACTGATTTATTGGTGCCTTTAACAATTGATGCCGTACATTTCTTAATTCAGACAGAGAATGGAATATCCACAAGGCTAATGTGGAAAGATAGTCATTGTTTCAGATAATAAGTAATAACTGCTAAGCTGGAATCTAACATTGTTTCATGAAAAGTTGCATCAAAGCCCCTTGTAATTAATAAACCATTCTTCCTCAACACATTCTGTAATGAAAATGTATCACAGCCTGAGCAACAGCAACATTTATAATAAAAATGTATCAAAGCCTTAGCAACAGCAACATTTGGTAATAAAAATGTATGAAAGCCTTAGCAACAGCAAGGTTAATGCAAGCTCCTTATATTTGTAGGATTGGTACACGTGACGGGGGCACGTAGACATTTAATTCATTTGATGGAGATTAGTAAATCTTAAGTAATGACCAATGCTTGGACAACAAATCATTTTCTGAGTGATAGACAGTTATTTGAATAAATCAGGAATCTTCAGCTGAGAATTAGAAACCAATGAGAGTAAATGAGGGATTAGACCTTGATCAGAATTTCATTAAGAATAAGGCTTCAGACGTCTGGTGGCGGCTATGGAGGAGTAAGTTGCACATTTGGTGGCTCTCGATCTGGTCGGACTTTTGGACCTTTTCCCCCGACTTGTTTGTACGTTTGAGTGCTAGTTCGGAAGGCATAGGCACTCAGGCAGTGACTCCAGACACAGGAGTATGGAATTAAGAAGCAGAAAGAATCGCAAACAGTTGAAGAAGTGGGCAAACAAGGGCAGTGTACAAGCTGCTGCTGAGGACAATATGGCCAATGTCCGGACCCCGGTGCAGACAGCCCAGCCAACAACGGAGCATCTGTTGAAGGTCATCCAAGAGGGCTTTACTACTTTGAAGCTGGACAGTTTAGACCTGATTCAGAAGTCTATCGAGCGCCTTGAGCATCGGCTGGATGCCCAGGATCGTACGATCCAGAAGCTGGAGAAGGCGCTGGAGGAGCAGGAGGATCACCAAACGGTGGTGGAGGTGGAGATGGGGAGGCTGAAGGACCAGCAAAAAAGGCTCCTGGAAAAGGTGGAGGACCTGGAAAATAGGTCTCGTCGGCAGAATTTGAGAATCGTTGGTCTCCCGGAGGGGGCTGGGGGAGAGGATGCCGCAGCGTATGTGGCGGGCATGTTCCAGAAGCTGTTGGGAGATGATGTCTTCCCGCGTCCGGTGGAGGTGGACAGGGAGCACAGGGCGCTGGCGAGGCAGCTGCGAGCGGCGCCCCCCCCCCTCCCCGAGCGATGGTGGCCCGGTTTCACAGGTTCCTGGACAAGGAGCGGGTGCTACAGTGGGCCAAGCGCACACGGAGCAGCCATTGGAATAACAGTGTCATGCTCATCTACCAGGACCTGAGCGTGGAGGTGGCCAGAAGGAGGGCAGGCTACAGGCAAGTCAAAGAGATTCTGTTTAAGAAGCAGGTGAAGTTTAGGCTGCTGTACCCGGCGCGCCTGTGGGTCACACACAAAGGACGGCATCATTACTTTGAGGAGCCCGAGGATGCGATGGACTTCGCCAAGAGAGAAGGGCTGGTGTCGAACTGAGGACTTTTTGGACTTGGGTTAATAAGACACTGAGCGATGTTTTCACATTTTTCTGGTGCTGTGTTTTTCTTTTTATTTCTTCCTGGTTTTTCTGTTTCCCTCCTGTACTTGAGTTTTTGTTGGGATAAAAGAGGGAGATTAAGGTATGTGGTGCTGGGGGCTTTTTGTGTTCGGATCGGCGAGGTTGCAAGTGCCTGTTACTTATTCTGTTTTATTTGATTTGCACTAGTGTTGGGGTTCTCTTTGTTTCTTGTTTTGTTTGTTTCTTTTCAGAGCAATTGATCGAGGACGACTGGTTTGGGGAAGTGGTGTCGATGGGTGGGGGGGATGGGTCAGAGGGAACAATCGGTGGGAGACTTGTTGGCGCCAAAGTCGAGAGTCACCAGGCTAGCTGGGTGAGCTGGTCTACGGAAGCCGGGCGGATGGGTCAGAGGGAACAATAGGTGGGAAAGTTATTGGCACCAGAGTCGAGAGTCACCAGGCTAGCTGGGTGAGCTGGTCTACGGAAGCCGGGCGGATGGGTCAGAGGGAACAATAGGTGGGAAAGTTATTGGCACCAGAGTCGAGAGTCACCAGGCTAGCTGGGTGAGCTGGTCTACGGAAGCCAGGTTGGGGGGGGGGGGTGTATTTAGTTAGTTTATGGCAGGGGTTAGGTTACAGGGTGTTGTTGCTGGGGGGAGGCGCGGGGGAGGGGGGGGGGGTAGTTGTTCTGCTGACGAGGGAGGGACTTAGGTGCGGGATCATGGACGAGGTCGGAGGTGGGGGCTGCCAGGAGAAGCACGACACAGGGGCTCGGGGCGGCCCCAAGAAAGGGGATGGCTGATCGGCCCGGGGGGGGGGGGTGGCGGTGCCCCACAACCAGGCTGATCACCTGGAACATGAGAGGGTTAAATGGGCCGGTAAATAGGGCGCGTGTGCTCGCGCATCTGAGGGCGCTGAAAGCGGACATGATAATGCTTCAGGAGACGCATCTGAAAGTGGCTGACCAGGTCAGATTGAGGAAGGGCTGGATTAGCCAGGTCTTCCACTCGGGGCTGGACACTAAAACCAGGAGGTTTGCGATTTTGGTCAACAAACGGGTGCAATTTGAGGCGGGCAGCACAATCACGGATGGGGAGGCAGATTTGTCTTGGTGAGTGGCAAGCTCGAGGGGATGAGGGTAATTTTGGTCAATGTATACGCCCCAAATTGGGACGATGTGGATTTTATAAAGAGACTGCTGGGGAAGACACCTGACCTGGACTCGCACAGACTGATTGTGGGAGGGGACTTTAACACAGTCCTTGATCCCGGCCTAGACCGGTCGTGTTCATGAACGGGTAAGATGCAGGCAATGGCAAAAGAACTGAGGGGGTTCATGGAGCAAATGGAGGGGGCCTGATCCATGGAGGGCTAGACGGGTAGGGAGTTTTCATTCTATTCACACGTCCATAAGGTGTATTCCCGCATTGATTTTTTCATCATGAGCAGGGATTTGTCAGTGGGGGTGACGGACGTAGAATATTCGGCGATCGCTCTTTCGGACCATGCTCCACATTGGGTTGGCCTGCAAGGAAAGTTTTCAGCGCTCACAAGTTGGATTGTTGGCGGACGAGGCGGTGTGTGAGAGGCTGAGGAAATGTATGCAAAACGACCTGTACGTCAATGACACAGGGGAAGTCTCAGTGGTGGTGCTTTGGGAGGCGCTGAAGGCAGTGGTGAGAGGGGAGCTGATTTCGATCAAAGCACATATGGACAGGACGGACAGGGCAGAAACGGACCGACTGGTAAAGGAGATCTTGCAGATAGATAGGAGGTATGCGGAGACCCCGGGGGCAGAGCTATTAAGTGAACGACGATGGCTACAGACTGAGTTTGGGGTGTTGTCCACAGGTAAGGCTGTGGAGCAGCTTAGGAAGGCGAGGGGTGCGATTTACGAGCACGGGGAGAAAGCCCGTCGAATGCTGGCACAGCAACTGAGGAAGAGGGAAGCGAACAGGGAAATAGGGAAGGTAGTCGACGGGGTGGGGGGGGGGAAACTTGGTAGGGGATTCGGCGGGGCTGAACAAGGTGTTCAGGGATTTCTATAGCAAGCTTTACTCCTCAGAACTCCCGGGGTGGGAGGGGATAAGACGCTTTCTGGATGAACTGACCTTCCCAAAAGTGGGCAGGGGATTGGTAGATAGGTTGGGGGCCCCGATCAGGACTGAAGAAATATTGGGGGGCTTGAGGGCCATGCAATCGGGTAAAGCCCCAGGGCCGGATGGGTATCCGGTGGAGTTTTACAAAAAGTTCTCCGAGATAGTGGGGCCGGTGCTGGCCAGGGTTTTTAATGAGGCAAGAGACGGAGGGGTGTTAACCCCGATGATGTCACAGGCCACCATCTCGCTGATATTGAAACGGGACAAAGACCCGGAGGCATGTGGGTCCTATAGGCCGATCTCTCTGCTCAACGTAGATGCTAAAATTCTGGCCAAGCTCTTGGCGGCTAGGATTGAGGACTGTGTGCCAGACGTCATTATGGAAGATCAAACCGAGTTAGTCAAGGGCAGGCAGCTGGTGGCCATCCTAAGAAGGCTGCTGAATGTGATTATGATGCCCCGGAGAGTAAGGAGGTAGAGGTACTTGTGGCAGTGGATGCTGAGAAGGCTTTCGACCGGGTTGACTGTGATTATCTATGGGAGGTGCTGGGACGTTCTGGGTTCGGAGAGGGCTTTATCGACTGGGTCAGACTGTTGTACCAGGCTCCGGAGGCGAGTGTGAGGACGAATAGGACGACATCTGACTATTTCAGACTACCGTGGGACAAGGCAGAGGTGTCCCCTCTCTCCACTGCTGTTTGCGTTAGCAATAGAGCCACTGCCAATTGTCCGAAGAACATCTAGGGGCTGGTACAGAGGGGGTGGGCGGGCGTGGAACACAGAGTTTCGTTGTACGCCGACGACCTTCTCTTATACATCACGGATCCAGTGGCTGGGATGGATGAAATCATGGGAATCCTGAAGGAATTTGGTCGGTTCTCAAAGTACAAACTGAACATGGCAAAGAGTGAGTTGTTTGTAGTCCAGACGAGGGGCCAGAAGGGTAGGTTGAGGGGGCTGCCGTTCAGGTTAGTGGGGGACAGTTTTAGATACTTAGGGATACAGGTGGCGCGGGACTGGGGCCGGTTGCACAAGTTGAACTTATCTCGGTTGGTGGAGCAAACGAGGGCTGAGTTCCGGAGGTGGGATATGATCCCACTGACACTAGCGGGGAGAGTGCAGACGGTTAAAATGACAATCCTCCCGAGATTCCTGTTTGTTTGCCAGTGTCTCCCCATTTTCATTCCGCGGTCTTTTTTGAAGAAGGTTAATAAAACGATTATGGGATTTGGGTGGGCGGGAAAGACTCCGCGGGTGAGGAGATTGATGCTCGAGAGGAACCGAGGGGGAAGGGGGGCTGGCGCTGCCGTATTTTAGTAATTACGACTGGGCGGCCAACATAGCTATGTTAAGGAAGTGGATGGTGGGAGCGGGGTCGGTTTGGGGGCGGATGGAGGCCGCTTTGTGCAGGGGCACCAGCTTGGCGGCCCTGGTTACGGCGCCCCTGCCGCTCCCACCGGCACGGTACTCCACCAGCCGTACAGTGGTGGCGACTTTGTGGATCTGGGGCCAATGGAGAAGGCACGTGGGGGGGGGAGTGGGAGCATCAGTTTGGTCCCCAATTTGCAACAATCACCGGTTTGCCCCGGGGAATATGGACGGTGGGTTCCGAGCATGGAGGAGGGCTGGGATTGAGAGGATGGGGGATTTGTCCTTGGAAGGGAGCTTCCCGAGCATGAGGGCGATAGAGGAGAAATTTGGGCTGGCGAGGGAATGAGTTCAGGTACCTGCAGGTGCGGGACTTTCTACGCAGACTCCATCCTTCCCACGCCTGCCACTCAGGGGGATCCAGGGCAAGGTAGTGTCCAGTGGATGGGTGGGGGAGGGTCTCGGATATATATAAAGAACTTTTGGAAGTGGAGGAGGCACAGACCGAGGAGCTGAAGCTTAAGTGGGAAGAGGAGCTCGGAGGTGAGATAGAAGAGGGCTTATGGGCGGAGGCATTGAGCAGGGTAAACGCGGTCACAACATGCGCCAGACTCAGCCTAATTCAATTTAAGGTCGTCCACTGGGCCCACATGAAAGTGGCCCGGATGAGTACATTTTTCGGATTGGAGGACAGATGTACGGGAGGACCTGCGAACCATGTCCACATGTTTTGGGCATGTCCAAAACTCAGGGGGTACTGGCAGGGGTTCGCGGATGTTTTGTCCCGGGTACTGAAAACAGAGGTGGCTATTTTTGGGGTTTCGGAGGACCCAGGAGTCCAGGGGGAGAGGGAGGCTGACGTTTTGGCCTTTGTTTCCCTGGTAGCCCGGCGACAAATTCTGCTGGGATGGAGGGACTCAAAACCTCCGAAGTCAGAGGCCCGGCTATCAGATATGGCGAGCTTTCTCGGTCTGGAGAAGATTGAGTTCGCTTTGAGAGGGTCACTGTATGGGTTCGCCCGGAGGTGGCAACCATTTATCGACTTCTCCGCGGAAAATTAATCGGCAGCGGGGGGGGGGGGGGGGGGGGCGTGTTAGGGTAACGTAGGTTAGGGGGGTAATTAGGCTGGTCCTTGTGGGAGGGGAGCTGGGTTTCTTGCACTATAACGATTGTTTTTTGCACACTGTTTTATATTATTGTTGTTTATTGTGCCGAAATGTCTTAATAAAATTGTTTATCAAAAAAAAAAAAAATAAGGCTTCATGATTAAAGCTTTGTTCTCAACTTATGGTGATGAAATTCTGAACCATCTATGGATTTTATAATATTTTCGTTTAACTCTCTTTATTATGTTTTGATGTATTATTGGATCTAAGTTTTTATTTAGTTTTTTTATTTAAGAGAATCAAGGTGAATGTTCAGCAAATAAAGTTGTATTTTTAGACACCTCAAAGCAACTGGACCTGTGGCTCTCATTTGAAGATAAAATAAGAGATCGTATCACAGCCTCTTCCCGATGTGAACCTGCTGGTGTTTGAGCAGGAAGGTTGACCGAGTAAATCCCTTCCCACACTCGGAGCAGGTGAACGGCTTCTCCTTACTGTGAATTCGCTGGTGTGTCAGCCGGGAGGATGAATCACTGAATCCCTTCCCACACACAGAGCAGGTGAATGGCCGCTCCCCGGTGTGAACTCGCTGGTGTGTCACCAGGTTGGTTGAATTGGAGAATCTCTTCCCACACTGGGAGCAGGTGAACGGCCTCTCCCCGGTGTGGACTCGCTGGTGTACCCGCATGTTGGATAACTCACTGAATCCCTTCCCACACTGGGAGCAGGTGAACGGCCTCTCCCCGGTGTGGACTCGCTGGTGTGTCTGCAGGTTGCACAACCGAGCGAATCCTGTCCCACACACAGAGCAGGTGAACGGCCTCTCCCCGGTGTGGACCCGCTGGTGTCGCCGCAGGTTATACAACTGGAGGAATCCCTTCCCACACTGGGAGCAGGTGAATGGTCTCTTGCCAGTGTGGTCACGCTGGTGTGTCTGCAGGGTAGATGACCGAGTGAATCCCTTCCCACATTCGGAACAGGTGAACAGCCTCTTGGTGTGAACTCGTTGGTGTCTCTGCAGGCTGGATGAGTGCTTGAATCCCTTTCCACACCGAGAGCAGGTGAACAGCTTTCCCTCAATATGAGTTGCCTGGTGTTTTTGCAGGCTGGATGACCGAGTGAATCCCTTCCCACACCGAGAGCAGGTGAACGGCCTCTCCCCGGTGTGAATGTGTTGATGAGCTTCCAGTCGTGATGGGGCTCTGAATCCCTTCCCACAGTCCCCACATTTCCACGGTTTCTCCATGGTGCGGGTGTCCTTGTGCCTCTCCAGGTTCACCGCCCAGTTGAGGCCTCGTCCACACACAGAACACGTGTACGGTCTCTCCCCGCTGTGGATGGTGCAATGTTTTTTCAGGCTGTGTAACTGGTTAAAGCTCTTTCCACAGTCAGTGCTCTGGAACACTCTCACTCGGGTGTGTGTGTCTCGGTGCTTTTCCAGTCACACGGAGGTTTAAAGCATTCTGAAGCAGACAGAACAGACAAACATTTCTCCTTCTGGATTTAAAGGCCGATGATATTCCAGTCCCGATGAATTGAGCGACGCTGTTGGATGTTGACGTGAAGTTTGCTTTGAGATTTCTGTCTGTAAATCCTCACCTTCTGAGATCCTGTAAAAGGAGTTTACAAAATCATCACTGACAGTACAGGATAGAAATTCAGAACAGACAATTCTAGTTTCTATGAACGTTCGATCCTCTCTCCTTCCCAAAAGTCATCCAACACTCACTCCACCCAATATATACCCTCCCAATTCTTGTTTCTCTACGATTCAATTTGAGCAACAGATCCATGGTCACTGTTTCAGGTCCTAGACAGAGAGACCTTAAAATCTTTGTCCAGGCTGCTTGTATTCTCCATTTGTATCTATAGCAAAGTCGCCATAGGCCCGGATGACCATAGGCTGCTTTCCCCTTTGCGGGGGAGAGCTGCCTGGTGGTGATTTAATCTGACCATCACCACACCTCAGGCGAGGGGCAAGATAGAGAAAGTGGGCCTTCATCAATAACCTCAGCCAGTACGGGAATTGAACCCACGCTGTTGGTGTCGCTCTGCATCTCGAATCTACTGTCCAGCCATCTGAGCTAAACCGGGCCCAGTGTATATGATACACTGATAATGAGCAATATACTGAACCCTATGCGGGAGGAGGATGTGAGAAATCTGGAACTGACAGACAATCTAAATGATGGAAGGGGAGGCAAATTATTTCAAAAGGCGGGGGGGGGGGGGACCCACGCAGATACGGGGAGAATGTGCAAACTCCACACGGATAGTGACCCGGGGCCGGGATCGAACCCAGTGCTATCCACTGCGCATGCACTCATACTTTATCTTCTCCAACCGCAGGAAGTCGTACAGGTCACCCAACCAAGCCGCTACCCCCGGTGCCAATGCCGACCGCCACTCCAGTAAAATTCACCGCCGTGCAATCAGAGAGGCGAAGGCCACGACATCGTCTTTCCTCCTCTCCATGAGCTCCGGCTTCTCTGAAACCCCAAATATCGCCACCAAAGGGTCCGGGTCCACCTCCTCCTCCAGTATCCTGGCTAAGACCGCGAACACTCCCGCCCAGGATCTTCCCAATTTTACACAACCCCAAAACATGTGCCCGTGATTCGCTGGCCCCCGACCACACCTCTCACACTCATCTGCTACCCCCTGAAAGAACCCACTCATTCTCGCCCGAGTCATATGCACCCACCACCTTAAACTGTATCAGGCTCATCCTTGCACAAGAGGAGGTCCCGTTTACCCTACGCAGTGCCTCACTCCATACTCCAATTCACCTGCCCCCTCCCAACTCCACTTCCCATTTCTCCTTGATCTTCAACACCAGCCCGCCTCCCTGCTTCCCCAGCCACTTATACATATCCCCAATTCTTCCCTCCCCTTCCATATCCGGAAAGAGCAGTCGCTCCAGCAGGGTGTATCCCGGCAACCTAGGGAACCCCCTCCAGACCTTTTGTGCAAAGTCCCTAACCTGCAGATACCCAAACTCACTCCCCCTGGACAGCTCTACCCTCTCCCTTAACTCCTCCAGACTGGCGAACCCTTCCTCCAAATATAGATCCCTCACCGTGACCAGCCCCACCTCCCTCCACCTCCTGTATGCACTATCCATCCCCCTCGGCTCAAACCCATTCGTCTCGCACAGCGGCGTTAACACTGACATCCCTTCCACCCTAAAATGCCTCTTCAACTGATCCATATCTTCACCGTGGACTGCACCACCGGGCCCCCTGAATAGCTACTCAGAGCCATTGGAAACGCTGCCGTCACCACCGGCCTCAAACTAGACCCCTTACGAGGGCAGCAAAATGATTAGCACTGCTTCCTCAAGGCGCCGAGGCTCCAGGTTTGATCCCGGCTCTGGGTCACTGTCCGTGTGGAGTTTGCACATTCTCCCCGTGTCTGCGTGGGTTTCGCCCCCACAACCCAAAGACGTGCAGGGTGGGTGGATTGGCCACGCTAAATTGCCCCTTAATTGGAAAAAATGAACTGGGTACTCTAAATTTTTTTTTCTAAAAGAACGAGACCCCCTACAAGGTTCCTCCTCCATCCTGACCCACTCTACTCCTTCTCCTTCCGACCACCACCGCACCTTGTACACATTCGCCACCCAATAATAATGAAACAGGTTTGGCAATGCCAACTCCCCCCAGCTGCCTCTGTAGCAGGATCCCCCCACCCTCGGCACCTTCCCCGCCCACACAAAGTCCAAAATGATCATGGCCAATTTCCGTAAAAAGGCGTTTGATATAAAGATCGGGAGAGCCTGAAAAATAAACAAGACCCTCAGCAGAATATTCATTTTCACCACTAGGACCCTCTCCGCCAATGTCAAGTGCAGTGCATCCCACCTCTTAACATCCTCCCTGGCTTCCTCCACCAGCTTCGTTAAGTTCCACTTATGGAGCCCCGTCCATTCCCTCGCTACCTGAATCTCCAAATACCTAAATCTATCCCTCGCTCCCGTGGATGGCAATCCCACTAAATTAGCCCGCTGTGTCTGCTCATTCACTGGGAATACCTCGCTTTTCCCGACATTCGGTTTACACCCCGAGGACCCTCCAAACCTCCCCAGCAGGCCCATAATCCTTCCCATACTCTCCAGCGGATCCATACTGCAAGAGGTCATCGGCAGAAAGCGACACCCAATGATCCCTGTGTCCCCTCATAATCCCCTACCACACCACCGACCCTCTAAGAGCCATCGCCAACGCCTCTGTGGCCAGGGCAAACTGACCAAACGAGCAACAACTGCATCATAGAATCATAGAATTTTCAATGCAGAAGGAGGCCATTCGGCTCATCGAGTCTGCACCAGCTCTTACAGCCACAGCTGTTCTCTTTATATATTAACGATCTAGATGACGGGACTGGGGGCATTCTGGCTAAGTTTGCCGATGATACAAAGATAGGTGGAGGGGCAGGTAGTATTGAGGAGGTGGGGAGGCTGTAGAAAGATTTAGACAGTTTAGGAGAGTGGTCCAAGAAATGGCTGATGAAATTCAACGTGGGCAAGTGCGAGGTCTTGCACTTTGGAAAAAAGAATAGAGGCATGGACTATTTTCTAAACGGTGACAAAATTCATAATGCTGAAGAGCAAAGGGACTTGGAAGTCCTAGTCCAGGATTCTCTAAAGGTAAACTTGCAGGTTGAGTCCGTAATTAAGAAAGCAAATGCAATGTTGTCATTTATCTAAAGAGGCTTGGAATATAAAAGCAGGGATGTACTTCTGAAGCTTTATAAAGCATTAGTTAGGCCCCATTTAAAATACTGTGAGCAATTTTGGGCCCCACACCTCAGGAAGGACATACTGGCACTGGAGCGGGTCCAGCGGAGATTCACACGGATGATCCCAGGAATGGTAGGCCTAACATACGATGAACGTCTGAGGATCCTGGGATTATATTCATTGGAGTTTAGGAGGTTGAGGGGAGATCTAATAGAAACTTACAAGATAATGAATGGCTTAGATAGGGTGGATGTAGGGAAGTTGTTTCCATTAGCGGGGAGACCAGGACCCGGGGGCACAGCCTTAGAATAAAAGGGAGTCACTTTAGAACAGAGATGAGGAGAAATTTCTTCAGCCAGAGAGTGGTGGGTCTGTGGAATTCATTGCCACAGAGGGCGGTGGAGGCCGGGACGTTGAGTGTCTTTAAGACAGAAGTTGATCAAGTCTTGATTTCTCGAGGAATTAAGGGCTATGGAGAGAGAGCGGGTAAATGGAGTTGAAATCAGCCATGATTGAATGGTGGAGTGGACTCGATGGGCCGAATGGCCTTACTTCCGCTCCTATGTCTTCTGGTCTTACAAGGAGCACCCAACTCAAACCCACGTCTCTACCCTATCCCCGTAACCCCCACTTAACCTTTTTTTTAGACACTAAGGGCAATTTATCATGGCCAATCCACCTAACCCACACATCTTTGGATTTTGGAAGGAAACCGGAACACCCGGAGGAAACCCACGCAGACAAGGGGAGAAAGTGCAGACTCCGCACAGACGGTGACCCAAGCCGGGAATCGAACCACTGTGCTACCGTGCTGCCCCCCCATGAATGAATTTTTTTCCTTTTTAAAAATAAATTTAGAGTACCAAATTCATTTTTTCCAATTAAGGGGCGATTTAGCGTGGCCAATCCACCCACCCTGCACATCTTTGGGTTGTGGGGGCGAAACCCACGCAAACACGGGGAGAATGTGCAAACTCCACACGGACAGTGACCCAGAGCCGGGGTCGAACCTGGGACCTCGGCGCCGTGAGGCAGCAGTGCTAACCCACTGCTCCACCGTGCTGTCCCCATGAATGAATTTAAAAAATATATTTTCTGGTCCCCTTAAATGTGAGCCATCTCTGGGGGAAACCAGCCCTTTAATTGTGAACATTGGGAAAGAGACCATCCTTTTAGCCAGACAAATAAATGTGTCAAGCTGATGGAGCAAAGGATGTCAATGTCCTTGTGAGAGAGAGAGAGACCTGGATAAATCTTTGCAGAGTCTGCACCCTCCCTGGATTCACTTCCTTTCCCTTCAGTTGCTGCAAGTGACCAATTGAAGGTGAGAATGAGAAAAGAAATGGAAAGGGGGAGAAAACATAGTGTTTTACTCACAGATGTTGGAGACAGGAGGAGGTTTCAGTCTGTGTGAGTCGCCATTTTCAATCACCGGAAGCTGATGAGATGAACGGAGACAGCCCTTCCGGTTCTCCAATCTCCCATTGGTCAACACCTCAGCCTGAAGGTCAGAGGGCGGGCTCTCACCCGCACATGCGCTGTCCAGGGGCAGGGGGCGATCACTGAGCGGCTTCTCGCTCTGGCCAGAGCCGTCAGCCGGTTGCCTGGAAACCTTGTCCCAAGGAGGTGGACGGGGCTCCCGTGTCCGCGCCTAGCCTGCGCATTGGAACCCCGGGACGTCACCACGAAGCAGAGTGATTCCTATTGGCTGATCCAGGCAGGGCTCCCTTGTGACGTCATAACCCGGAAGTTGGACTAAAAGTTCCTCCTCTGCAACATCTGGGAGGAAATCAATGTTTGCCCCTTTCCATTTCTTTCCTCGTTCTGGGGAGACATTGGTGACTTGGAGCAACTGAAGGGAAATGAAATGAATCCAGTCTGTATATTACACACATTTTCAGTCCAGTAATGTAGACATACATCTGTCTGTCAATCAGCCTGAATCAGCACCTTCAGGAGAATTGGGAGGGTGAATATTAGATACAGCAAAGTGAGAATGGAGAGAGAGTGTGTGGGATGGAGATTTACAGATCTTGGGGAATGAGAGGAAAGAGTGTTCCATAGAAACTAGAATTGTCTGTTCTGAATTTCTATTATGTACTGATAGTGAGGAGTTTTGTAAACTCCTTTTGTACGCTATCAGAAGGAGAGTATTTACAGACAGAAATCTCACACCAAACGTAACATCAAAAATTGAATGTCAGCTTATGAGAACCTACATACCTTTGAATCTAGAAGGATAAATGTTAGGCTATTCTGTCTGCTTCAAATGATATTAAGCATCAATGTGAAGGAACAGCATCAAGACAAACAGACAATCGAGTGGGAGTGTTCCAGTGTACTGACTGAGGAAAGAGCTTTAAGTAGTTACCCTGGCTGAAAAAAATGATACCATTCAGATAAATTTGCTGTGTGTGTGTATGTGCGTGTGGATGAGGCTTCAACTGATCGTCGATCGTGGGGAGAATTATGGATACCCACACAATGGAGAAACCGTGCCAATGTGTGAACTGTGGGAAAGTATTCCGGAACCAATCTGCCTGGATACTCATCGACGAAGTCACACTGGGAGAGGCAATTCACCTGATCTTAGTGTGGGAAGGGATTTAGTCAGCCCTCCCACCTCAGGGCACATCAGGCTGTTCACAGCAGGGAGAGACCGTTCACCAGCTCTGAGTGTGGGAAGGGATTCACTCAGTTATCTGACCTAGTGGCACACCAACAGGTTCACAGAAGGGAGAGGCTGTTCAGGAAGGGATACATGTAGTCAACTGACCTCGTGGCTCACTAGGGACGCCACAGCCGGGGAAAGCTGTTCACCTGCTCGGAGTGTGAGGAGGGATTCACTCAATCATCCCATCCAGTGTCACACCAGATAGTTCATAATGGGGAGAGGCCGTTCACTTGCTCTGAGTGCAGGACGGGATTCATTCAATCATCCCACCTCATGGCAATCCATGTAGTTCACATCAGGGAGAGGCCATTCACCTGCTCCGAGTGTGGGAAGGGACTCAGTCATTCTAGCTGCTGATGCACCAATGCGTTCACACTGGGAAATTCTATTCGCCAGTTCTGAATGTGGCAAGTGAGCCACTCAGTCGTCCCATCTGCAGAAACCCCAGCGAATTTACACTGGTGAGAGGCCATTCATTTGCTCCATGTGTGGGAATGGATTCACTCCTACATTTGCTCTTTCATCCCACCTGCAGGTACACCAGCGAGTTCACACCGGGGAGTGGCTATTCACCTGCTTTGTGCTTGGCAAGAGATTCAATCAGTCTTCCAAACACTGGACAAACCAGTGAGATCACAGCAGGGAGAGACCATTCATCTCCTTTGAGAGTGGGAAGGGATTCACTCAATTGATCAACCTGCTGTGACACCAGCAGGTTCACCCTGGAGGGGTCTGTTAGCCTGCTCCATGTGTGGGAAAGAATTTGCTCAGTCATGCAATCTGTGGCCATAGGGTGTTCATACCAAGGAGAGGCCATTCACCTGATCTGAGTGCAGGAAAGGTGTCATCAATCATTCATCCTGTTGACACACCAGCAGGTTCACACCGATTAGGAACCTTGGATGCTCTAGTTGTGTTCTGTGTTATGGCCGTAGTACAGATGCACATGGAGCATCTAGTTCTTTAAGTAGTAAGAAACTTTATTAACAGAATGAACGCCTGGAAAGATAACTAACGAACTATGATACAAGCGGTAACAAATAAATGAATTCAGTGAATTCTCCTGGAGCTACTTCTAGTGGGACTGTCCTCTAATACGACTAACTACCAACTGCCGTTATCTCAAGCCACATGGTAGATCTCTATCGCTACCAGCTGGTTGGAGGTTGTATCGATAACTATATACATTAATGGATAACTACGTGCATTAATGTGCACAGGGATATCCCCACTTCCCCTTCCTTTGGAAGTGGTAACATTTAATAATAATAATCTTTATTACTGTCACAAGAAGGCTGACATTAACACTGCAATGAAGGTACTGTGAAAATCCCCCAGGCGACACACTCCGCGCCTGTTCAGGTACACTGATATGTATATACGCAAGTTATTGAAGGGTTACTTATTAGATCTCTGTGTAATTCAAACACTAGAGGGCACAACCATATATCTGTATATAAATCAGGCCTCAGGGAATGCTGGGTAGTTAGTGAAGGAGAAAACCTGAGAACAGCACTCGGAGAAGATTAGATTAGAGAGAGTTAAAAAAAAAAAAAATTTTTTAATTTAGAATGCCCAATTCATGCTTTCCAATTAAGGGGCAATTTAGCGTGGCCAATCCGCCTAGCCTGCACATCTTTGGGTTGTGGAGGCGAAACCCACGCAGACACGGGGAGAATGTGCAAACTCCACACGGACAGTGACCCAGAGCGAACCTGGGACCTCGGCGCCGTGAGGCAGCAGGGCTAACCAACTGCGCCACCGTGCTGCCCTTTATTAGTGACTATTTAGATGATTGATTACTGCTAGACAGATTCAATGTTACTTTATTATTAACAATAGCTCCGTAGCATGTGAAAACTTCATTTAATTAAGCGTTATACAATAAATTAGTTTTGTTTCAATCTAATAATTGGTGGATTCTTTGTCATCAACTCAACAGACCATTCTGGAACAAAAGACAAAGACCATGACATATTAGCACAAAGGGTAATATAACAGCTTCAACTTTCAGAAGAACGGTTTTCTGGCTGGACTTTGCGTCACCAACTTTTTTAACAAAAGGAAAATCAGAAACAACGTATTTTGGGAGCTGGGTGCCTGTCACTGGGACCCTGATTAAGTTTAGAATCTTCTATTAGAGTTCACCAGGGGCTGGTTTATCACACCGGGCTAAATCGCTGGCTTTTAAAGCAGGCCAGCAGCACGGTTCAATTCCCGTACCTGCCTCCCCGAACAGGCGCCGGAATGTGGCGACTAGGGGCTTTTCACAGAAACTTCATTGAAGCCTACTTGTGACAATAAGCGATTTTCATTTCATTGATGAGATTGACAATTAAGATGATCTATTGCACGGCTTCCCAAACTTCCATCCACGAAACCCCTTTGACCTCCCAAGAATACTGGCAGAACCCCTGAGAAACATTCTTATTGTGTTGAAGAGTTAAACCACAAAAAAATTGTTTTCACGCAATATGTACAAATATAGAAAAATGTAATTTATAGAAGTTCTTTCTCTCTCTTCATTGTATGTATTGTATTTTATTCCTATTAAAAGGGTACCTTTTGCCATTTGACTCACACACTCCTCTCACATACACTCTCATCTCTCTCTCACACACACTCTCATCTCTCTCTCACAAACTCATCTCTCTCTCACACACACCTCTCACATACACTCACTTTCATCACCCACTCACGCACTCATCTCTGTCGTACAGTCCTCTCTCACACACTCGCTCTTATCTCATAAACACATATACTCATTATCTCTCTCACAATCACTCTCATCTCTCACATATACTCACATGCTCTCATATTTCACTTGTACAACTCTTTCCGAGGCCAGAATTACTCTATCTGAGGCTTGTCTCCACCACCCCCACACAACTCTCCGAGGCTCGTCTTAACCACCTCCACCCCACCGCTCCTTCTCGGAGGCCCAGGCCTCCGGGTTTCTTCTCTGAGGCACCACTCCCTCTTGCAGGCCCCACCCTCGCCATCGCTCCACTATCCGCGCTCACCCTGATCTCAGAATATTAACTTTGTGCTATTTCCAGCACATCCAATCAGAGGAGAAACCAACCTCGGATTGGATGAGTAGGAAACTGCATGAAACGCAAGTGGTATAGATCAGCCTGGCCTGCCGCGGAACCCTGGAAGCCAGTTTGGGAACCTTTGGCAGGTTTCGAATCGGGGTGAAAGCATCTTTCGCAGATCTGGATATCGAAACAAATGACAGGATTGGAACAGCGCGATTGAGTTAATGAACCCGAGGAATGACCGGGTGTTACAGAGTGTCAGTTTGAGGACAGTGTTCTTACATGTCTTTCTCCTATATAATTGTTTTACTGGTGTCTGATGAGGGCTCTGAGCATGTGCTGGTTTTGGGCTGGATTTTTCAGTCTGTAAGAGGTGAGCTGTAAGAAAGACCTGTTTTCATGATTATTACTGTTTTTGTGTTATTACTGTCTGCTCGGTTACTGTTATTGTTAAACTTTGTTATTTACTTTGGAACGAAGATTCCCGGCTTGGGTCACTGTCTGTGGGGAGTCTGCACGTTCTCCCCGTGTCCGCGTGGGTTTCCTCCGGGTGCTCCGGTTTCCTCCCACAAGTCCCGAAAGACGTGCTGTGAGGTGAATTGGACATTCTGAATTCTCCCTCTGTGACCCGGACAGGCGCCGGAATGTGGCGACTGGGGGCTTTTCACAGTAACTTCATTGCAGTGTTAACGTCAGCCTCCTTGTGACAATAAAGAGTATTAAAACATTTTTTTTAAAGTTAATCATAGAATTTACAGTGCAGAGTTTCCTTTTAAACACCACATTCGACTAGCTTATTTGTTGGCTCAAGTTACCACACTGGGGAACAATTTACGTGATTCCGAGCTGACTCAAAATATCATTGAAATTAACTTCTCAAACAGGAAATCAGGGAGCGAGATTCTCCGGTCGCCCAGCCACGTGTTCTTCAGCTGCACAGCATTTCCCTGGCGACGGGTTTCGATCTTCCCGCTGTTTGTCAACGGGATTTCCCATTGAACCCACCCCATGGTGCCGCAAAACCCTGTTGGTTCTTCCAATTGAATACAAAAAGTTGAAAATAAAACAAAATAGCTGTTCAAAGCGAAAGTGCAGAAAAGTAGCTTCAGAGATTAAAATAAGTGATTCCAGAATGGATTGTTCAAACCAGCTCGAATTTTTAAAAGATTATTGCTGTCACTAATGTCTCTCCCCTTTCTGGCTGTGATTGGGTGAAAGTTCTTTCATAGTTAATTCAATTCGATGTGTATTTATCCATCAAATTTTGAATATGGGATGATTTGAAATATGTTGTTCTTCTGGACCTTATCGGTTGCCATGAAAACAGTTTCTGGGAGCACAACCCAGAAACTTTAACCCTGGTCTGTCCAGGTTCATTATCTTGATTATTCTCATGGGAAATAGCACCTCACCAGTCGCTGACTCATTCAACTGTGCTGTGTTAGACAGTGGCTGCACCTCACCAGTCACTGACTCATTCAACTGTGCTGTGTTAGACAGTGGCTGCATCTCACCAGTCACTGACTCATTCAACTGTGCTGTGTTAGACAGTGGCTGCACCTCACCAGTCACTGACTCATTCAACTGTGCTGTGTTAGACAGTGGCTGCACCTCACCAGTCCCTGACTCATTCAACTGTGCTGTGTTGGACAGTGGCTGCATCTCACCAGTCACTGACTCATTCAACTGTGCTGTGTTAGACAGTGGCTGCACCTCACCAGTCACTGACTCATTCAACTGTGCTGTGTTAGACAGTGGCTGCACCTCACCAGTCATTGACTCATTCAACTGTGCTGTGTTAGACAGTGGCTGCACCTCACCAGTCACTGACTCATTCAACTGTGCTGTGTTAGACAGTGGCTGCAGCTCACCAGTCGCTGACTCATTCAACTGTGCTGTGTTAGACAGTGGCTGCATCTCACCAGTCGCTGACTCATTCAACTGTGCTGTGTTAGACAGTGGCTGCAGCTCACCAGTCGCTGACTCATTCAACTGTGCTGAGTTAGACAGTGGCTGCACCTCACCAGTCACTGACTCATTCAACTGTGCTGTGTTAGACAGTGGCTGCACCTCACCAGTCGCTGACTCATTCAACTGTGCTGTGTTAGACAGTGGCTGCACCTCACCAGTCACTGACTCATTCAACTGTGCTGTGTTAGATACTGATTCCCACTTTTCGTTTCAGGAAACGGTCCTACGCAATCAATTAAGACCCTTGTAAAAGGTTCCTCAAATGCTGGAATGGGTCTTAAGAGTGCTGGTTCATCATTGCTTGAGGTTTCCCTATCACTTGACATGTGTGACATGATTGACAAAATTTAACTACATCTTTATGGAGTCCAGGCCAATAAAAATGTTTCTGGATTTTAGCTCAAGTTTTCCTTCTTCCCAAATGACCTCCCACTAGTACCTCACAACACCTCCTTTCTATACCCCACCGGCAATATTACTTGATGAACGTCTGCCCACTTTTCATCCGCCTGCATATGTAAAGGTCTCCATTTTCTCATCAAGACATCACTTTTACGGTAATAACACTCTGGTATACACGCAGATTCCTCTTCTGTGCATGCTTTCTGAGACATCCGGTTTATTCCTATATCTTTCTGTTGCGACTCCGCAAATTTTCCTGACCTAAAAATATCTGCCTCATCCTCCACCCGTTCTTGTTCTTTTTCAACCGTCTGATCAAAAATCGTTTCTGATAATTGCACTTCAACTTCATCTTCACTCTTTGATTTCTCCTCTTGTCTTAACCTGCGACTTTGCGACCTTATCACTACACAATCCGGAAAAATCCCAGGATATTTGTCCTTCAACACTTCAGTTGTCTGATTTTCCACTGGCTTATCAACCACAGTAGGCATCACTCCCACCTGCGATCCAGCTATGTAATTACCCAAGATAAACTGTATTCCTGGACAAGATAGTTTCTCTATTACTCCTACTACCACTTCACCACTCTTCACTGGACTTTCCAACCTTACCTTATATAATGGAACACTACTCCTCTCACACTGAATTCCACATATTACCACCTTTTCTGGCAATATTCTTCCCAAACTACATAACTCCTCATCTCTTACCATTAAAGATTGACTAGCTCCCGTATCTCTTAAAATTGTGACTTCTTTACCTACTCCTCCTGATACCCATGAGTAAACGTTACCCACACAAGTAAATTCTTTAACGCCATCAGACACCTTCTTATCAATCACCTCTTGATCAGGCTGTACAATCTTTTGCACCTCCTTCGCTTCCCTTGGGCTTTCATTTACCACTCTAACAAACCCCACTGTCTTATCCTGTTTTACCCCATCAGCCTTCCCAGTGCTTTTCTTCAACGACCAACACTGTGACTTTACATGGCCTAGTTTATTACAGTGAAAACATTTGAAACTTTTTATTTCTTTTCCACCCTCCTGGATTTCTTTTTTAATCTGAGGTACACTCTCCTTATTATCTCCCATCAGATCACCTTTGCCTCTACCATTTGAGTATTTCTCATGTCCCCAGTTTCTATCCCTCACAGGCTGAAACTGATGTCGGAAACAAAGCTTTGATTTATGAACTAATTCATAATTATCTGTCATTTCTGCTGCTAATCTCGCAGTTTTAACCCTCTGTTCTTCCACATGAGTTCTCACTACATCAGGAATTGAATTTTTAAACTCCTCAAAAGTATAATTTCTCTGAGAGCTTCATACGTTTGGTCTATTTTCAAAGCCCTTATCCACCTACCAAAATTACTCTGAGCCTTTCAAACTCCATGTATGTTTGACCAAATTCATTCCTTAAATTTCTAAACCTTAGTCTGTAGGCTTCAGGCACTAGTTCATATGCACCTCAGATGGATTTTTTCACCTCCTCATACGTCCCAGATACCCCCTCCGGTAGTGATGCAAACACTTCACTAACCCTACTTACCAGTTTTATTTGAATCAGTAATACCCACTGTGGCCATTTCATTTGTTTAGCTACTTTCTCAAATGAAATGAAAAAGGCTTCTACCTCCTTCTCATCAAACCTTGGCAAACTTGAGGATAGACAAGTCCCCCGGGCCTGACGGGATATATCCAAGGATTCTATGGGAAGCAAGAGATGAAATTGCAGAGCCGTTGGCAATTATCTTTTCGTCCTCACTGTCAACAGGGGTGGTACCAGGGGATTGGAGAGTGGCGAATGTCGTGCCCCTGTTCAAAAAAGGAACTAGGGATAACCCTGGGAATTACAGGCCAGTTAGTCTTACTTCGGTGGTAGGCAAAGTAATGGAAAGGGTACTGAAGGATAGGATTTCTGAGCATCTGGAAAGACACTGCTTGATTAGGGATAGTCAGCACGGATTTGTGAGGGGTAGGTCTTGCCTTACAAATCTTATTGAATTCTTTGAGGAGGTGACCAAGCATGTGGATGAAGGTAAAGCAGTGGATGTAGTGTACATGGATTTTAGTAAGGCATTTGATAAAGTTCCCCATGGTAGGCTTCTGCACAAAGTAAGGAGGCATGGGATAGTGGGAAATTTGGCCAGTTGGATAACGAACTGGCTAACCGATAGAAGTCAGAGAGTGGTGGTGGATGGCAAATATTCAGCCTGGATCCCAGTTACCAGTGGTGTACCGCAGGGATCAGTTCTGGGTCCTCTGCTGTTTGTGATTTTCATTAATGACTTGGATGAGGGAGTTGAAGGGTGGGTCAGTAAATTTGCAGACGATACGAAGATTGGTGGAGTTGTGGATAGTAAGGAGGGCTGTTGTCGGCTGCAAAGAGACATAGATAGGATGCAGAGCTGGGCTGAGAAGTGGCAGATGGAGTTTAACCCTGAAAAGTGTGAGGTTGTCCATTTTGGAAGGACAAATATGAATGCGGAATACAGGGTTAACGGTAGAGTTCTTGGCATTGTGGAGGAGCAGAGAGACCTTGGGGTCTATGTTCATACATCTTTGAAAGTTGCCACTCAAGTGGATAGAGCTGTGAAGAAGGCCTATGGTGTGCTCGCGTTCATTAACAGAGGGATTGAATTTAAGAGCCATGAGGTAATGATGCAGCTGTACAAAACCTTGGTAAGGCCACATTTGGAGTACTGTGTACAGTTCTGGTCGCCTCATTTTAGGAAGGATGTGGAAGCTCTGGAAAAGGTGCAAAGAAGATTTACCAGGATGTTGCCTGGAATGGAGAGTAGGTCTTACGAGGAAAGGTTGAGGGTGCTAGGCCTTTTCTCATTAGAGCGGAGAAGGATGAGGGGCGACTTGATAGAGGTTTATAAGATGATCAGGGGAATAGATAGAGTAGACAGTCAGAGACTTTTTCCCCAGGTGGAACACACCATTACAAGGGGACATAAATTTAAGGTGAAAGGTGGAAGATATAGGAGGGATATCAGAGGTAGGTTCTTTACCCAGAGAGTAGTGGGGGCATGGAATGCACTGCCTGTGGAAGTAGTTGAGTCGGAAACATTAGGGACCTTCAAGCAGCTGTTGGATAGGTACATGGATTACGGGAAAATGATATAGTGTAGATTTATTTGTTCTTAAGGGCAGCACGGTAGCATTGTGGATAGCACAATTGCTTCACAGATCCATGGTCCCAGGTTCGATTCCAGCTTGGGTCATTGTCTGTGCGGAGTCTGCACGTCCTCCCCGTGTCTGCGTGGGTTTCCTCCGGGTGCTCCGGTTTCCTCCCACAGTCCAAAGATGTGCGGGTTAGGTGAATTGGCCAATGATAAATTGCCCTTAATGTCCAAATTGCCCTTGGTGGTGGGTGGAGGTGTTGAGTTTGGGTAGGGTGCTCTTTCCAAGAGCTGGTGCAGACTCAAGGGGCCGAATGGCCTCCTTCTGCACTGTAAATTCAATGATAATCTATGATTAATCTAGGACAAAGGTTCGGCACAACATCGTGGGCCGAAGGGCCTGTTCTGTGCTGTATTTTCTATGTTCTATGTTCTATGTAATGCTTGGACATATTTAAATAGATCCCCACCAAGCCTTTGACTATGACGCTCTTTCTCACTATCCTCATCACCATCATCCAATTGTACGTTTCACTTTACGTCTGCCAATGTTAACTGACTGTCATGTTTCCTGGCCATTTTCTGAAGTTCAAACTCTCTCTCTTTATCTTTTTCCCTGATCTGAATCTCCCTTTCTCTTTCTTTTTGCTCTGCTAGGGCTATTCTTTCTTTTCCCCTTTCTCTCTTTCTTTTTCCTCTCTCTCTCTTTCTTTTTCCTCTCTCTCGCTTTCGTATTCAAACTGCTTTAATTCTTTCTCATGCCATTTGTTTAATTTTAACTGAATTTTTTTGCCATTTCCAATGAGTCAAACTGTATCTCAGGCAATTAAAAATGCTTAGCCACCGCCATAATTACCTCACTTTTTTGCATTTTGTCAGGTAATGTTGACTGCAATGTTGTTGCCAAATCTAAGTCTGCTTTTAGTCTCTGTCCGTAAGGTACTGCGTGTGATCGTCTCCACCCCAAAAAACTTCAGAGCCTCAGAAAGAGCCATTGTCCACAATGCACTCCCCACTTAAACTGGAATACCACATCTGAAAAGCAACCACAATATGCTCACCCCTCACTGTCTTTAAATTCACTAAGCCAATCCAATAGATAGACTTTTATCTCCCTCGAGCCCCCAATTTGTTATGGGCCAGGGTTTAGAGAACCCCAAAGTGTATCATGGAGTTCACCTGACCCACAACTTTGAATAGATTGTGGTATGGGGAGCACACGGCCCACTCTACAGGTGTGGTACAGCAGAAATCGAAAAGTATTTTCTTAAAGCAAAGCAATGTTTATTCTATGAACTCAAGTTAACCTTTTTAAAACAAACAGTGAACATCTTAGCAACCATCAATTCAAAAACAACACCCAAAGAATACAACACTAAGTAATTCTTAATAAATTCCCAAACAACATCCAGGAGACAAAAGACCCTTTTAACACTGAGATCAGGTTTAAATTCACTATTGAGAGCAGCTATCCCTTTGAAATCACACAAATTAACACACTTTAGCTTGTTGAGAGATCCATGCACATCTGCGAGCTTCCACTGCAGCTCTTCTCTCTGAAAACAAAACTAAATCCTCACTTGAGAGCAGCCTGCTCAAAAACAAAAGTAAAGCAGACAGACAGCCCACTCTCTGACATCACTGCAGTAATAAACACCCATTTCTTAAAGGTACACCCACTACAGTTATTCTATAAAAAACACCCTTTTTCTCACATGACAACTGTTTATTTAAAACAAAAGGAAATTGGAAATCCGGCACTAAAAATTAACACAATAGTTTAGAAATACTTGTGCTGTAACCTCAGTTCGACTTTTTTACTTAACCCCTTATACGTAAAAATATCTTTATACCTCATTCATTTCTGTTCCCCGGGCCAGCCCGAAGGTATGTGAAAACTCTCCAGAATTCACTTGAATTCTCCTCAGTATCCCAGCTATTCCCCAAGCTCCAAGAATATCCGGGGTCCTTCCATCAGCTTTCGACTGAACAACCCTCCAACTTTCCTTTAAGACGTCAAAATTGTTGACTCCTCAGTCCAAGAGTGAGCTTCACTCCCTTCCTCCTGAGGGATTTAAACATTAGGAACACCCCTAGTTCCTCATGTACCTCTAAGTTTCTGGTCCCACAGCTGGTTCACAGCTCCTGCTCCCACAGCTGGTTCACAGCTCCTGCTCCCACAGCTGGTTTCACAGCTCCTGGTCCCACAGCTGGTTCACAGCTCCTGCTCCCACAGCTGGTTCACAGCTCCTGCTCCCACAGCCGGTTCACAGCTCCTGCTCCCACAGCTGGTTCACAGCTCCTGCTCCCACAGCTGGTTCACAGCTCCCGGGCTCCCACAGCTGGTTCCCAGCTGCTGCTCCCACAGCTGGTTCCCAGCTGCTGCTCCCACAGCTGGTTCACAGCTCCTGGTCCCACAGCTGGTTCGCAGCTCCTGCTCCCACAGCTGGTTCACAGCTCCTGCTCCCACAGTTGGTTCACAGCTCCTGCTCCCACAGCTGGTTCACAGCTCCTGCTCCCACAGCCGGTTCACAGCTCCTGCTCCCACAGCCGGTTCACAGCTCCTGCTCCCACAGTTGGTTCACAGCTCCTGCTCCCACAGATGGTTCACAGCTCCTGCTCCCACAGCTGGTTCACAGCTCCTGCTCCCACAGCTGGTTCACAGCTCCTGCTCCCACAGCTGGTTCACAGCTCCTGCTCCCACAGCCGGTTCGCAGCTCCTGCTCCCACAGTTGGTTCACAGCTCCTGCTCCCACAGCTGGTTCATAGCTCCTGCTCCCACAGCCGGTTCGCAGCTCCTGCTCCCACAGTTGGTTCACAGCTCCTGCTCCCACAGCTGGTTCACAGCTCCTGCTCCCACAGCTGGTTCACAGCTCCTGCTCCCACAGCTGGTTCACAGCTCCTGCTCCCACAGCTGGTTCACAGCTCCTGCTCCCACAGCTGGTTCACAGCCCTGCTCCCACAGCAGGTTCACAGCTCCTGCTCCCACAGCCGGTTCACAGCTCCTGCTCCCACAGCAGGTTCACAGCTCCTGCTCCCACAGCAGGTTCACAGCTCCTGGTCCCACAGCCGGTTCGCAGCTCCTGCTCCCACAGCTGGTTCGCAGCTCCTGCTCCCACAGCCGGTTCGCAGCTCCTGCTCCCACAGCTGGTTCGCAGCTCCTCGGTCCCACAGCAGCTTCACAGCTCCTGGTCCCACAGCTGGTTCACAGCTCCTGCTCCCACAGCCGGTTCACAGCTCCTGGGTCCCACAGCTGGTTCACAGCTCCTGCTCCCACAGCCGGTTCACAGCTCCTGCTCCCACAGCCGGTTCACAGCTCCTGGTCCCACAGCCGGTTCACAGTTCCTGGTCCCACAGCTGCTTCACAGCTCCTGCTCCCACAGCCGGTTCACAGCTCCTGCTCCCACAGCCGGTTCACAGCTCCTGCTCCCACAGCTGGTTCACAGCTCCTGCTCCCACAGCTGGTTCACAGCTCCTGGTCCCACAGCTGGTTCACACCTCCTCCCACAGCTGGTTCACAGCTCCTGCTCCCACAGTTGGTTCACAGCTCCTGCTCCCACAGCTGGTTCACAGCTCCTGCTCCCACAGTTGGTTCACAGCTCCTGCTCCCACAGCTGGTTCACAGCTCCTGCTCCCACAGCTGGTTCACAGTTCCTGCTCCCACAGCTGGTTCACAGCTCCTGCTCCCACAGCTGGTTCACAGCTCCTGCTCCCACAGCTGGTTCACAGCCCCTGCTCCCACAGCAGGTTCACAGCTCCTGGTCCCACACCCGGTTCACAGCTCCTGCTCCCACAGCCGGTTCACAGCTCCTGCTCCCACAGCTGGTTCACAGCTCCTGCTCCCACAGCTGGTTCACAGCTCCTGCTACCACAGCTGGTTCACAGCTCCTGCTCCCACAGCTGGTTCACAGCTCCTGGTCCCACAGCTGGTTCACACCTCCTCCCACAGCTGGTTCACAGCTCCTGCTCCCACAGTTGGTTCACAGCTCCTGCTCCCACAGCTGGTTCACAGCTCCTGCTCCCACAGCTGGTTCACAGCTCCTGCTCCCACAGCTGGTTCACAGCTCCTGCTCCCACAGCTGGTTCACAGCCCCTGCTCCCACAGCAGGTTCACAGCTCCTGGTCCCACACCCGGTTCACAGCTCCTGCTCCCACAGCTGGTTCGCAGCTCCTGCTCCCACAGCCGGTTCGCAGCTCCTGCTCCCACAGCTGGTTCGCAGCTCCTCGGTCCCACAGCAGCTTCACAGCTCCTGGTCCCACAGCTGGTTCACAGCTCCTGCTCCCACAGCCGGTTCACAGCTCCTGCTCCCACAGCTGGTTCGCAGCTCCTGCTCCCACAGCCGGTTCACAGCTCCTGCTACCACAGCTGGTTCACAGCTCCTGCTCCCACAGCTGGTTCACAGCTCCTGCTCCCACAGCTGGTTCACAGCTCCTGCTCCCACAGCTGGTTCACAGCTCCTGCTCCCACAGCTGGTTCACAGCTCCTGCTCCCACAGCTGGTTCACAGCTCCTGCTCCCACAGTTGGTTCACAGCTCCTGCTCCCACAGCTGGTTCACAGCTCCTGCTCCCACAGCTGGTTCACAGCTCCTGCTCCCAGAGCCGGTTCACAGCTCCTGCTCCCACAGTTGGTTCACAGCTCCTGCTCCCACAGCTGGTTCACAGCTCCTGATCCCACAGCTGGTTCACAGCTCCTGCCCCCAGAGCCGGTTCACAGCTCCTGCTCCCACAGTTGGTTCACAGCTCCTGCTCCCACAGCTGGTTCACAGCTCCTGATCCCACAGCTGGTTCACAGCTCCTGCTCCCACAGCTGGTTCACAGCTCCTGCTCCCACAGCTGGTTCACAGCTCCTGCTCCCACAGCTGGTTCACAGCTCCTGCTCCCACAGCCGGTTCACAGCTCCTGCTCCCACAGCTGACTGCTTCCAAGCTAACTGCAGACTGCCTGCTTTCTGTGAGAAACACCCAGAATTCCAACCAAGGCTCCAGCCTGAATCACTTATCCCCATGGTAACACAGACTCGTTGGGATGTCCAACAGATGTTCAAATTAATCGACTTTCCTCTTCAAAACCAAACTTTCCGACCCCGAGGTCTGCACAAAGACAGGACAGTGATTGTCAGACCCGATGTCTCCAGGTCTCCAGCTAAAGGAGCCCAGCTGCCCTTTTACAGAACTTACCCTTCCAGCTTTGACTTCTTCAGTCAACATGGGCCACACCTTGTGATTGCAAATTCCCGGAGGGTGTTTTTATCTGAACCAGAACCCAGGGTTTCCATTAATCTTACATTTAAAAAATTCAATTCCCAAACTATCAGTTATATTTCTAAAACATAAATTCAGAAACGAGATATTCTCAACATTTTCCCCAAGAAGAAATGAAAATGTATCACCCTCGTGATATCCCATTCAGAATATTACAACTTACAACGTGCTGTAGATCTTACCAACAGCCATTATTTTATTGAGTGGTGGAGCAGGCTCGAAGGGCCGAATGGCCCACTCCTGCTCCGATGTTTCCCAGTGTTTAAATATCTGATAACCTGGAAAATACATAATAATCCCTCCATTGTCCCCTTCACATTCACCAGTCTATCTTGCTGACAGCACACTGCTGAATTCCATGTCCAGGAATCACCGTCCACTGAAGATGGAAAACATTACTGCTTGCTGTGTTTTCTGAAAGTTTTCTTCTTCCAATAATTAGTACGGTACCGGTGATGCTGAGAGGCTATTGGTAGACAGACACTGGGTCCTGATTGGATCTGCCGCCTGCTGGCTCCACCCAGCAAGGCGGAGTATAAGAGCCCGGGTTCTCCCAGCAGCCGCATTCTGTAACTGAGCTGCTGGGGAACAAGTCTTGCTTAATAAAGCCTCGATTGACTTCATCACTTCTCGACTCGTGAGTAATTGGTTGTGCCACAATTTATTAAACAGACTTAAAAAGACTATGGAGCTCCGGATCGCCCCGGAGTGTCTGTGAATCAGCCACCATGCAGCAAACTCAGCGGCCGTATTTAAACACTGGCTAGCGTGCTTCGAGGGATACCTCCGAACGGCCCCCGGCCGGACCACAGAAGACCAGAAAATGCAGGTCCTGCATTCCAGGGTGAGCCCGGAGATCTATACGCCCATCGAAGATGCGGAGGATTTCCCGACGGCGCTCACCACGCTGAAAGAGGTCTACATTCGGCCCATAAACCAAGTCTACGCACGCCACCAACTCGCGATGAGACGGCAAATCCCCGGAGAATCGCTGGACAAGTTCTACAGCGCTCTGCTGATATTGGGAAAGAACTGCAATTGCCCATCGGTGAGCGCGATCGAGCACACGGAGCTACTAATCAGGGATGCTTTTGTGGCAGGTTTTGACTTCTTCTCAAATTCCCCAGCGACTGCCAGAGATAGACTGATTAGGACTCACAGAGGCACAGGCACTTGCGGCCTCCCTCGACGTGGCCTCACAAAATGCCCGCGCCGACGGCTCCAACCGCGCGGCAGCCCCTTGGGCTCCGTGGACCCCCGTTGCGATCGACTCCCCGGCACCCCCCACCCCTCCGCAAGGCTGCGCGGCCAGAGCACCAGACCACCCGGGTGGGCCCCGCTGCTATTTTTGTGGGAAATCGAAACACCCCCGGCAGCGCTGCCTGGCCCACTCGGCCATCTGTAAAAGCTGCGGCAAAAAGGGGCACCACTCAGCGGTGTGCCAGTCCCGGGGGGTCGCCGCAATCTCCGGGGGAGAATGGGGACAGCAGACTCAACCCCCCCAACGATCCATGTGCGGTCAACGGGGCATTTTGGGTCCCGGACGCCACGCGGGGAGGATGGGCGCCGCCATCTTGTGACCCCCCGGCCACGTGCGATCCATGGGCACGGCCATTTTGTCCGCCCCCGACCGCGTGCGATCCATGGACGCCGCCATCTTGGCTGATAGCCAAGGACCCCAGCATAGACGGCTCCACGGGGTCTGAAGAAAACGCCGCGATGCAACAACCACGACTGGCTTCGGTGACCCTGGACCAGTCGCGGCCCCGGACGCTCCAAACGGCAACAACAACGGTGCTGGTCAACGGGTATGAGACGCAAAGCCTGATCGACTCTGGGAGCACGGAAAGTTTTATCCACCCGGATACGGTAAGACGCTGTTTTCTTTCAATCCACTCGAGTACCCAAAAGATTTTCCTGGCAGCGGGATCCCATTCCGTAGAGATCAAAGGGTTCTGCATCGCGAACCTAACAGTGCAAGGGAGGGAGTTTAAGAATTATCGGCTTTAAGTCCTTCCCCACCTCTGTGCTCCCACTCTCCTAGGGTTAGATTTCCAATGTTACCTCCAGAGCCTAACGTTCCAATTTGGCGGCCCTATACTCCCACTCACTATCTGCAGCCTCGCAACCCTCAAGGTTGAACCGCCATCCTTGTTTGCGAACCTCACCCCGGATTTCAAACCCGTCGCCACTAGGAGCAAACGATACAGCGCCCAGGATCGGACGTTTATCCGGTTTGAAGTCCAGCGGCTGCTGAAGGAAGGCATAATCCAGGCCAGCAATAGTCCCTGGAGAGCCCAGGTGGTAGTTGTAAAGACCGGGGAGAAGCAGAGGATGGTCGTAGACTATAGTCAGACCATCAATAGGTACACGCAGCTCGATGCGTACCCTCTCCCCCGCATATCCGACATGGTCAATCGGATTGAACAGTACAAGGTCTTTTCCACCGTGGACCTTAAGTCCGCATACCACCAGCTCCCCATCCGCCCGAGTGACCGCAAGTACACGGCCTTTGAGGCAGACGGCGGCTCTACCACTTTTTAAGGGTCCCATTTGGTGCCACGAATGGAGTCTCGGTCTTCCAACGGGAGATGGACCGAATGGTTGACCAGCACGGTCTGCGGGCCACGTTCCCATACCTCAACAATGTAACCATCTGCGGCCATGACCAGCAGGACCATGACGCCAACCTCCGCAAATTCCTCCAGACCGCTAACGCCCTGAACCTCACCTCTCACGTGGAAAAATGTGTGTTTAGCACCAACCGTCTGGCCATCCTGGGATACGTAGTGCGTAATGGAGTGATAGGCCCCGACCCTGAACGCATGCGCCCCCTTATGGAATTTCCCCTCCCCCACTGCTCCAAAGCCCTGAAATGTTGTCTGGGCTTCTTCTCGTATTACGCCCAGTGGGTTCCCCAATATGCAGACAAGGCCCGCCCGTTAATTCAGTCCACTACCTTCCCCCTGTCGACAGAGGCCCGCCAGGCCTTCAGCTGCATCAAAGCGGATATCGCAAAGGCCACGATGCACGCAATCGACCAGTCCCTCCCCTTCCAAGTCGAGAGCGACGCATCCGATGTAGCTCTGGCGGCCACTCTCAACCAAGCGGGCAGACCCGTGGCCTTTTTCTCCCGGACCCTCCACGCCTCAGAAATCTGCCACACCTCAGTAGAAAAGGAGGCCCAAGCCATAGTGGAAGGTATGCGACATTGGAGGCATGACCTGGCCAGTAGGAGATTCACGCTCCTCACTGACCAACGGTCGGTAGCCTTTATGTTCGATAATGCACAGCGGGGCAAAATCAAGAACAACAAGATCTTGAGATGGAGGATCGAGCTCTCCACCTATAACTATGAGATCCTGTATCGTCCCGGAATGCTGAACGAGCCGTCCGATGCCCTATCCCACGGCACATGTGCCAACGCACAAGTAGACTGCCTCCAAGCCCTCCATGAGGACCTCTGCCACCCGGGGGTCACTCGATTCTACCACTTTGTGAAGACCCGCAACCGCCCCTACTCGGTTGAGGAGGTCCGAACAGTCACCAGGAACTGCCAAATCTGCGCAGAGTGCAAGCCGCACTTTTTCAGGCCAGAGAGAGCGCACCTGATAAAGGCTTCCCGTCCCTTTGAGCACCTCAGTCTGGATTTCAAAGGCTCCCTCCCCTCCACCGACCGCAACGCGTACTTCCTAAACGTGGTGGACGAATACTCCCGTTTCCCCGTCGCCATCCCCTGCCCCAACATGACCGCGGCCACAGTCATTAAAGCCCTCGGCATCATCTTTACACTGTTTGGTTTCCCCGCGTACATCCATAGCGACAGGGGGTCCTCCTTCATGAGTGACGAACTGCGTCAGTTCCTGCTCAGCAAGGGCATTGCCTCGAGCAGGACGACCAGTTACAACCCCCGGGGGAATGGTCAGGTAGAGAGGGCGAATGGTACGGTCTGGAAGACCGTCCTACTGGCCCTACGGTCCAGAAGTCTCCCAGTTTCCCGTTGGCAGGAAGTCCTCCCGGACACCCTCCACTCCATCCGGTCGCTGCTGTGTACCACCACTAATCAAACGCCACACGAGCGCCTCCTTGTCTTCCCTAGGAAGTTCTCCTCCAGAAAGTCGCTGCCGACCTGGCTGGCATCCCCAGGACCCATCTTGCTCCAAAAGCATGTGCGGGCGCACAAATGGGACCCGTTGGTCAAGAGGGTTCACCTTCTCCATGCAAACCCTCAGTACGCCTACGTGGCGTACCCCGACGGCCGACAGGACACGGTCTCCCTGCGGGACCTGGCACCCGCCAGAACCACACCCCCCCAACACCAATCGCCCCCTCCCTTCCGCCGGCGCACTCCACGGCTGCTCCCTTCCCGGGTGGATCGGTCCTCCTCCCGTGCTCACCCAGGAGTAAGGAAACAGGAACAAACAGTGCAACGCTCCAAGAAATGACAGTGCCCGAGCCAGCACCTGCACCACCACCGGGGCTGAGACGATCGACGAGGACGAGCAGGGCACCCACTCAACTCGTGGAATCCGTGTGACAAAACAAAAATCTGTAAATCATTCAGCCAAAATCTGTAAATAGTTAACTGTTGAGATCAAGGCATAGCCACTGTATGAAGGTAATTCCAGGACCAGCCTTGTAAACGCCTACCACCATGCGACCCACCACCCCGCCGGGTTCCTTTTTAACAAGGGGTGAATGTGGTGGTATGTATTAGGGGTGGTACGGTACCGGTGATGCCGAGAGGCTATTGGTAGACAGACACTGGGTCCTGATTGGATCTGCCGCCTGCTGGCTCCACCCAGTAAGGAGGAGTATAAGAGCCCGGGTTCTCCCAGCAGCCGCATTCTGTAACTGAGCTGCTGGGGAACAAGTCTTGCTTAATAAAGCCTCGAATGACTTCGTCACTTCTCGACTCGTGAGTAATTGGTTGTGCCACAATTATCGTCCAAAGTTCCAAAGAGTTAATGCAGTACATTTCTTAATTCAGTGCACAGACAGTGAATGGAATATCCACAAGGCTAATGTGGAAAGATAGTCATTGCTTCAGATAATAAATAAGAACTGCTAAGCTGGAATCTAACATTGTTTCATGGAAACTAGCATAAAAGCCCCTTGTAATTAATAAACCATTGTTCCTCAATACATTCTGGAATGAAAATGTATCACAGCTTTAGCAACAGCAAGGTTAATGCAAGCATCTTATCGTTGTCGGATTGGTACACGTGGTGGGGGCATGTTGACATTTAATTAATTTTATGGACCTTGATAAGTCTTAAGTAATGACCAATGCTTTGATAATAAATCATTTTCGAAGTGACAGACAGTTATTTGAATAAATCAGGAAGCTTCAGCTGAGAATTAGAAACTAATGAGAGTAAATGAGGGATTAGACCATTGATCAGAATTTCTTTAAGAATAAGGCTTCAAATTTAAAGTTTTGTTCTGAGCTTTTGCTTTAAGAAATTCTCAACCATCTATTGATTTTCTAATATTTTCTTGTGTTTTCATTTAACTCTCGTTATTATGTTTTGATGTATTATTTGATCTAAGTTTTGATTTAGTTTTTTATTTAAGTGAATCAAAGTGAATGATTAGCAAATAAAGTTGTATTTTTAGACACCTCCAATCAACCGGACGTGTTGATTTGAAGATAAAATAAGAGACTGTATCCCAGCCTCTTCCCGGTGTGAATTCACTGGTGTAGGTTGACCGAGCGAATCCCTTCCCACACTCGGAGCAGGTGAACGGCTTCTCCTTACTGTGAGTGCGTTGGTGTGTCAGCCGGGTGGATGAATCGCTGAATCTCTTCCCACACTGTGAGCAGGTGAACGGCCTCTCTCGGGTGTGGACTCGCTGGTGTACCCACAGGTTGGATAACTCACTGAATCCCTTCCCACACTGGGAGCAGGTGAATGGCCTCTCCCCGGTGGGGACTCGCTGGTGTGTCTGCAGGTTGTACAACCGAGCGAATCCTGTCCCACACACAGAGCAGGTGAATGGCCTCTCCCCGGTGTGGACTCGCTGGTGTGTCTGCAGGTTGGACAACCGAGCGAATCTTGACCCACACACAGAGCAGGTGAACGGTCTCTCCCCAGTGTGGACTCGCTGGTGTCTCTGCAGGTTACAGAACCGAGTGAATCCCTTCCCACACCGAGAGCAGGTGAATGGCCTCTCCCCAGTGTGAATGCGTCGATGAGCTTCCAGTTGTGATGGGGATCTGAATCCCTTCCCACAGTCCCCACATTCCCACGGATTCCTCATGGTGCGGGTGTCCTTGTGTCTCTCCTGGTTCACCGCCCAGTTGAGGCCTCGTCCACACACACAACACGTGTATGGTCTCTCCCACTGTGAACGGTGCAATGTTTTTTCAGGCTGTGTCACTGGTTAAAGCTCTTTCCACAGTCAGTGCTCTGGAACACTCTCACTCGGGTGTGTGTGTCTCGGGGCTTTTCCAGTCACACTGATGTTTAAAGCATTCTGAAGCAGACAGAACAGACAAACATTTCTCTTTCTAGATTTAAAGGCCGATGATGTTCATGTCCTGATGAATGGAGCGACGCTGTCGCATGTTGACGTGAAGTTTGCTTTGAGATTTCTGTCTGTAAATTCTCACCTTCTGAGATCCTGTAAAAGGAGTTTACAAAATCATCACTGTCAGTACAGGATAGAAATTCAGAACAGACAATTCTAGTTTCTATGAACATTCGATCATCTCTCCTTCCCAAAAGTCATCCAACACTCAATCCACCCAATATATACCCTCCCAATTCTTTTTAAGGTACGATTTAATTTGAGCAACAGATCCATGGTCACTGTTTCATGTCCTAGACAGAGAGACCTTAAAATCTTTGTCCAGGCTGCTTGTATTCTCCATTTGTATCTCTAGTAAAGTCACCATAGTCCCAGGTGACCTTCCAATAAACAGCACAGAAAGAGACCCTTTGGCCCATTGCGTCCACATCGACCATCAAATACCTCAATATTCTAACCCCATTTTCCAGCACTTGGTCCATAGCCTTGTCTGCAATGGCATTTCAAGTCTTATCTAAATACTTCTCAAAGGTTGTGAGGATTCCCGCCTCCACCACCCTTTCAGGCAGCAAGTTCCAGATTCCAACCACCCTCTGGGTGAAAAAGCTTTTCCTCACATCTCCTCTAAACCTCCTGCCTATTCCATTAAATCTATGCCCCTGGTTATTGACCCTCCACAAAGGGGAAAAGTACCTTCCTATCCACCCTATCTACGTCCCTCATAATGTTATACACCTCAATCAGGTCCCCCCTCAGCCTTCTCTGCTCCAGACAAAACAACCCCAACCTAACCAGTCTCTCCAAAGAATGTTGGAAAATGACCACCAATGGATCTACTTTTCTCGGGCCCACTTCCTTAAGTACTCTGGGATGAAGATTATCAGGCCCAGGAGATTTAACCGCCGTCAATCCCATTAATTTCCCCAAAACCATCAAAACCAATTTCCGTCAGCTCCTCACAAAATCTTGTGTTACTCAAAACGTCCGATACATTATTCCTTTACGCAGGCAGAAGCAAAGTACGAATTTAGTTCCTCAGCTATTTCTTCGTTCCCCATTGTGAATCCACCGTTTCTGACTGCAAGGGCCTACATTAGTTTTTATCAATTTTTTTGATTTGCATACCTATAGAACTTTTACAGTCAGTTATGTTCACCACTAGCTTACTTTCATATTCTATTTTCTCCTTCTCAACCAATCCCTTGGCCTGACTTTGCTGAATTTTAAACTGTTCCCAATCCTCATGGCTATTGCCTTTTCTTGCTAATTTGTACGCCTCTTCTTTGAATCTAATACGATCTCTAATTTCCATTTCAAGCCATGGTTTGGCCACAGCTCCCTTTGTACTCTTGGGTCAAATAGGAATAAATAAAATTTTGGACTTTACCTATTCATTCCTTGAATGCCTGCCATTGCCTGTCCACAGTCCTTCCTTTCGGTAATGTTTCCCAATCCATCATAGTCAACTCATCCCTCATACCCTCAGTTACCTTTATTGAGATTCAGGAACCTGCTCTCAGAATCAGCTATCTCACTATTTAGTTTGATAATGAATTCCAGCATATTATGGTCACTCATCCCCAAGGGTTCTTTCACAACGAGATTGTCAGCTAATCTTTCTCATTGCACAACACCCAGTCCAAGTTGGCCTGTTCTCTTGTTGGTTCCTTCACATTGTGGTCCAGGAAACCATCCCTTATACACCCCAGAAATTCCTCCTCTATGGCACATGACTAATTTGACTCACCCAATCTACATGCAGATTAAAGTCACCCATAATCACAGATGTTCCTTGATCACAAACATCTCTGATTTCCTGTCTAATGCTATTTCCAACGTTACCAATGCAGTTTGGGGTCGGTGTACCACCCCTACAAATGTATTTCGCCCCTTGGTGTTTCTTAACTTGACCCATACAGTGGTTGACTCTTAAATGCCCTCTGAATTGGAGGAACAGGCAAGGACCAAACGAGCATCCCAGAATTGTTTTTTAAAAAGTTATATTTCCTGTCCCCTTAAATGCCATCTCCTGGGAAAACCAGTCCTTTAATTGTGAATATTGGGATGCAGACCATCCTTTCATAGAACATAGAATCCACAGTGCTGAAGGAGGCCATTCGGCCCATTGAGTCTGCAGCGGCCCTTGGAAAGAGCACCCCACCCAGGTCCCACACCTCCATCCCTTTCTCGCAACCCAGCAACCGCACCCAACCCTTTTGGACACTAAGGGCAATTTATCACGGCCAATCCACCTAACCCGCACATCTTTGAACTGTTGGAGAAAACCGGAGCACCCGGAGGAAACCCACGCAGACACGGGGAGAAAGTGCAAACTCCTCACAGACAGTGACCCAAGCCAGGAATCGAACCAGTGACCCTGGAGCTGTGAAGCAACCGTGCTAACCACTGTGCTACCGAGAGAGACCTGGGCCCAACTTTTCCAGAGCCTGCACCCTCACTGGATTCACTTCCTTTCCCTTCAGTTGCTGCAAGTGACCAATTGAAGGTGAGAATGAGAAAAGGAATGGAAAGGGGGAGAAAAAGAAAGTGTTTTACTCACAGATGTGGGAGACAGGAGGACGTTTCAGTCTGTGTGAAGCTCAATCTTTAGTCCCACAAAGCCTGCGCTCTGATTGGCTGGAGGACCTGAGTCCTGCTACCTTCCCATTGGTCAACAGCTCAGACGGATGGTCAGAGGGTGGGCTCTCATTCGCACATGCGCAGTCCCGGGCAGGGGAAGGCAGAGATAATCGAGAGGCTTCTCGCTCTGGCTGGAGCCATCAGCCGGTTGCCTGGAAACCTTGTCTCGAGAAGGTGGACGGGGAACAAATGGAGGAGGCAGGAAGACGTCACCATGAAGGAGAGTGTTTCCTATTGGCTGATCCAGGCAGGGCTCCCTTGTGACGTCAAAACTTAAGTGGGGCACCCCACTTCATCCCCACACCGCCACCCTATCCCCGTGACCCAGTAACCCTACCCAAGCTTTTTGGACATGAAAGGGCAATTTATCATGGCCAATCCACCCAACAGCACATCTTTGGACTGTGGGAGGAAACCGGAGCACCCGGAGGAAACCCACGCAGACACGGGGAGAAAGTGCAAACACCACACAGGCAGTGACCCAAGCCAGGAATCGAACCTGGAACCCTGGCATTGTGAAGCAACCGTGCTAACCACTATGTTACCGTGCTGCCCATATCTGGGAGGAAATGAATTTTTCCCCCTTTCCTTTCTCATTCTGGGTTGACATTGGTGACCGGCAGCAACTGAAGGGAAAGGAAGTGAATCCAGTCGGTATATTACACACATTTTCAGTCCAGTAATGTAGAGATACATCTGTCTGGCAGCCTGCAGGAAGATTTTCAGGTCTCTGTGTCCAGGACTGGAAGCAGTGAGCAGGGATCTGTCAATCAGCCTGAATCAGCACCTTCAGGAGAATTGGGAGGATGAATATCAGATACAGCAGAGTGAGAATGGAGGGAGAGTGTGTGGGACGGAGATTTAAAGATCTTGGGGAATGAGAGGAAATAGTATTCCATAGAAACTAGAATTGTCTGTTCTGAATTTCTATTATGTACTGACAGTGATGAGTTATGTAAACTCCTTTTATAGGCTATCAGGAGAGTATTTACAGACAAATCTCACACCAAACGTCATATCAAAAATTGAATGTCAGATTACGAGAACCTCCATATCATTGGCCTTTGAACCCAGAAGGATAAATGTTAGTCTATTCGGTCTGCTTCAAATAATATTAAGCATCAACGTGAAGGAACAGCATCAAGACAATTTAGTGGGAATGTTCCAATGCATTGACTATGGGAAGAGCTTTAAGTAGTTACATTGGCTGACAAAGAATCATCATTCACAGCGGGGAGGAAACATAAATTTGCTGTGTGCAGGCAAGTCTTCAACTGATCGTCACACCATGGAGAAACCGTGCAAATGTGAGGACTGGGAAAGGCTTCTGGAAATAATCTGCACTGGAAACTCATCGACAAAGTCACATTAGGGAGAAGCCATTCACCTGCTCTCAGTGTGGGTAGGGATTCAGTCAGCCATCCCACCTCGGGGCACATCAGGTCGTTCACAGCAGGGAGAGACCGTTCACCTGCTCGGAGTGTGAGAAGGGATTCACTCATTCTTCCCATCTGGTGGCACACCAGCGCGTTGACACTACGGAGAAGCCATTCAGGTCTGAGGGTGGGAACAAATTCACTCAGTCATCCCATCTAGTGTCACAGCAGATAGTTCATAATGGGGAGAGGCCATTCACCTGCTCTCAGTATGGGATGGGATTCACTCAAGTCATCCGACCTAGTGGCACACCAACAGGTTCAGAAGGAATTCATGCAGTCATCCAACCTCGTAGCTCATCAGGGAGGTCACAGAAGGAAGAGGCCGTTGCACCTGAGTGTGGGAAGCGATTCACTCAGTCACCCACCTTGTAGCACACCAGTAAATTCACACCAGGGAGAGGCCGTCCTCTCCCGACAGATGCTGCCAGACCTGCTGAGATTTTCCAGAATTTTCTCTTTAATTTCAGATTCCAGCATTCACAGTAATTTGCTTTTATTCTGATATTCCTGTTCAGAGCAAATGGGATCTTGGGCTTCAGAAAGAGAGGGATTGAGAACAAAAGGAGGAAAGTTCTGCTGAACCTTTCGAAAGCTCTGGTTAGGCCACAACTAGACTATTGAGTCCAGTTCTGGATCCCTCCCAGACAGCACTGTGGGTGTTACCGGGGTGTCACCTACACCACACAGACTGCAGTTCAAGAAGGCGCCTCACCCACAACCTTCTAAAGCGGCAATTCGGGATGGACAATAAATGCTGGGCGATTTGTTATGTTCTAGGTGTAACATAAGCGGCTTCCTTGTGGTGCACTTGGCAAAGGAAGGTTCAGACGTGGAGATAACTTCAACACGTTTATTAAACTATTTATACTTCTATTACTCGGGTTCGACACTACCGCTAATCCTACTATAGCTACCCAGACTGACTAACCAGCTGCTGCAATCCACGTGGTGGGAGTGATATTGAATCAACCCTGTGTCTGTACTCACTGACTGTCTCCATTGGAAGGAGGCAGATCATGTGTGTGGTGTCCTTTATATATGGGTTGGTGTAATGCCCTCTTGTGGTCCTGTCACCTCTGTTTGTAGCGTGAATGTCCATTGGTCGTGTCCTATCTAACTGATATATTGGTTGAGTGTGTGTGTGTGATGTCTCTGGTGCTCTCTCTAGTGTCTAGCTAGCCTACGTTTATTTACATTGATGCACATCGCCACATCCCCCCTTTTTTATATGTTACATATTTTCTGTATACTTTAAGAAAATTGAACAAAAAACCAAGGTAGATAGGTTAAGGTATATACAAGTCATGGGAACAGTGATTAAACAATAAGTCCAAATCATTCGTGTGAGTCCAAAAACCATCAATCATCATGGTCAAATGTCTCTCTTGGTTATGAACGCCATCAACGTCCCTGTGCCACAGGAACCAAGAAGTGGTCAAATCACTTTGCGGTCTGATTTGGAGTCCCTTTCTTTTTCGATGTTTGTGATGGTGCTGTCGGATGGCATCTTGTAGCTGATAAGGTGTTGACGTTGAAGAGGTACCATCAACAGTATCATTCGGGGTCATGGATGTGCCATATGTTGAAGTTGGATAAGACTGTACATACTGGTTCTGGTTGTGATGGATATCACGTTCACCTCAGAATTCGGATTAAAAATAAGGCAGTAATTCACACAGCATTCTAATTCAAGATGGAATAAAACCACTCCAGCTAAAGGTCAGATAGAGGTTACCACCTGATGGGAGAGACTCCAAGCTGGTTCCAAGGACTCATTAGTATCAAACAATTAGAAGCTCTTCTTTGATAGACCATAAATCCTTTGAGACGAACTCCCCTCCCGAGAAGTATTCAAAATATAAGGACAGGGACCTCTCCAGATAAATAGATACACAAATCTTTCCCTAACTATACCTCTTGACACTGAGGATAACACCCTCACAAAAGTGTCTGTTTTGATGTCTGGAAAGAATGTCACACCGACAAGAGGCAGGCACCAACCAGTCCCTCCCTTGCCAATATATCTTAGAACCCTGGACAATTACACAGGCACAACAACTATTAAAAGATCTATCCGTGATGGCACATCCAATTAGCCATTTGGCTATAGGTAATTAACCAACAATAAATGCCAAGGTAACAAATGCCTTCCTGAACCGATAAGCAAGTTTAATGTATAAAAAGAGAAGGCATTTTAGCAGAAGTATCTCTCTCTGATTCTGACCCCCCTCTTAGGGCGAGAGTCAGTCCTGGTCTCAGGAAGCTTGTCTCGTCGGACAAAACCTGTTGTAAGTATGGTTTTGCAATAACTTCTTAGAAATGTACTAAGAAACTGATAAGGATGCTTTAAGGATTTTTCCATGTTTAGATATCTCATTTGATTGAGAGAAGTTAGTATGTTAGTAGATAACTAGAAGGACTGTTTAGTCCACTTATACTTGAATTCAGCAATTCAGTATGTATCTATTGGTAGTATTTTCACAATAAAGATACTTTAATTAAAATCATACTGTGTGAAAATTAATCTCGAGGTTGATCTCCTAGACACTCATTTAGGAAGCCTAAGTCGGCAATAGGACCCACGACCTCAAGAGGTATCGATTTAGTTATGAGTGATGAATCTGAACTCTCCCTATAGAAAGTAACTGAAATCCTGTTTAACTGTCTGAGACCCGGAAAAGCATTCCCCCTTCGTGAGATCTATTCTGAGTCTTGGCAGGAAAACAGGTTTCGCTCTTTTAATAGGTTAACCTAGGGCATAGGTTAGTAATAGAATGTTATCAGGCCCGGAATAACCTAAATCCACTACATGGCCACATGCTGTGCAGGAAGGGTGATCCTGCTGAGAACCGTTGAAGCTTGTCGAATTGCTGCTTGCATAAATACCTGGTGATGGTGTGAAACTAGAACCTTGCATCTGATAGGAATATGCCGTCTGGCCAGGCTGGGGTGCAGCAAATCCTGGGCTGTAACTAAGGCATCCAGTCTGTAGTGCAGATTGTGCTTGCGGTAGTCCTCCTTCGGTCTTGATTCCATTAGTGGGCAATCCGTAGTGCTGGCCTGTTTGAGAATATGCTGCATAGACTACTGGCTGCTGCAGGCTTGAATACTGGGTTTGTCCAGCATGAGCTGTCATTGGCTGCACTGCTGGTGTGGAAAAATGTGGATATAGCTGTGGTGAATATTGGTGTATTCCTCTTGGACTGTAGCCGCCGCTTGTTATTACTGACCCAGTGTAATTGTTAAGTGATCCATCTCCTGTCGTTGTGGCATCTGCTGTCACCCTGAGCGTGCCATCACTGAGGTTGCGGCACTCCCTGTCTGGAGTAAAGTCTGGCTTTCGTGAATCAGAGTCGGCGTTTGGTTGCTCCCTATCTGGAGTCTGGTCTGTTTTAACTGAGTCAGTGTTGGTTTGTTGATGCTCCCCGTTTGGAGTCTTAGCAGGTTCACTGGAGTCAGCTGAGATTTCTTGAAGCTGCACGTCTGGAGTCGGAACATGCAGGAATGCATTGACTTGTGGAGAGGTTCGAGTGAATGAAGGTGGAAGTATCATGGTGTCACCGGAGTCACCAGTGGTGTCTCAGTGATCGTCGAGTGCCTCTGTACACACTAGCTGAGGTCTGTCACTTTGCACATCTTGCATGGGAAGTGGGATGCTGTCGTCACTCGTCTCACATACCGTGGGTAGAGCCTCAGTAGCTGCTTGTTGTTCACTTGGGCTGGGTAAATTGTCAGAGTCTTCATCTGGTGGTGCAAACAATGTGGGTGGACCGTCATTGTCTTGCTGTTGTCTCTTCATTTGGGCTTGGACTGTCATCGTCGCTTTGTTCTTCACTGTAGCATAATAGACCGTCATGGTCGTCCTGCTGTGCACTGGAGCGTGGTAGACTGTCATAGTCTTCTTGCTGTTTACTTGAGCATGGCAGACTTGCATCGTCTGCCGCTAGTTGGTCAGAGGAGGTTGCAAGACCGCCATGGTCTTGTTCCTGCAAGGACTGTGCGTCGGAGTCTTGCGTTGCTTCTCTCATGGAGGCTGTCCACGAGCTCACTGCGGAGGCTTGTGACACTGGAGTCACGTCTTGTGTGTGCAAGGACTGCGCTCTGGAGTCTTGCATTTCTTCTATTGTGGAGTCTGTCCACAAGCTCACTGTGGAGGCTTGTGACACTGGAGTCACTACTTGTTCGTGCAAGGACTGCGTTCTGGAGTCTTGCGTTTCTGCAATTGTGGAGTCTGTCCACGAGCTCGCTGTGGAGGCTTGACACACTGGAGTCACTTCTTGTTCATGCAAGGACTGCGGTGTGGAGTCTTGCGTGTCTTCTTTCGTAGAGTCGGAAACCCTGAGCGGTGCGTGGGCCACTCTCTGTGGGCTTGTACCCCTCTCTGTCTCTTAATCTCAGGCCGCAGCCTAATCCTGCACTCACGAGTCAGGATGTCATATCTGCTGGGCTGAAGATCCTCAAATCCGAAGAACTTGTGGTCGGGGTCGTCAACGTGCAACACGTCTAGTTGCGGTTCGGATTTGGTACTGGGGTAGCCTCCCAAGGTGAAAGGTTCGTCTGAGTCGTTGTCTTCTAGGACCATATCATCACTGTTTGCGTCGGAGCTGGCATTGGGCACGCGAGGTCCAGAGAAAATGTAAAGGTCGGTTTCGAAGTATTCAAGGTCGGAATCATCGGTTTGGGCGTAGGTAACTGCTTGGTAAAACTCCAGACACACACATTCGTTGGTATGTGAATCTGGGCAAAGTTCCTAGTTTAGTGGTCATGAGAACTGATAAGTGTGGTGGGAAGGAGATGTCACAGTCATTAAACTATACTAAAAATATAGTATACTAAAAATGTGATGGACAGCCATTTCGTTTTTAAAAAAATATGTTTATTCAAATTTTTCCAGCAAAATTTTTGTAACAAACAAACCCCCCCCCCCCGCCCCCAATAACAAAAAGAACACAAACATCACAATCAAAAATAATAAACTACTTATACATTGGGTTTCTCCCACATATATTAACCCCCCCCCATATAACATTCAAAAGTACCCTTGGGGAACCCCCCCCCCCGGCCCCGGCCCCGCCCAGATACCCCCCTGACAGACCCCCCCCTCGGGTTGCTGCTGCTGACCTCCTCCTAGCGCTCCGCGAGATAGTCTAGGAATGGTTGCCACCGCCTGAAGAACCCCAGCACAGACCCTCTCAAGGCAAACTTTATCCTCTCCAACTTAATGAACCCTGCCATGCCATTTATCCAGGCTTCCACACTGGGGGGCTTTGCGTCCTTCCACACTAACAAGATCCTTCGCCGGGCTACTAGGGACGCAAAGGCCAGAATGCCGGCCTCTTTCGCCTCCTGCACTCCTGGCTCGTCCGTTACCCCAAATAGTGCCAACCCCCAACTCGGCTTGACCTGGGCTTTCACCACCTTGGACATAGTCCTCGCGAAACCCCTCCAGTGCTGGGCACGACCAGAACATGTGGACGTGATTCGCCGGGCTTCCCGAGCACCTCCCACATCTGTCCTCCACCCCAAAGAACCTACTCAACCTCGCCCCTGTCATATGCGCTCTGTGAGTAACCTTGAATTGTTTTAGGCTGAGCCTGGCGCAAGAGAAAGAGGAGTTAACCCTACTCAGGGCATCAGCCCACAGACCCTCATAAATCTCCTCCCCAAGCTCCTCCTCCCACTTGCCCTTTAGCTCCTCTACCGAAACCTCCTCCTCTACTTTCATCTCTTGATAGATCGTCGAAACCTTGCCTTCTCCGACCCATACACCCAAAATCACCCTTTCCTGAATCCTCTGTGCCGGGAGCAACGGGAATTCCCTCACCTGCCGCCTCACAAACGCCCTCACTTGCATATAGCTGAACGCATTTCCCGGGGGTAACCCAAACTTCTCCTCCAGCGCCCCTAGGCTCGCAAACGTCCCATCTATAAACAGGTCCCCCATTCTTCTGATCCCTGCCCGATGCCAGCTCCAAAACCGCCCATCCATCGTTCCCAGGACGAACCAATGGTTCTCCCGGATCGGGGACCAAACCGAGGCTCCCACCTCACCCCTATACCGTCGCCACTGCCCCCAGATCTTCAACGTTGACGCCACCACCGGACTCATGGTGTACCTTGTTGCCGAGAGCAGCAGCGGTGCCGTCACCAGCACCCTCAGGCTCGTGCCCCTGCAGGACGGCATCTCCAACCTCTTCCATGCCGCCCCCTCTCCCTCTATTACCCACTTACAGATCATCGCCACGTTGGCTGCCCAATAGTAGCCGCACAGATTCGGCAGCGCCAGCTCTCCCGTCCCTGCTACGCTCCAGAAACACCCTCTTTACCCTCGGGGTCTTATTTGCCCACACAAAACCCATGATGCTCCTACTTACCCGTTTGAAAAAGGCCTTGGGGATCATAATGGGAAGGCACTGGAACACAAAGAGAGACCTGGAGCCTCCGTCTGGAGACTTTGCCGCTCCCTAAGTAGCCCCTCCTCGGGGGCCTCTGCATCTCTCCTGTCCGCCCTCAAGATCTCCCCCCACCAACCTCTCCCTGCCCTCTCTCTTCTCCCTGTGGGCCCTAATGGAGATTAACTCTCCCCTGACCACCGCCTTCAGCGCCTCCCAGACTACCCCCACCTGCACCTCTCCGTTATCATTGGCCTCCAAGTATCTCTCAATGCACCCCCGTACTCTCCCGCACACCTCCTCATCCACCAGTAATCCCACATCAAGACGCCACAGCGGGCGCTGGTCCCTCTCCTCTCCTAACTCCAGCTCCACCCAGTGCGGGGCGTGGTCTGAGATGGCTATGGCGTAATACTCCGTTCCTTCCACTTTCGGGATTAGCGCCCTACTCAAAACAAAAAAATCTATCCGGGAGTAGGCTCTATGTACATGGGAAAAGAATGAGAATTCCCTGGCCAGGGGCCGAGCAAACCTCCATGGATCCATTCCCCCCATCTGGTCCATAAACCCCCTAAGCACCTTGGCCGCAGCCGGCCTCTTCCCTGTCCTGGATCTGGAGTGATCTAATGCTGGATCCAGCACAGTGTTGAAATCCCCTCCCATTATCAAGCTTCCTGCCTCCAGGTCCGGAATCTGACCCAGCATGCGCTTCATAAATCCAACATCACCCCAGTTCGGGGCATATACGTTTACCAGTACCACCCACACCCCCTGCAACCTACCGCTCACCATCACGTATCGACCTCCATTATCCACTACAATATTCTTGGCCTCAAATGACACCCGCTTCCCCCCCCCCCAGTATTGCAACCCCTCTGTTCTTCGCATCCAGCCCCGAATGGAATACCTGTCCTACCCATCCCTTTCTCAACCGGACCTGGTCTGCCACCTGCAAATGTGTCTCCTGAAGCATGACCACGTCTGCCTTCAGTCCCTTTAAGTGCGCGAACACTCGGGCCCTCTTAACCGGCCCATTCAGGCCCCTCACATTCCAAGGCCGGATTGGGGGGCTTCTCACCCCTCCCCCACCCTCCACCCCCCACCCCCCCTGCCGACTAGCCATCTCCTTTTCTAGGCCAGTCATGTGCCCGCGCCTCCCGCATCCTCCAGTCCCCCAGACGGCGGACCCCCGCCCCGACCACCTCTCCTATTTCCAGTTCCCCATTGGCCAATGCAGCAGCAGCCCTATACCCCCCCCCCCCATATCTAGCTCTTTTGCTCCCCACATAACACTCCCGTAAGTCAGCTGACTCCTGCTGACCCCGGCCTCTCCCACCTTCCCATCGACCCCCCCAGTGTGGGAATCCCCCCTCCCCTTGAGTCAGTGTGCGCTCCTCCGACCCCCACCGCCGTCCTTCCCTAGCGCGGGAAGAAGCCCGCGCTTTCCTGAGCCGGCCCCGCCCCCTCCTTTTGCGGCCTTATCTCAATTCCCCCATCCCCGGACCTCCCCTCCCTCCAACACCGGCGCCCACACTCTCCCACAGCCTTCCCATCAAATCCCTTCACCCATCCCCATCCAGCACCCAACCAAGTGAACATTCCCTACACGTAGTTTAAACCATATATACAGCAGACATCCCCCCCACAACCACCAACCCTCAATTTGAGTCCAACTTTTCAGTCTGTATAAAGCTCCAAGCCTCCTCAGGCGTTTCGAAATAGTGGTGCCGATCTTGGAATGTGACCCACAATCGCGCTGGCTGCAGCATACCAAACTTCACCCCATTCCGATGGAGCACCGCCTTGGCCCGATTAAAGTCAGCTCTCTTCTTGGCCACCTCGGCACTCCAGTCCTGGTAGATTCGGATCTCCGTGTTCTCCCACCTGCTCTCCGCTCTTTCTTGGCCCATCTCAAGACACACACTGTATCCACAAAGCGGTGAAACCTCACCACTACAGCCCTTGGTGGCTCATTGGCCTTGGGTCTCCTTGCTAGGACCCGATGAGCCCCATCTAGCTCCAGGGGGCTCAGGAAGGCTCCCGCGCCCATCAGCGAATTGAGCATCGTGCTCACATATGCCCCGGTATCGGACACCTCAACCCCTTCAGGGAGACCCAGAATCCGAAGATTCTTCCTCCTCGACCTATTCTCCAGGTCCTCAAATCTTTCCGCCCACTTCTTGTGCAGCGCCTCGTGCGCCTCCACCGCCAGGCCCAAGATCTCATCCTCGTTCTCCGAGGCTTTTTGCCACACCTCCCGGATCGCCGCCCTCTGGGTCTCCACTAGCTTCTCAATCGCCGCCTTCATTGGCGCCAGCATTTCTGTCTTCAGCTCCTCAAAGCAGCGTTTAAGAAACTCCTGCTGCTCCTGCGACCACGCTGCTTGGTCTCCACCCGCTGCCATCTTGCTTTTTCTCCCTCTCACTTTTTGCTGCTCCAAGATCCCTTTTTTCACCGCTCCACTCCTGGTCCAATCCACACACTGTCGGGGGGACCTTGCTGTCACTTTCCCACACTGGAAGCCGTCGGACAAGTGCCGTTGGGGCCCCTCTAGAGAGCCCTAAAGTCCGTTCTCGGCGGGAGCTGACGAATGTGCGACCTATTCTGGCATGGCCGCAACCGGAAGTCGGACAGCCATTTCTATCGAATAAAATTAACTATAATTATTACGACCCAATCACAGACAGAAAGGGGACAAAACAGTAGCAATAGCAATTACCTTAAAAATAGGTGCCGATTTTGAGCAAATTATTCCCGAATCATCTTACTTTCTGTCTTTAACTATTTCCTGCGCTTTGCTCTGAAAGCTGCCATTTTGTCTATTTCCAACTTCTCTGTATCGTGTATTTTAACTTGAAGAAAACATCAAGAGCTGTAATTTGTATTGAATTTAACTCAGTCATCTGTACTTGCTTGGACAAAACAAACTTTTAAAACTCTGCATTTGCAAACAAACTGACCTGATCAGAGACATCTGCAAGATGACAATGAAGCTACAATTTACTTCACGCATGAAGCTCAGTTTTAAGTTCTGTCGAGTAATATATCATGCGGCGACACACAAGATATATTGACCAAAGTACAGATCTATCACACACACACAGCAGATGAACGGCCAGATATTTACTGATTTATTGATTCACTGATTTATTGATTCACTGATTTATTGCTTTAATGATTTATTGGTGCCTTTAAGAATTGATGCAGTACATTTCTTAATTCAGTGCACAGACAGAGAATGGAATATCCACAAGGCTAATGTGGAAAGATAGTCATTGTTTCAGATAATAAATAAGAACTGCTAAGCTGGAATCTAACATTGTTTTGTGAAAAGTTGCATCAAAGCCCCTTGTAATTAATAAACCATTCTTCCTCAACACATTCTGTAATGAAAATGTATCACAGCCTGAGCAACAGCAACATTTAGTAATAAAAATGTATCAAAGCCTAGCAACATTTAGTAATAAAAATGTATCAAAGCCTTAGCAACAGCAACATTCATAATAAAAATGTGTCACAGCCTGAGCAACAGCAAGATTAATGCAAGCACCTTATATTTGTAGGATTGGTACACATAGCAGGGGCACATAGACATTCCATTAATATGATGGACATTAATATGTCTTAAGTAATGACCAATGCTTGGATAACAAATCATTTTCTAAGTGATAGACAGTTATTTGAATAAATCAGGAAGCTTCAGCTGAGAATTAGAAACCAATGAGAGTAAATGAGGGATTTGACCATTGATCAGGATTTTGTTAAGAATAAGGCTTCATGATTAAAGTTTTGTTCTGAACTTATGCTTGAAGAAATTCTGAACCATCTATTGATTTTATAATATTTTCTTATGTTTTCGTTTAACTCTCTTGATTATGTTTTGATACTTTTGATTTGTTTTTTTTGTTTAAGATAATCAAGGTGAATGTTTAGCAAATAAAGTTGTATTTTTAGACACCGCCAATCAACCGGACCGTGTTAAAGCCTCTTCCCGATGTGAACCTGCTGGTGTTTGAGCAGGTACGTTGACCGAGTGAATCCCTTCCCACACTCGGAGCAGGTGAACGGCTTCTCCTTACTGTGAATTCGCTGGTGTGACAGCCGGGAGGATGAATCGCTGAATCTCTTCACTGGTGTGAACTCGCTGGTGTACCCGCAGGTTGGATAACTGACTGAATCCCTTCCCACACTGGGAGCAGGTGAAGGGCCTTTCCCCGGTGTGGACTCGCTGGTGTCTCCGCAGGTTGGACAACCGAGCGAATCCTGACCCACACACAGAGCAGGTGAACGGCCTCTCCCCGGTGTGAACTCGCTGGTGTGTCTGCAGGTTGGACAACCGAGCGAATCCTGACCCACACACAGAGCAGGTGAAGTATCTCTCCCCGGTGTGGACTCGCTGGTGTTTCTGCAGGGTGGATGAGTTAGTGAATCCCTTCCCACACACAGAGCAGGTGAATGGTCTCTCCCCAGTGTGAACTCGCTGATGTATCTGCAGGTCGGATAACTGAGTGAATCCCTTCCCACACCAAGAGCAGGTGAACGGCCTCTCCCCAGTGTGAAATCGCTGGTGGTTCAGCAGGGTGGATGAGTGAGTGAATCCCTTCCCACACTGAAAGCAGATGAATGGCCTCTCCCCAGTGTGAACCCGCTGGTGTGCCCGCAGACTGGATGAGTGAGTGAATCCCTTCTCACACTGAGAGCAGGTGAACGGCCTCTCCCCAGTGTGAACTCGCTGGTGTGTCTGCAGGTGAGATGACTGAGTGAATCCCTTCCCACACCGAGAGCAGGTGAACGGCCTCTCCCCAGTGTGAACTCTCTGGTGTTTCTGCAGGGTGAATAAGTGAGTGAATCCTTTCCCACACCGAGAGCAGGTGAACGGCCTTTCCCCGGTGTGAATGCGTCGATGAGCTTCCAGTCGTGATGGGGCTCTGTATCCCTTCCCACAGTCCCCACATTTCCACGGTTTCTCCATGGTGCGGGTGTCCTTGTGTCTCTCCAGGTTCACCGCCCAATTGAGGCCTCGTCCACAGAGAACACGTGTACGGTCTCTCCCACTGTGAATGGTGTGATGTGTTTTCAGGCTGTGTCACTGGTTAAAGCTCTTTCCACAGTCAGTGCTCTGGAACACTCTCACTCGGGTGTGTGGGTCTCGGTGCTTTTCCAGTCACACTGATGTTTGAAGCATTCTGAAGCAGACAGAACAGACAAACATTTCTCCTGCGAGATTTAAAGGCCGATGATATTCCAGTCCCGATGAATTGAGCGACGCTGTCGGATGTTGACGTGAAGTTTGCTTTGAGATTTCTGTCTGTAAATTCTCACCTTCTGAGATCCTGTAAAAGGAGTTTACAAAATCATCACTGTCAGTACAGGATAGAAATTCAGAACAGACAATTCTAGTTTCTATGAACATTCGATCCTCTCTCCTTCCCAAAAGTCATCCAACACTCAATCCACCCAATATACACCATCCCAATTCTTGTTAAGGTACGATTTAATTTGACCAACAGATCCAGGGTCACTGCTTCAGGTCCGGGACAGAGAGACCTTAAAATCTTTGTCCAGGCTGCTTGTATTCTCCATTTGTATCTATAGCAAAGTGGCCATAGTCCCAGATGACCATATGCTGCTTTCCCCTTTGCGGGGGAGAGCTGCCTGGTGGTGATTTAATCTGACCATCACCACACCTCAGGCGAGGGTAAGGTTGAGAAAGTGGGCCTTCATGAATAACCTCAGCCAGTATGGGTGAGGAAATGAACAAGAGGGCATGGCACTGAAGCATGATGCGTAGTTAGGCCAAGTCAGGAGTAAATCTTACTGCAGTAGAAATTGGAGCTAGCGTGGCAGACTCTGCAGAGGTCTTGGGCTTATGCTGAAGAAAGGTACAGCCTTCACTGTGGGATTCCGCAAAGGCATGGTGAGGGGGATGGGTAATCACTGAGTCGCTCGGTTGGAGAGATACTGGTAAAAGGGGCCTCAGGCAAAGGCAATGTGAGAGGAGCCTACTGGGACCAGTAATTGCTAAGATTACCTTATATGGCCAGGTTAAGGAATGTGAGAAGAGCCTATGGAAAACCCTACAATTGCCAAGTTACCTTATTTGGTCGTGTGTGAAACCTCATTCTATACCAATGTATAAGAGACAAAGTGCTTTGTATTGTTCCTCACTTGCTCGGAGAGATTCGACAGACTCTGGTAGAGTCGGTGCGGTTGAATCAGAGTGAGTCCACTTGCAAGCTGCGCAAATAAAGTAAATTGTTTTACCCACAATCCGACTCGGTATATTTACTGAGACCAGACTGAGGGCAAAAAGAACTCGAATTCTCTGTATGAATATGCTTAAAAGGCACTTTGAAAGGGAAGGAGAGAAAAAGGAGGTTTTAATGATTCTAACTCAAAGTGACGAACCAAATCCAGATGGCTATGACTTTGACATACCTCAAATTAAATTGGAAAATGAGGATGTTCTTAAAAAGGTGTTGAGTTACCTTCCAGAGGAAAAACAAACTGACCTGAAAGAGTTATTGAAAGCACCTGGGCATGTTTGTAGAGATAAACTGGGAAGTACTAAAATAGCTATACATGATGTAGATGTTGGAAATGCTGTTCCAATCAATCAATATCCATACAGACCTAACCCGTTAAAATTGGCACAAGTGAACAAAGAGATTGAGAGCATGCTTAAAAATGGCATAATTGAAGTGGGTTGCAACCAATGGAGCTCACCCATAGTGATGGTACCTAAACCAGACAGTACCCAACGGTTGTGTGTGGACTATAGAAACGTTAATGCAGTTACAAGAACGGACTCTTATCCTATCCCACGTTTGGAGGATTGCATTGAGAAAGTGGGACAATCAGCTTTTATTTCCAAACTGGATTTACTTAAAGGTTACTGGCAGGCACCTTTATCGGAAAGGGCGAAGAAGGTTTCAGCTTTTGTGACTCCAGATGGTATATACCAATTCAAAGCTATGCCATTTGTCATGAAAAACGCCCCAGCCACATTTCAACGGTTAACTAACAAAGTTGTTTCAGGATTACCCAATTGTGCGGTATACATCGACGATCTGGTAATTTTCAGCCAGACATGTAAAGAACATTTAAAACATCTAATGGAGTTATTCGATCGACTTCAGGAGGCGTGTTTGGTGATAAACTTAGCCAAAAGTGAATTTGGAAAAGCCCAAGTCACTTGCCTTGGCCATACAATCGGACAGGGTCGAATGGTCACAAGGGATGTGAAACCAACAGTTATTGAGGAGTTTCCGATACCCTCAAGATGAAGAGAAATAATGTGATTTCTTGGCATGCGTGAATTTGATCGAACATTTGTGCAAACGTTTTGTAGCATGATTGCTCCATTGATGGACTTGCTGAAAAAAACGTCAAAAATTTCAGTGGACAGCAGAATTTCAACAGGCATTTGACTGCATGAAAGCTGTGATAACCAATGCTCCTGTGTTGGAAAATTACAAGGGACTCTGTGATCAGATTGAACTAAAGTATCTGACTTTAAAGAGAAATGCCGAGGCGGAGAGAAATGGATGGATCGTGCAGAGACCTTCTTGTTCAAAGAGACTGTCAATCAAGAGAGATTCCAGTTGGAGGAAGAACAACAAAAAAAGAATGGACTATATTATTATACCTATTTGCGTGTATTGTTTCTTGAAACAAAAAAGTATATTTACTGTATGCATTTCTTAAAGGATAGTGAAAAGGTGAAAAATGAAACCATGTTGAAGTTGATGGTTTTTTTTTCTTGGGGGGAGGCGTCATGTGAGAGTACCTTTAAGAAATGTGTGTTTTGGGGCAGCACGGTGGCGCAAGTGGTTCGCACTGCTGCTCACGGCGTCGAGGTCCCAGGTTCGATCCCACCTCTGGGTCTCTGTCAGTGTGGAGTTTGCACATTCTCCCCGTGTTTGCGTGGGCTTCGCTCCCACAATCTAAAGATGTGCAGGGTAGGTGGATTGGCCACGCTAAATTGTTCCTTAATTGGAAAAAATGAATTGGATACTCTAAATTTAAAAAAAAAGAAAAAAAAGAAATGGGTGTTTTTATAGAATAATTGTAGTGAGTGTATGTTTAAGAAATGAGTGTTTTTATAGAATAACTGTAGTGGGTGTACCTTTAAGAAATGGGTGTTTTTATAGAATAACTGTAGTGATTGTACCTTTAAGAAATGGGTGTTTTTATAGAATAACTGTAGTGATTGTACCTTTAAGAAATGGGTGTTTTTATAGAATAACTGTAGTGAGTGTACCTTTAAGAAATGAGTGTTTTTATAGAATAACTGTAGTGGGTGTACCTTTAAGAAATGGGTGTTTTTATAGAATAACTGTAGTGGGTGTACCTTTAAGAAATGGGTGTTTTTATAGAATAACTGTAGTGAGTGTACCTTTAAGAAATGGGAGTTTTTATAGAATAACTGTAGTGGGTGTACCTTTAAGAAATGGGTGTTTTTATAGAATAACTGTAGTGAGTGTACCTTTAAGAAATGGGTGTTTTTATAGAATAACTGTAGTGGGTGTACCTTTAAGAAATGGGTGTTTATTACTGCAGTGATGTCAGAGTGTGGGTGGAGCTGGGCTGTCTGTCAGCGTTTAGAAAAGCTTGGATACTGAGGGCAATTTAGCATGGCCAATCCACCTAACCTGCACGACTTTGGACTGTGGGAGGAAACCAGAGCACCCGGAGGAAACCCACGCAGACACGGGGAGAACGTGCAGACTCCGTACAGACAGTGACCCAGCGGGGAATCGAACCTGGGACCTTGGCGCTGTGAAGCCACAGTGCTAGCCACTTGTGCTACCCTGCTGCCCGCTTGATCACTTGATCCCTTTGGCCCCAAGACCTATATCTAATTCCTTCTTGAAATTACACAACATTTTGGCCTCAACGATGTTCTGTGATAGTGAATTCCACAGATTCACCAGTCTCAGGGTGAAGAAATTTCTCCTCACCTCAGTTCTAAACGGTTTACCCCTTATCCTCAAACTATCATCCCTAGTTTGGGACTCCCCCACCATCGGGAACATTCTTTTTGAATCGACCCTGTCTAATCCTGTTAGAATTTTGTAAGTTTCTTTGAGATCCCCTCTCACTCTTCTAAATGCCAATGAATATAATTTTACTTTGTCCAAATCATTAATATATAATGTGAACAGTTGTGGTCCGAGCATAGATCCCTGTGGTACCCCACTCGTCACTGCCTGCTAATCGGAAAAAGACCATTTATTCCAACTTTTTACTTTCTGTCTGCTAACCAGCTTTCTATCTGTTTCAAGACACTACCTGCAATCCCATGCACTTTAACTTTACATTACAATCTGCCATGTTAGACCTTGTCGAAAGTCTGCATCCGATGCCAGTGCTTATGTAGTTACATTGTATATGTTGTGTTGCCCTATTATGTATTTTCTTTTATTCCCTTTTCTTCACATGTACTTAATGATCTGTTGAGCTGCTCGCAGTAAAATACTTTTCACTGTACCTCGGTACATGTGACAATAAACAAATCCAAAGTCTTCTGAAAGTCTAAATAAACCACGTCCACCGGTTCTCCCTGGTCAACTCTACTAGTTACATCTTCAAAGAATTCCAATAGATTTGTCAAGCATAATCGCCCTTTCGTAAATCCATGCTGACTTTGTTTGATTACACTACTGTTTTCCAAATGCTGTGCTGTGAAATCCTGGTAATGGACTCGAGCAACTTCCCTACTCCCGACGTGAGGCTCACTGGTCTATAGTTCCCCATTTTCTCTCTACCTTCCTTTTTGAATAGCGAGGTCATATTAGCTACCCTCAAATCTCTAGGAACCATTCCAGAGTCAAACACTCAGAATAACACTCATAGAATAATAAAGTTTCACAGCACGCAAAGAGGCCCTTCGGCCCATCGCATCGGCACCGACCATCAAGCACCGAACTATTCTAATCCCATTTTCCAGCACTTGGTCCATAGCCTTGTAGGCAACGACATTTCAAGTGCTCATCGACAACCTCTACCACCCTTTCATGCAGTGAGTTCCTGATTCCAACCACCCTTTGGGTGAAAAAGCTTTTCCTCACATCTCCTCTAAACCTCCTGTCCGTTACATTAAATCTATGCCCCCTGCCCATTCCATAAAATCTATACCCCTGGTTATTGACCCTCCACAAAGAGGAAAAGTACCTTCCTACCCACCCTATCTACGTCCCTCATAATTTTATACACCTCAATCAGGTCCCCCCTCAGCCTTCTCTGCTCCAGACAAAACAACCCCAACCTAACCAGTCTCTCCAAAGAATTTTGGAAAATGACCACCAATGGATCTACTCTGGGCAAAACGTTCATCAGGCCCTGGAGACTTATCTGCCTCAATCCCATTAATTTCCCCCAAACCATCTCTCTACTAACACCAATTTCCTTCAGCTCCTCACAAAAACGTGTGTTGCTCAAAACGTCCAGTACATTATTCATGTCTTCCTTTGTGCAGACAGACGCAAAGTACAAATTTAGTTCCGCAGCCATTTCTTTGTTCCCCGTTATGACTGTAAGGGACCTCCATTAGTATTTGTCAAACGTTTTCTCTTTGCATACCTACAGAAACTTTTAGCCAGTTTTTATGCTCCCCGCTACCTTACATTCATATTGTATTTTCCCCTTAATTACTCCCTTGGCCTGACTTTTGCTAAATTTTAAACTGTTCCCAATCCTCAGGTCTATTGGATTTTCTTGCGAATTTGAATCTAATACTATCTCTAATTTCCCTTGGAAGCCATGGTTTGGCCACAGCTCCCTTTCCACTCTTGCGTCAAATAGGAATAAACAACTTTTGGACTTTACCTATTCATTCCTTGAATGCCTGCCATTGCTTGTCCACAGTCCTTCCTTTCAGTAATGTTTCCCAGTCCATTATAGTCAACTCATCCCTCATAGTTACCATTATTGAGGTTCAGGACCCTGCTCTCAGAATCAGCTATCTCACTCTTCACCTTGATAAAGAATTCCAGCATATTATGGTCACTCATCCCCAAGGGTTATTTCACAACGAGATTGTCAACTAATCTTTCTCATTGCACAACACCCAGTCCAAGATGGCCTGTTCCCTTGTTGGTTCCTCAACATTGTGGTCCAGAAAACCACCTCGTATACACTCCAGAAACTCCTCCTCTGTTGCACACGACTAATTTGACTCATCCAATCTATATGCAGATTAAAGTCACCCATAATCACAGATGTTCCTTTATCACATAGATCTCTGATTTCCTGTCTAATGCTATGCCCAACGTTACAAATGCAGTTTGGTTGTCTGTGCACCATCCCTCCGAATGTATTTTGCCCCTTGGTGTTTCTTAACTCAACCCATACAGTGGTTGACTCTTGAATGTCCTCTGAATTGGAGGGATAGGCAATAAACACTGACCAAACGAGCGACAACTGCATCCCATGAATGAATTTTTAAAAAAAATTTTGAAATAAGTTTTGTGTACGCAATTCATTTTTTCCAATTAAGGGGCAATTTGGCATGACCAATCCACCTCCCCTGCACATCTTTGGGTTGTGGGGGCGAAACCCACGCAAACACGGGGAGAATGTGCAAACTCCACACGGACAGTGACCCAGAGCCGGGATCGAACCTGGGAACTTGGCAGTGAGGCAGCAGTGCTAACCCACTGCTCCAGCGTGCTGCCCCATGAATTAATTTTTAAAGGTTATTTTCCGGTCCCCTTAAATGTCAGCCATCTCCAGGGGTAACCAGCCCTTTAATTGTGAACATTGGGAAAGAGCATCCTTTTAGCCAGACAAATAAATGTGTCAAACTGAGGGAGCAAAGGATGTCAATGTCTTTAAGAGAGAGAGAGAGACCTGGGCCAAGCTTTGCAGAGTCTGCACCCTCCCTGGATTCACTTCCTTTCCCTTCAGTTGCTGCAAGTGACCAATTGAAGGTGAGAATGAGAAAAGAAATGGAAAGGGGGAGAAAAGAATGTGTTTTACTCACAGATGTTGGAGACAGGAGGCGGTTTCAATCTGTCTGTATCGCCATTTTCAGTCACCGGAAATCCGAGCTCTGATGACCAGGACGAAAGAGTCCTTCCGGTCCACCAATCTTCCCATTGGTCAACACCTCAGCCGGAAGGTCAGGGTGCGGGCTTACATCCGCACATGCGCAGTCCCGAGCAAGGGGGGATCACTGAGTGGCTTCTCGCTCTGGCAGGTGCCGTCAGCCGGTTGCCAGGAAACGTTGTTTCGCGCAGGGGGACGGGATACAATGGGCGGGGCTCCCGTACCGCGCCGGGCCTGCGCACTGGAACCCGGAGAAGTCTCCTCGAGGCAAGGTGATTCCTATTGGCTGATGTAGGCGTCATTTGACGTCTTACATTTTGACGTCAGAATGCGGAAGTTGGATGAAAACTTCCTCCTCTGCAACGTCTGGGAAGAAATCAATGTTTCCCCCTTTCCATTTCTTTCCTCATTCAGGGGAGACACTGGAGGACACAAGAACAGACATGTGGGCATTCTTTCTTAATATACATTTAATTCCCCCCCCCAATCTTATCCACCTTTCCTGCACCTTTCTCCTCTTTGCTTCCCCCTTCCCCTCCCCCCACATCTACAGTTCATCCTCTGATGTTAGTTTCCCTGCCGTTTGACCTTTCACACCTTTTGTTCTCTCTGGGGACTGCCATTAACACTCTTTCCCCTTGGTTTCTGTGGCCATTAGCACCCGGTTTCCCTGGGTTTCTGTGGCTATGACTCATCTTTCATTCTCACTCCACAGTATAAATATTTCTCACTTTCTCAGTCTGTTAGCTTTGACAAAGGGTCATCTGGACTCGAAACGTGAGCTCTTTTCTCTCCCTACAGATGCTGCCAGACTTGCTGAGATTTTCCAGCATTTTCTCTTTAGCTCCTAAATATTACATAGAACATAGAACAATACAGCGCAGTACAGGCCCTTCGGCCCACGATGTTGCACCGAAACAAAAGCCATCTAACCTACACTATGCCATTATCATCCATATGTTTATCCAATAAACTTTTAAATGCCCTCAATGTTGGCGAGTTCACTACTGTAGCAGGTAGGGCATTCCATGGCCTCACTACTCTTTGCGTAAAGAACCTACCTCTGACCTCTGTCCTATATCTATTACCCCTCAGTTTAAAGTTATGTCCCCTCGTGCCAGCCATATCCATCCGCGGGAGAAGGCTCTCACTGTCCACCCTATCCAACCCCCTGATCATTTTGTATGCCTCTATTAAGTCTCCTCTTAACCTTCTTCTCTCCAACGAAAACAACCTCAAGTCCGTCAGCCTTTCCTCATAAGATTTTCCCTCCATACCAGGCAACATCCTGGTAAATCTCCTCTGCACCCGCTCCAAAGCCTCCACGTCCTTCCTATAATGCGGTGACCAGAACTGTACGCAATACTCCAAATGCGGCCGGACCAGAGTTCTGTACAGCTGCAACATGACCTCCCGACTCCGGAACTCAATCCCTCTACCAATAAAGGCCAACACTCCATAGGCCTTCTTCACAACCCTATCAACCTGGGTGGCAACTTTCAGGGATCTATGTACATGGACACCTAGATCCCTCTGCTCAGCCACACTTTCAAGAACTTTACCATTAGCCAAATATTCCGCATTCCTGTTATTCCTTCCAAAGTGAATCACCTTACACTTCTCTACATTAAACTCCATTTGCCACCTCTCAGCCCAGCTCTGCAGCTTATCTATATCCCTCTGTAACCTGCTACATCCTTCCACACTATCGACAACACCACCGACTTTAGTATCATCTGCAAATTTACTCACCCACCCTTCTGTGCCTTCCTCTAGGTCATTGATAAAAATGACAAACAGCAACGGCCCCAGAACAGATCCTTGTGGTACTCCACTTGTGACTGTACTCCATTCTGAACATTTCCCATCAACCACCACCCTCTGTCTTCTTTCAGCTAGCCAATTTCTGATCCACATCTCTAAATCACCCTTAATCCCCAGCCTCCGTATTTTTTGCAATAGCCTACCGTGGGGAACCTTATCAAACGCTTTGCTGAAATCCATATACACCACATCAACTGCTCTACCCTCGTCTACCTGTTCAGTCACCTTCTCAAAGAACTCAATAAGGTTTGTGAGGCATGACCTACCCTTCACAAAGCCATGCTGACTATCCCTGATCATATCATTCCTATCTAGATGATTATAAATCTTGTCCCTTATAATCCCCTCCAAGACTTTACCCACTACAGACGTGAGGCTCACCGGTCTATAGTTGCCGGGGTTGTCTCTGCTCCCCTTTTTGAACAAAGGGACCACATTTGCTGTCCTCCAGTCCTCTGGCACTATTCCTGTAGCCAATGATGACATAAAAATCAAAGCCAAAGGTCCAGCAATCTCTTCCCTGGCCTCCCATAGAATCCTAGGATAAATCCCATCAGGTCCCGGGGACTTATCTATTTTCAGCCTGTCCAGAATATTGTGTTTGTTTTAATCAAAATGAGTATCAAGAGTCACTTATTGATAAAGACTGGAGTGGGGTCAGGAGGTATATACCTGTAATGTTTCACCCGTGAATAAATCTGTCCCAAGTACAGATCAGCTGCAGTTTCTTCCTTCACCATGAGGCTGTCAGGATTATAACATGGAAACCGAGAATGCTTGTCTAAATGGTGAAGGTTGGAAAACAACATTTCAGACAGAATCTCAAAATCCCAGTAGATTTTGTGAGAAATGACTGAAAGCAAGTGGAAATTGTCAGGGTCTGATTACTCGCCGATGTTCTCTGAGTTTGAGCCATACGACCAGTGGAAGAATGAAGTGGAGATGTGGACACGGGTTACGTCTCCACCAAGGAGGAAACAAGGTCTGGCCCTGGCCTTCTCACTTCCTAACAAAAGCAAAATCAGAAACAAAATATTTTGGGAGCTGGGTGCCCGTCAGTGGGGCCCTGATTAAGTTTTGAATCTTCTATTCGGGTTCAGTGAAGAGATTGACAATTAAGATGATCTATTGCAGGGCTTCCCAAACTTCCATCCACGGAACCCTTTTTTTTGTATAAATTTAGCGTGCCCAATAAATTTTTTCCAATTAAGGGGCAATTTAGCGAGGCCAATCCACCTACCGTGCCCATCTTTGGGTTGTGGGGGCAAAACCCATGCAAACATGGGGAGAATGTGCAAGCTCCACACGGACAGTGACCCAGAGCTGTGAGGCAGCAGTGCAAACCGCTGCCCACCGTGCTGCCCCCACAAAACCCTTCTGACCTCCCAAGAGTACTGACAAAACCCCTGAGAAACAATCTTATTGCGCTGAAGTTAAACTACAAAAAATTGTTTTCGCGCAATATGTACAATTTCTCACTTACACTCACTCTCCTCACTCCCACACACTCCTCTCACATACACTCTCATCTCTCTCTTGCACGCACACACTTTCATCGCTCACACGTGCACTCTGTCACACAGTCCTTGTTTTATTATGCTCTTGTCGTAGCATAAGCTGCTTCCTTGATGTGCACTCTGACAAAGGAAGGTTCAGACTTGGAGATAGCTTTAACATGTTTATTAAACTATTAACAATTCTCCTACTTGGATTTGACGTTACTGTTAATCCTGCTATAGTTACTCAGACTGACAAACCAGTCTGCTACAATCCACGTGGTGGGAGTGATGTTCAGTCAACCCTGTGTCTGTACTCACAGAGTCTCCACTGGAAAGAGACTGAGCATGTGTGATGTGTCCTTTTATATGGGTTGGTGTAATGCCCTCCTGTGGTAGTGTCACCTCTGTGTGTATCGTGAATGCCCATTGGTCGTGTCCTAACTTACTGACCTATTGGTTGACTGTCTGTGTATCATGTCTCTGGTGTTCCATCTAATGTCTAGCTAGGTGTAGTGTATGTACATTAACCCTTTGTCTACTTAGTGATGTATATCACCATAGTCCTCTCTCACACACACTCTTCTCTCATACACTCTCATCTCGCACATATACTCACTTGCTCTCGTATTTCACTCGTATACCTCTTTCCGAGGCCCAACTCGTTCCTCACCCCGCTCCTCCAAGGCTTGTCTCAGACACTCTCATCCCACCGCTCCTTCTCGGAGTCCCAGGCCTCCCAGTTTCTTTTCTGAAGCACCACTTCCTCTCACAGGTCCAGCTCCCTCTTGCAGGCCCCAGTCTCACCATCGCTCCACTATCCGCACTAACCCCGATCTCAAAATTTTAATTTTGTGCTTTTCCAGCACTTCCAATCAGAGGAGAAACCAACCACGGATTGGACGAACAGGAAACTACATGAAACTCAAGTTGTATAGATCAGCCAGGCCTGCCACGGAACCCTGGAAGCCAATTTTGGTACCTTTTGTAGGTTTCAAATCTGGGTGAAAGCATCTTTAGCAGATCTGGATATCGCAACAAAAGACAGATCTGGATATCGCAACAAGACAGGATTGGAACAGCGCTAATGAGTGAATGAACCCCAGGAATGACCGGGTATTACAGAGTGGCATTTTGAGTACAGAGTGTTTTTTGATGTCTTTCTCCTCTGTAATTGTTTTATTGGTGTCTAAGGAGGGCTCTGAGCATGTGCTGGTTTTGCGCAGAAAATCAGGAGCGAGATTCTCTGTTCTCCCGCCGCGTGCTTTTTGGCCGAATGTTCCCATTGAAACCAACCCGTGCAAAACCCTGCTGGGGGTGTGCTGGCAGCGGGCAAAGTGAATTCTGACAACCGGAAAATTCCAGCCAGGGTCTTCAAGGTGACACAGGGAATTCTGAGGCTGAAGGTGGTGATCGTGCTGAAGAAATTGGACTAGTCACAAGGAGCTTTTTGGTCCAGTGTGTGTTTGTCACTGACTCATTCAACTGTGCTTCATTCAACTGTGCTGGACAGTGGCTGCATCAACAGTACGGGGATCAGACTGGTGAAAATGCTACACAGATTCTCCTTGTAGTGAAGATCGATACTGGGTTAAGAAGTATTAAAGCTCTCCTTGTTTTGCTTTGGTGATGTCAACACATTGAAGTCACTCAGAAAGAGTGGTGATTTCATGCAAAAAAGCTGGAGGCAGCCAATTTATGGGGACTGGTGTCGTCTCCAGTGAGATATCCTCACTGCTGAGCAAACCTTCCATAAAAAGGGCACAAATCCAGCTGGACATGGAGCAGGGTAAAGTAATTGTTTTTGGAAAGTCAGTGGATGTGCAGTTTACTCAATCAGGACATTACCATAACCCCTCAACAGTCTCTGATGTTTCTGATCAGTGTTTGACAAGGATTAATGGCGTTGGGTGATCGGAATCAGAGAGTAATCAAGAAAATAGTTTGAAAGCTACACAGACAATTTGCTGACTGATGGGATCAGTTTCTCCACAAAAGTTCCATAATGTCTCCGCAGACCGCGGTGATCTCTTGCAAATGGCTCAAGTGGACGTTGGGGACAATTTAAATAATTTTCCCATTAGTATAGTGCGATTTTATCTGGCCAGGGCAAAACTCATTTCCATCCCATTGTTTCTCTGGGAGTGAATTTGAGCCGTGCAGACCCTCCCGCATAATCTTTCCGTTGGCCTTGTCATGACCCATGGCCCTGCTTTGTTCCTATCCGAGATGAGTCTAGGGGATGTAAATTCTGCTGTCTGTCTGCAGAGATGGTTTCTGGACAGCATTTGTCCTTTTAAAATGGAATATATCCTTTGCAATTCTCGTCCAGTTTTGGTCTGTTCTTTTGTTCAGCTTAGGAGTTGCAATAACTTACATTATAAGTTAATGTAATGACTTGTGCGGACTTCCGGTGACGGCGGGCGGGAGGCGGCCGCACAATGGAGGGCTCCCATTCGGGAACGGCATTTTCAGGGCTTTAAGACCGGTTCCAAGTTCCACGGAGGCGACAAAAGCAGGAAGATGGCACAGAGGCGGCAGAGTGAAGGGACAGTGAAGAAAAATGTCGAGGGTGAGCAAAAGAACGTCCGTAAGGAAAACAGTTGAAGGTCCGTTAGGGAGTGGAAAGGTCACCGCGGGGTCACCAAGGAAAATGGAGGCTGGAGCACCAAGGGAGGCCGCATTGCTGACGGCTGAAGAAATAACTAAGGTGATGGCTGCGGAATTTGAAAGGCAGTTTACAAAATACATGGAGACAATGAGGAAGGAGATGAGAGAGGTTTTGAGTGTGCTGGTGGAGGAGGCGGTTTCCCCGGTGAGGACGGAGGTGGCGAGCGCAGTGGTGGAGGTGCGAGAGCAAGGGGAGGCGCTGAAGGAAGTGGAGGAGACGTTATTGCAGCACGGTGATCAACTTGCCTCGATGGGGAAGGAGATACGGAAGGTGATGGACATTAACAAGGATCTGCGAGGCAAAATGGAAGACCTGGAAAAGAGATCCAGGCGACAGAATGTGAGGATTGTGGGGCTGCCCGAAGGAGTTGAAGGACCGAAGCCGACTGAGTATTTTGCCGCGATGTTGGCGAAACTATTGGGGGAGGGGGAGGATCCCTCCCGATATGAACTGGATTGGGCTCATCGGTCGTGGAGGCCTGTACCAAAGACGAGTGAGCCGCCAAGAGTAGTGACTCTGTGCTTCCGTAGGTACAGTGTGAAGGAGAAGGTCCTGTGCTGGGCCAAGCACAGGCGGGTGGTGCAGTGGGCTGGAGCTGGTATACGTGTATACCAGGACTTTACGGTGGAGCTGGCGAGGAGGCGGGCTGCCTTCAACCGGGGAAAGAGGGCACTGTACATTAGCAAGGTGCAGTGCCGCATTGCATATCCAGCGAAGCTGAGGGTGACTTACAAGCTCAGGGACTTTTATTTTGGAACGGCGGAAGCAGCGGAGGAGTTTGCGAAGGCAGAAGGACTGTGGCAGAACTGACAAATTGAGAAATGGCCATGTGCCGATGTAACCTCATGACTGTATTTTCTTCTTTTTTGTTTCACTGCGTGCGGGTGTATGGGCTAAAGGAGCCAATGTTGTATATATTTGGACAAGGGAAGTGATGGGACTTTCACTCGAAATGAGGGCTCTTTGGGGTGTAGGTGGATATGCGGGGTTTGTGTGCTAAAAGGGACCCGGGCGGGGGCCTCCACGCTGGCCAGTTTAAGCCGGCCAGTGAACGGGAGTGAGGTGGGGGGAGGGACTGCGGCCATCGGAGCCTGGCAGAACAGGGTCCGAGTGGTCCAGCCGGGGTGGAAAGTTGGGGGGAAGGAACCGAGGTTGGGGAGAGGTGTTTTTCAAGAGGCAGTGGATGGGAGGAGTTGGAGACTGGGTGGGGGGGGGGGGGGTTACAACTCTTGGGTATCATGTACGGTACTCTTTCAGAGGTTGGAGGGCGTTGAGTGTAGGGGGGGGGGGGGGGGAGGGGGAGTGGACTCTATAGGTCAATGGTGATCCTGGGCGGTCCCGGACTCCTTTTTCTTTTTCTCCTTTGTTTTTTTGTTGCCACCGTGGGAGGGTTTGTTTTATTGGATGCATATATTGACAGGTGGGCCGTTGTTTGGGGTGGTGGGAGGATGGGATCGTTGGTATTGTTAAGGGGATTGATTTTGTATTTGTTACCGTTTACTGTCTGTGGGTGGGGTGTACATTTTGAAGGAAAATGTGAAAATGGAGAATAAAAACATTTAAAAAAAAATAATGTAATGACTTGTGCAAAACCCGTACCTCCCTCCCTGAACAGGCACCGGAATGTGGCGACTAGGGGCTTTTCACAGTCACTTTACTGAAGCCTACTTGTGACAATAAGCGATTATTATTAGATTACAAAAGGAAAATCATGATTTTTTCTTTTTCGAATAGTTTTGAAATATTGTTTGTGTGAATCGTTACGATACCGTTTGGGACCATTGATGTTTAAAGAGAAATGTGAACACCCAGTAATTAACTGGAAGAATTACATCACAAGATTCCATGTTTTTAACCAAAATCAAACTTTACTGTTTCTTTAAAACAAAAGAAAATTAAAATCTAGAAACTTGACGCAATGGGATAGAAATACTTGTGCTGTAAACTCAGTTCCACTTTTTAAACTTCATCCCCTTATACATAACAATATCTTTAAACTCCATTCATTTCTGTTCCCAGGACCACCCCGAAGGTATGTGAAAACTCTCCAGAATTCACTGTAATTCTCCTCAGTATCCCAGCTATTCCCCAAGCTCCAAGAATATCTGGGGTCCTTCCATCAGCTTTCGACTGAACAACCCTCCAACTTTCCTTTAAGACCACAAAATTGTTGACTCCTCAGTCCAAGCGGAGCTTCACTCCCTTCTCCTGAGGGATTTAAACATTAGGAACACCCCTGGTTCTCTTGGCCCTCTAGGTTCCTGCTCCCACAGCTGGTTCACAGCTCCTGCTCCCACAGCTGGTTCACAGCTCCTGCTCCCACAGCTGGTTCAGCTTCTGCTCCCACAGCTGGTTCACAGCTCCTGCTCCCACATCTGGTTCACAGCTCCTGATCCCACAGCTGGTTCGCAGCTCCTGCTCCCACAGCTGGTTCGCAGCTCCTGCTCCCACAGCTGGTTCGCAGCTCTGGTCCCACAGCTGGTTCACAGTTTCTGCTCCCACAGCTGGTTCACAGCTCCTGCTCCCACATCTGGTTCGCAGCTCCTGCTCCCACAGCTGGTTCGCAGCTCCTGCTCCCACAGCTGGTTCGCAGCTCCTGCTCCCACAGCCGGTTCGCAGCTCCTGCTCCCACAGCCGGTTCACAGCTCCTGCTCCCACAGCCGGTTCACAGCTCCTGCTCCCACAGCCGGTTCACAGATCCTGGTCCCACAGCCGGTTCACAGCTCCTGGGTCCCACAGCCGGTTCACAGCCCCTGCTCCCACAGCCGGTTCACAGCTCCTGCTCCCACCGCTGGTTCACAGCTCCTGCTCCCACAGCTGGTTCACAGCTCCTGCTCCCACAGCTGGTTCACAGCTCCTGCTCCCACAGCTGGTTCACAGCTCCTGCTCCCACAGCTGGTTCACAGCTCCTGCTCCCACAGCTGGTTCACAGCTCCTGCTCCCACAGCTGGTTGCTTCCAAGCTAACTGCAGACTGCCTGGTTTCTGTGAGAAACACCCAGAATTCCAAACAAGGCTCCACCCTGAATCACTTATCCCCACGGTAACACAGACTCGTTGGGATGTCCAACAGATGTTCAAATTAATCGACTTTCCTCTTCAAAACCAAACTTTCCGGCCCTGAGGTCTGCACAGAGACAGGACAGTAATTGTCAGACCCGATGTCTCCGGGTCTCCAGCTAAAGGAGCCCAGCTGCCCTTTTGCAGAACTTAGTGGGGCAGCATGGTAGCATTGTGGATAGCACAATTGCTTCACAGCTCCAGGATCCCAGGTTCGATTCCGGCTTGGGTCACTGTCTGTGCGGAGTCTGCACGTTCTCCCCGTGTGTGCGTGGGTTTCCTCCTGGTGCTCCGGTTTCCTCCCACAGTCCAAAGATGTGCAGGTTAGGTGGATTGGCCGGGATAAATTGCCCTTAGTGTCCAAAATTGCCCTTCGTGTTGGGTGGGGTTACTGGGTTATGGGGATAGGATGGCGGTGTTGACCTTGGGTAGGGTGCTCTTTCCAAGAGCCGGTGCAGACTCGATGGGCCGAATGGCTTCCTACTGCACTGTAAATTCTATGAATAATATCCCATTCAGAATATTACCAGTTACAACGTGCTGTACATCTTAACAACAGCCGTGATCTTGGTGAGTGATGGAGCAGGCTCGAATGGCCGACTCCTACTCCGATGTTTCCCAGTGTTTAAATATAGGATAACCTGGAAAATACATAATAATCCCTCCATTGTCCCCTTCACATTCACAAGTCTATCTTGCTGACAGCACACTGCTGAATTCCATGTCCAGGAATCACCGTCCACTGAAGATGGAAACATTGCTGCTGCTGTGTGTTCTGAAAGTTTTCATCTTCCAATAATTATCGTCCAAAGTTCCTTCTGCGAGAGGAGAGTCCTCGTTGCTGCTCAGATGGGAGGTTTCAAGTTCAGTTTTGTAAACAGTCTGTTCAGAGTTCACCTTTTGAACTTTATTTTCTTCCATGTGTGTAGTTTCCCCATTGTTTCGATCCAAAGGGAATGTCCCGGTCAATCCCACATTTAAACTCTCTTCTTCTGGCTCAGTTGTAGGCGGAGCCTCATTTTCCAGTTCATTTCCCAGACTCCAACATTTTGGATTGTCTTATGGAGCCAGTGGGCTGGGGTCTCCGATCGCCGGCGCTGAAATCGTGTTCGGCGATGGGCCGGAGAATCCCCGTTTGTGCCGGAATCGGGGGCGGCACCGTTTTTGTGATGCTCACTCCCTCAAAAACGCCGTACTCGGGGAGTACTCCACACACCATATGGGCGGCCTCTGGACGTCACCCAAGGCCCCATCCCGAGGCAGGCCGGGTCCACGCGTGGCCGGCACCATGTTGCATGGCCATTCTCTGGCCGTATCCATAGGTAAAGCCACGGGCTTTACGCTGCGCGGCTGAAAGCCCCCCCCCACCGGGCAGAGGATCGGTGAGGGGGCGGCACCGACTTTCTGGCCGTAGGAGCAGACGGATCCTGTGGACATAGCCGCAGGATGGGAGAATCCAGCCCATGTAAGTTCAAAATGGCTTCTTTTTACGTCAGTGGTCAAACTCATCTTCAGCCATTTTAAGAGTAAAAATGAAATGAAATGAAAATCGCTTATTGTCACAAGTAGGCTTCAAATGAAGTTACTGTGAAAAGCCCCTCGTCGCCACATTCCGGCGCCCGTTCGGGAAGGCTGTTACAGGAATTGAACCGTGCTGCTGGCCTGCCTTGGTCTGTTTTCAAAGCCAGCAATTTAGCCCTGTGAGTATCACTCAAATAGAACAAAACAAAGAACAAAGAAAAGTACAGCACAGGAACAGCCCAGGCCCTTCAAGCCCGTGCCGACCATGCTGCGCGACTAAACTACAATCTTCTACACTTCCTTGGTCCGTATCCCTCTATTCCCATCCTATTCATGTATTTGTCAAGATGCCCCTTAAATGTCATTATCGTCCCTGCTTCCACCACCTCCTCCGGTAGAGAGTTCCAGGCACCCACTGCCCTCTGTGTAAAAAACTTGCCTCGCACATCTCCTCTAAACCTTGCCCCTCGCACCTTAAACCTATGCCCCCTAGTAATTGACCCCTCTACCCTGGGGAAAAGCCTCTGACTATCCACTCTGTCTATGCACCTCATAATTTTGTAGACCTCTATCAGGCCGCCCCTCAACCTCCGTCGGTCCAGTGAGAACAAACCGAGTTTATTCAAGGAAAATGTTCAAGAAAAAACAATTCTGATATTCCTGTTTGGAGCAAATGGGATCGTGGGCTTCAGAAGTAGAGGGATTGAGAACAAAAGCAGGAAAGTTCTGGATCTCTCCCAGACAGCACTGTGGGTGTTACCGGGGTGTCACCGACACCACACAGACTGCAGCAGTTCAAAAAGGTGCCTCACCCACAACCTTCTAAAGCGGCAATTAGGGATGGACAACAAATGCTGGGCCCGGCCAGAAACACCACATCCCATGAAGAATGAAAACAGAAAGATGCGGGTGTGTGGGGAGGTACACAGGGAGTGACCTGGAACTCGCTGCCCGTGAGGATGGTGGAAGCAGACACCCTGAACAATTTCAAAATGAAATTTGGATGGGCACTTGAGGGAAATGGGACTGACCGGTTTGCTCCACAGAGAGCCAGCATGGGATCAATGGGCTGAATGGCCTCCTTCCCTTCCCGAATGACCCTGTGGTCTGAAGAGAACAATTTCAGCTGCTCCGGTCTCTCCAACTAACTGAAGTCCCTCATCCCTGGTGCCGTTCTCATAAATCTCCTCAGCCCCTCACTGAGTCCAGCAGAGAGAAACCCTCTGACCCTCCCACTTCACCAAGTGTCAGAATGGACATGGTTCAGTCCTGGGTGTGATTAACAGCAGCAATAACAGCAGAGTCCAACCCCTGTCATCACTTGTGAACTCGCTGGTAGCTGCGCAGGGTGGATAACAGGGAAAACCCTTCCCACACACACAGCAGATGAACGGCCTGATATTTACTGATTTATTGATTCACTGATTTATTGCTTTAATGATTTATTGGTGCCTTTTAGAATTGATTCAGTCCATTTCTTAATTCAGCGCACAGACAGAGAATGGAATATCCACAAGGCTAATGTGGAAAGATAGACATTATTTCAGATAATAAATAAGAATTGCAATGCTGGAATCTAACATTGTTTCATGAAAAGTTGCAAAAAGGCCCCTTATAATTAATAAACCATTGTTCCTTAATACATTCTGTAATGAAAATGTATCACAGCCTGAGCAACAGCAACACTTAGTAATAAAAATGCGTCATGTGAGAGTATCTTTAAGAAATGGGGGTTTATAAAATAGCTGTAACGGATGTACCTTTAAGAAATGGGTGTTTGTCAGTGATGTCAGAGTGTGGGTGGAGCTGGGCTGTCTGTCTGCTTTTACTTTCACTTTAGGCTTGCAGCTACAGGTGTTTAGTTTCCTTTTAGATTTGGAGAAGCTGCAATCACAGCAAGATGTGTAGGAGTCTCTGCAAGCTTATGAATGTTCATTTTGTGATTTCAAAGTGGTAACTGTTCTCAGTAATGAAGTTAAACCTGACGTCTTTCTGTAAAAAGGGTTCTTTTTGTCTTATGGATGTTGCAAGGAAAGATTAAGAGTTACTTATAGAGTACTGTATTCTTTGGGGGATTTATTGGTGTTGATAGTTGTTGTGAGATGTTTACTGTGGGTTTATAAAGTGTTAACTGGACTCATAAATAAAGTGTTTTAATTAAAATTTCTGTCGCATCACACCTGCAGAGTGGGCCGTGTGCTCCCCATACCACAATCTATTCAAAGTTGTGGGTCAGGTGAACTCCATGATACACTTTGGGGTTCTCTAAACCCTGGCTCATAACAAATGTATCAAAGCCTTAGCAACAGCAACATTTGGTAATAAAAATGTCTCAAAGCCTTAGCAACAGCATAATGCCAGCACCTTACATTTGTAGGATTGGTTCACGTGGCGGCGGCACGTAGACATTTAATTAATTTGATGGAGATTAGTAAATATTAAGTAGTGACCAATGCTTGGATAATAAATCATTTTCTAAGTGACAGACAGTTATTTGAATAAACCAGGAAGCTTCAGCTGAGAATTAGAAACCAATGAGAGTAAATGAGGGATTAGATCATTCATCAGAATTTCTTTAAGAATAAGGCTTCATGATTAAAGCTTTATTCTGAACTTATGCTTGAAGAAATTCTGAACCATCTATTGATTTTCTAATATTTCTTCTGTTTTCGTTTAATTCTCATTATTATGTTTTGATGTATTATTGGATCTACGTTTTGATTAAGTTTTTTTATTTAACAGAAACAAGGTGAATGTTTAGCAAATAAAGTTGTATTTTTAGACACCTCAAAGCAACTGGACCTGTGGTTCTCATTTGAAGACAAAATAAGAGATTGTATCACAGCCTCTTCCCGATGTGAACCTGCTGGTGTTTGAGCAGGAAGGTTGACCGAGTAAATCCCTTCCCACACTCTGAGCAGGTGAACGGCTTCTCCCCGGTGTGGACTCGCTGGTGTGACAGCCGTGAGGATGAATCGCTGAATCCCTTCCCACACACAGAGCAGGTGAACGGTCTCTCCCCAGTGTGAACTCGCTGGTGTATCTGCAGGTGAGATGACCGAGTGAATCCCTTCCCACACTGAGAGCAGATGAACGGCTTCTCCCCAGTGTGAACTCGCTGGTGTTCCTGCAAGTAAGATGACCGAGTGAATCCCTTCCCACACTGAGGACAGATGAATGGCCTCTCCCCAGTGTGAACTCGCTGGTGTGCCTGCAGGTGAGATGACTGTGTGAATCGATTGCCACAGCGAGGGCAGGTGAATGGCCTCTCCCCAGTGTGAACTCGCTGGTGTGTCCGCAGGGTGGATAAGTGAGCAAATCCCTTCCCACACTGAGAGCAGGTGAACGGCCTCTCCCCAGTGTGAACTCGCTGGTGTGTCCGCAGGTTGGATAAGTGAGCGAATCCCTTCCCACACTGAGAGCAGGTGAACGGCCTCTCCCCAGTGTGAACTCGCTGGTGTGCCCGCAGGTTGGATAACCGAATGAATCCCATCTCACACTGAGAGCAGGTGAACGGCCTCTCCCCAGTGTGACTGCGTTGATGAGCTTCCAGTCGTGATGGGGCTCCAAATCCCTTCCCACAGTCCCCACATTTCCACGGTTTCTCCATGGTGCGGGTGTCCTTGTGTCTCTCCAGGTTCACCGCCCAGTTGAGGCCTCGTCCACACAGAGAACACGTGTACAGTCTCTCCCACTGCGAACGGTGCGATGTTTTTTCAGGCTGTGTAACTGGTTAAAGCTCTTTCCACAGTCAGTGCTCTGGAACACTCTCACTCGGGTGCGTGTGTCTCGGGGCTTTTCCAGTCACACTGATGTTTAAAACATTCTGAAGCAGACAGAACAGACAAACATTTCTCCTGCGAGATTTAAAGGCCGAGGATATTCCAGTCCCGATGAATGGAGCGACGCTGTCGGATGTTGACGTGAAGTTTGCTTTGAGATTTCTGTCTGTAAATCCTCACCTTCTGAGATCCTGTAAAAGGAGTTTACAAAATCATCACTGTCAGTACAGGATAGACATTCAGAACAGACAATTCTAGTTTCTGTGAACATTCGATCCTCTCTCCTTCCCAAAAGTCATCCAACACTCACTCCACCCAATATATACCCTCCCAATTCCTGTTAAGGTACGATTTAATTTGAGCAACAGGTCCATGGTCACTGTTTCATGTCCCAGACAGAGAGACCTTAAAATCTTTGTCCAGGCTGCTTGTATTCTCCATTTGTATCTATAGCAAAGTCGCCATAGTCCCAGATGACCAGAGGCTGCTTTCTCCTTTGCGGGGGAGAGCTGCCTGGTGGTGATTTAATCTGACCATCACCACACCTCAGGCGAGGGGCAAGGTTGAGAAAGTGGGCCTTCATCAATAACCTCAGCCAGTACGGGAATTGAACCCACGCTGTTGGCGTCGCTCTGCATCTCGGACCAACTGTCCAGCCATCTGAGCTAAACCGGGCCCAGTGTATATAACTGAACTGATAATGAGCAATATACTGAACCCTACGTGGGAGGAGGATGTGAGAAATCTGGAACTGGCAGGCAAATTATTTCAAAGTGAAATTGGATCGGCACTTGAGGGAAATAAACTTTCAGGGGAACAGGGACAATCCACCTACCCTGCACTTTTTTGTGTTGCGGAAGGGAGACCCACGCAGACACGGGGAGAATGTGCAAACTCCACACAGACCGTGACCCGGGATCGAACCCGGGTCTTTGGCACAGTGCTAGCCACTGTGCATGGTGCAGTGGTATTATCACTGGCTCAGTAATCCAGAGATCCAGGATAATGTTCTGGGGATAAAAGCAAATTACTGCAGATGTTGGAATCTGAAACAGAAACAGAAAATACTGGCCAATCGCAGCAGGTCTGACAGCATCTGTGGGGAGAGAAGGGAGCTAACGTTTCGAGTCTGGATGACTCTTTGTCACAGCAGATGCTTTGTAAATGCTCTGGGGCCCAGGGTTCGAATCCCACCACAGCAGATGGTGCAATTTGAATTCAGTAAAAGTCTGGAATTAACAGTCTGATGATGACCATGGAACCATTGCCGCTTGTCGTAAAAACCCAACTGGTTCGCTCATGTCATTCAGGGAAGGAAATCTGCCGTCCTTACCTGGTCCGGCCTCCATGTGACCCCAGATCCACAGCAATACATAGAAATGTTTTTTTAAATGTATTTTATCACAAACATGTATTAAAACAGGTTACAGCAAATAAGCAGCCCGGGAAACATACTTCCCAGCAATCAACTATATAGTTTGTACAAATTGTTTCCCTTCCCCCAGCCACCCCCCCCCCCCCCCCCCCCCCCCGGCCCTCGGCCCCTGCGACGAACAGCTCCTCAAACACAGTCACAAACATCCCCCACCTTCTCTCAAACCCCTCTGCAGAGCCCCTTAACTCATACGTTATCTTCTCTAACCGCAGAAAGTCGTACAGATCAACTAACCAAGCCGCTACCCCCGATGGCGATGCCGACCACCACTCCAGTAAAATTCGCCGCCATGCAATCAGAGAGGCGAAGGCCACAACATCGTCTTTCCTCCTCTCCACGAGCTCCAGCTTCTCTGAAACCCCAAATACCGTCACCACTCCGGCTTGATTCGGACCTCCATCCTTTTTTTTAAAAAAAAAACTAGCTTCTTAAATTGATGCATGATCAATGACCACTAAAGCGAGGTTGTAGTCCAACTGAAGGCTTTAATAAGCTAGATGTTTCCCCCAGCAGCTCAGGTACAGAAGAAGGCTGCTGGGGCAGCACGGGCTCTTATACCCCGCCTAGCAGGGCGGAGCTACCATACATCCTAACCAATAAAAAGCATACAGTTTCCACCAATGGTGCTCCAGTCTATCAGGTATTGTAATAACTCTAATACCACACACATGTTTTGGGGTTGTGTATAATTGAGAAGATTCTGGGCGGGAGTGTTCGCGGCCTTAGCCAGGATAGTGGAGGAGGAGGTGGACCCGGACCCTTTGGTGACGGTATTTGGGGTTTCAGAAAAAGCATACAGTTTCTACCAATGGTGCTCCAGTCTATCAGGTACCATAATATCTCTAATACCACACACATGTTTTGGGGTTGTGTATAATTGAGAAGATTCTGGGCGGGAGTGTTCGCGGTCTTAGCCAGGATAGTGGAGGAGGAGATTAGCCTCGGTGACCCTGGATTAGTCCCGGCCTCGAATACTTTCAACTGCTACGACTGTATTCATCAACGGGCACGAGACGTCCTGCCTAATCGACTCTGGGAGCACGGCGAGCTTCATACACCCCGACACGGTAAGGCGCTGTTCTCTCCTCGTCCACCCAGTTAATCAAAAAATCTCCCTGGCCTCCGGTTCACACTCGGTGGAGATAAAGGGGTTTTGTGTAGCGAACCTCACAGTCCAGGGAAGGGAGTTCAAAAATTTCCGTCTCTACGTCCTTCCCCACCTCTGCACGGCTACACTCCTGGGTTTAGACTTCCAGTGTAATCTCCAAAGTCTAACCTTCAAATTCGGCGATCCTATACCCCCCCCCCCCCCCCTTACTGTCTGCGACCTTGCGGAACCTTAAGGTCGACCCGCCTTCCCTGGTTGCAAACCTCACCCTGGATTGCAAACCCGTCGCCACCAGGAGCAGACGGTACAGTGCCCAGGACTGGACCTTCATCAGGTCAGAGGTCCAAAGGCTACTGAGGGAAGGGGTCATTGAAGCCAGTAACAGCCCCTGGAGAGCTCAAGTAGTGGTGCTAAAGACCGGGGAGAAGCACAGGATGGTCATCGACTACAGTCAGACCATCAACAGGTTTACGCAGCTGGACGCGTACCCTCTCCCCCGCATATCCGACCTGGTAAACAGGATTGCGCAATACAAGGTCTTCTCCACGGTGGATCTCAAGTCCCCATCCGCACTAGTGACAGCAAATACACTGCCTTCGAGCCAGATGGGCGGCTCTACCACCTCTTAAGGGTTCCCTTCGGTGTCACCAACGGGGTCTCGGTCTTCCAGCGCGAGATGGACCGAATGGTTGACTGGTACGGTTTACATTCCCGTATCTCGATAATGTCACCATCTGCGGCCACGACCAGCAGGATCACGACACCAACCTCCGAAAATTCCTCCAGACCGCAAAAATCCTTAACCTTACAGACAAGAAGGATAAATGTGTGTTTAGCACCGACCGCCTAGCCATTCTCGGCTAAGTAGTGCGAAATGGAGTTATAGGCCGCGACCCTGAACGCATGCGCCCCCTCATGGAGTTCCCCCTCCCTCACTGCTCCAAGGCCCTGAAGTGCTGCCTAGGGTTTTTCAGTTACTACGCCCAGTGGGTCCCCAACTATGCGGACAAGGCCCATCCCCTGATCCAATCCACAGCTTTTCCCCTGTCAATAGAGGCCCGCCAGGCATTCAGCCGCATCAAAGCAAACATTGCAAAGGCAACGATGCACGCCATCGACGAGTCCCTCCCCTTCCAGGTCGAGAGCGTTGCGTCTGACGTAGCTCTGGCGGCCACCCTCAACCAAGCGGGCAGACCTGTGGCCTTCTTCTCCGGTACCCTCCATGCTTCCGAAATCCGCCATTCCTCAGTCGAAAAGGAGACCCAACCATAGTAGAAGCTGTGCGACATTGGAGGCATTACCTGGCCGGCAGGAGATTCACTCTCCTCACTGACCAACGGTCGGTTGCTTTCATGTTCGATAATGCAGAGCAGGGCAAGATAAAAAACGACAAGATCTTGCGGTGGAGGATAGAACTCTCCACCTACAACTACGAGATCTTGTATCGTCCCGGGAAGCTGAACGAGCCTCCTGACGCCCTGTCCCGCGGCACATGTGCCACCACACAAGTGGACCGCCTCCGAGCCCTCCACGAGGACCTCTGCCACCCGGGATTCACTCGCTTTTTCCATTTTATCAAGACCCGCAACCTGCGGATGATATGTATGTCCCTGTCAGGCAGGGAAGAGATGGTCGAGTGAGGGAACCATGGTTGACAAGAGAGGTTGAATGTCTTGTTAAGAGGAAAAAGGAGACTTATGTAAGGCTGAGGAATCAAGGTTCAGACGGGGCATTGGAGGGATACAAGATAGCCAGGAGGGAACTGAAGAAAGGGATTAGGAGAGCTAAGAGAGGGCATGAACAATCTTTGGCGGGTAGGATCAAGGAAAACCCCAAGGCCTTTTACACATATGTGAGAAATATGAGAATGACTAGAGCGAGGGTAGGTCCGATCAAGGACAGTAGCGGGAGATTGTGTATTGAGTCTGAAGAGATAGGAGAGGTCTTGAACGAGTACTTTTCTTCTGTATTTACAAATGAGAGGGGCGATATTGTTGGAGAGGACAGTGTGAAACAGATTGGTAAGCTCGAGGAAATACTTGTTAGGAAGGAAGATGTGTTGGGCATTTTGAAAAACTTGAGGATAGACAAGTCCCCCGGGCCTGACGGGATATATCCAAGGATTCTATGGGAAGCAAGAGATGAAATTGCAGAGCCGTTGGCAATGATCTTTTCGTCCTGTCAACAGGGGTGGTACCAGGGGATTGGAGAGTGGCGAATGTCGTGCCCCTGTTCAAAAAAGGGACTAGGGATAACCCTGGGAATTACAGGCCAGTTAGTCTTACTTCGGTGGTAGGCAAAGTAATGGAAAGGGTACTGAAGGATAGGATTTCTGAGCATCTGGAAAGACACTGCTTGATTAGGGATAGCCAGCACGGATTTGTGAGGGGTAGGTCTTGCCTTACAAATCTTATTGAATTCTTTGAGGAGGTGACCAAGCATGTGGATGAAGGTAAAGCAGTGGATGTAGTGTACATGGATTTTAGTAAGGCATTTGATAAAGTTCCCCATGGTAGGCTTATGCAGAAAGTAAGGAGGCATGGGATAGTGGGAAATTTGGCCAGTTGGATAACGAACTGGCTAACCGAGAGAAGTCAGAGAGTGGTGGTGGATGGCAAATATTCAGCCTGGATCCCAGTTACCAGTGGCGTACTGCAGGGATCAGTTCTGGGTCCTCTGCTGTTTGTGATTTTCATTAATGACTTGGATGAGGGAGTTGAAGGGTGGGTCAGTAAATTTGCAGACGATACGAAGATTGGTGGAGTTGTGGATAGTAAGGAGGGCTGTTGTTGGCTGCAAAGAGACATAGATAGGATGCAGAGCTGGGCTGAGAAGTGGCAGATGGAGTTTAATCCTGAAAAGTGTGAGGTTGTCCATTTTGGAAGGACAAATATGAATGCGGAATACAGGGTTAACGGTAGAGTTCTTGGCAATGTGGAGGAGCAGAGAGATCTTGGGGTCTATGTTCATACATCTTTGAAAGTTGCCACTCAAGTGGATAGAGCTGTGAAGAAGGCCTATGGTGTGCTCGCGTTCATTAACAGAGGGATTGAATTTAAGAGCCGTGAGGTGATGATGCAGTTGTACAAAACTTTGGTAAGGCCACATTTGGAGTACTGTGTACAGTTCTGGCACCTCATTTTAGGAAGGATGTGGAAGCTTTGGAAAAGGTGCAAAGAAGATTTACCAGGATGTTGCCTGGAATGGAGAGTAGGTCTTACGAGGAAAGGTTGAGGGTGCTAGGCCTTTTCTCATTAGAACGGAATTTATATTAATGATTTGGATGAGAATTTAGGAGGCATGGTTAGTAAGTTTGCAGATGACACCAAGATTGGTGGCACAGTGGATAGTGAAGAAGGTTATCTAGGATTGCAACGGGATCTTGATCAATTAGGCCAGTGGGCCGACGAATGGCAGATGGAGTTTAATTTAGATAAATGTGAGGTGATGCATTTTGGCAGATCGAATCAGGCCAGGACCTACTCAGTTAATGGTATGGCGTTGGGGAGAGTTATAGAACAAAGAGATCTAGGAGTACAGGTTCATAGCTCCTTGAAGGTGGAGTCGCAGGTGGACAGGGTGGTGAAGAAGGCATTCGGCATGCTTGGTTTCATTGGTCAGAACATTGAATATAGAAGTTGGGACGTCTTGTTGAAGTTGTACAAGACATTGGTACGGCCACACTTGGAATACTGTGTGCAGTTCTGGTCACCCTATTATAGAAAGGATATTATTAAACTAGAAAGAGTGCAGAAAAGATTTACTAGGATGTTGCCGGGACTTGATGGTTTGAGTTATAAGGAGAGGCTGGATAGACTGGGACTTTTTTCCCTGGAGCGTAGGAGGCTTAGGGGTGATCTTATAGAGGTCTATAAAATAATGAGGGGCATAGATAAGGTAGATAGTCAACATCTTTTCCCAAAGGTAGGGGAGTCTAAAACTAGAGGGCATAGGTTTAAGGTGAGAGGGGAGAGATTCAGAAGGGCCCAGAGGGGCACTTTCTTCACTCAGAGGGTAGTGAGTGTCTGGAATGGGCTGCCAGAGGTAGTAGTAGAAGCGGGTACAATTGTGTCTTTCAAAAAGCATTTAGATGGTTACATGGGTAAGATGGGTATAGAGGGTTATGGGCCAAGTGCGGGCAACTGGGACTAGCTTAGTGGTAAAAAACTGGGCGGCATGGACTGGTTGGGCCGAAGGGCCTGTTTCCATGCTGTAAACTTCTATGATTCTATGATTCTATGAACGGAGAAGGATGAGGGGTGACTTGATAGAGGTTTATAAGATGATCAGGGGAATAGATAGAGTAGCCAGTCAGAGACTTTTTCCCCGGGTGGAACAAACCATTACAAGGGGACATAAATTTAAGGTGAAAGGTGGAAGATATAGGAGGGATATCAGAGGTAGGTTCTTTACCCAGAGAGTAGTGGGGGCATGGAATGCACTACCTGTGGAAGTAGTTGAGTCGGAAACATTAGGGACCTTCAAGCAGCTATTGGATAGGTACATGGATTACGGTAAAATGATATAGTGTAGATTTATTTGTTCTCAAGGGCAGCACGGTAGCATTGTGGATAGCACAATTGCTTCACAGCTCCAGGGTCCCAGGTTCGATTCCGGCTTGGGTCACTGTCTGTGCGGAGTCTGCACGTCCTCCCCGTGTCTGCGTGGGTTTCCTCCGGGTGCTCCGGTTTCCTCCCACAGTCCAAAGATGTGTGGGTTAGGTGAATTGGCCAATGATAAATTGCCCTTAATGTCCAAATTGCCCTTGGTGTTGGGTGGAGGTGTTGAGTTTGGGTAGGGTGCTCTTTCCAAGAGCCGGTGCAGACTCAAAGGGCCGAATGGCCTCCTTATGCACTGTAAATTCAATGATAATCTGTGATTAATCCAGGACAAAGGTTCGGCACAACATCGTGGGCCGAAGGGCCTGTTCTGTGTTGTATTTTCTATGTTCTATGTTCTGCCCTACTCCATCGAGGAGGTCAGGACAGCCACCAGGGACTGCCAAATCTGCGCGGAGTGCAAATCACACTTCTACCGGCCAGAGAGGGCGCACCTGATAAAGGCTCCCCGTCCCTTTGAACGCCTTAGCATGGACTTCAAAGGCCCCCTCCCCTCCACCGACCGCAACACGTACATCCTGAACGTGATTGATGAGTATTCCCGGTTCCCATTCGCCATCCCCTGCCCTGACATGACCGCAATCACTGTCATCAAGGCCCTCCATAGCAGCTTTGCACTGTTCGGGTTCCCCGCTTACATACATAGTGATATGGGGCCCCCCTTTATGAGCGACGAACTACGTCAATTCCTGCTCAGCAAGGGCATCGCCTCGGGCAGGATGTCCAGTTACAACCCCCGGAATAACGGACAGGTAGAGAGGGAGAACGGAACAGTCTGGAAGACCATCCCACTGGCCCTACGGTCCAGGAACCTCCCAGTCTCCCGCTGGCAGGAAGTCCTCCCGGATGCACTCCACTCCATCCGGTCACTGCTTTGTACCACCACCAACCAGACACCTCACAAACGTCTCCTTGTCTTCCCCAGGAAGTCCTCCTCTGGGACCTCGCTCCCGACTTGGCTGGTAGCACCCGGACCCATCCTGCTCCGAAAACACGTGTGGCACACAAGTCGGACCCGTTGGTCGAGAGGGTCCATCTGCTCCATGCTAACCCCCAGAACGCCTACGTGGCGTACCCCGACGGCCAACAAGATACGGTCTCCCTACAAGACCTGGCGCCCGCTGGAGCCCCGCGCACACCCCAGACACCAGTCCCACCCTCCCCTCCGCCGGCCCCGTCTAGGCCCCCCCAACCACCGACGCTCCCCGCAGGCGCTCCCTTCCCAGGTCAACTGTTTTCCCCACCAGCGCCGTCTAGGGGTGCCGAAGCTGCCATGGAGATCGAAGCCACGCTCCCGGAGTCACAGACGCCCGAGCCTCCACCGGAGTCACCACCAAAGCTGCAACAATCACAGAGGACGACCAGGGCCCCCGATCGACTGATTGCTCCATTTTAAATTGTAAACTGCAAAACTGTAAATTTAAATCATCAAATGTAAATAGGTATCAGAATTGTAAATAGTTACAAAACGCTGAACGGCGGTATTATGGTACCTCCATAACTAATTCTACCACTTTGCCATGTTTGTAGTATCAGGCAACCA